>NC_039368.1:23507092-23828092 GCF_003573695.1 Papaver somniferum | reverse complement strand
CATTAACTATATATCTAAGGCTTCTATTGGCCGAAAATGCTTTAAAATCGAGAAAGTAGGATTTTATATAAAAAAAAAAGTTAAGGGCATGCTATCTTCATGGAAAAGATCTGTCCTTAACAAGACAGGAAAATCCATTATGGTGATTTATTTTTTATCAAATATTTTAATTTACACGTTACCTTATTTACCGCTCTGCTGAAATTTATAAATAAGATAATACAAGTAATAAGAGACTTCCTTGGAGACAATGACGAAGCCATAAAGACGCGCCACCTGGTGAAATGTTTTTTTTTTTTGCACTCCGCTTCTTAAAGAAGGTTTGGGCATCAAACCTATGAATAAAACCTTGATTTATAAATGGCGATGGTGTTTCAATTTATAAAAGCAAGCTCATTAATTAATATTCTCTAGGTACGGTTCTTCGGGGTTTTACTATAAAACTATATCTCCAAAACGATAACATTTTGGTGCAGGATATGGAAAATATTTACGAGAATTTTCAAGTTTTGAGATCAAGGTATGATAAGGAATGTCGACCATATTTTGGGAAGATCATTAGGTGAGTGACCAACCTTTGGATACTATGTTCTCTCGTCCATATGTTTTGCATATACAATATAAACTGGACTGTTAAGAAATGTGTTGGAATTATCAATAGTGATGGGCCTTGGAACTTGGTTTTGATATAAGACTTTCTTTGATCCAGATTGGGGAAGTTTATGCTCCAACCCCTGTTATTTACAACTGCTACAGCGAAATAGGAGACAAAGTTATTGGAACCCAAGTTAGATAATCGCACTGTCGGTTCTTGTATAGAAAGTTGGAGAAAGAAAATCGTGGTGTAACTTTAAATCCAAGTGCATGATCTAGATTATGGCAATACAAAGCGGGTATTTTCTTTCGTTAGCGTTACACAAAATGTTTAGTTATTGTGGATACTCTCTACAAGAGAGTTAAACTTCCAGATAATAGATGCCTCTTATGTTGTTCCGAAGGAAAATCAGTTCGCATTTTCTATTTCATTGTAAGTTCTCCGCCAAAATTTAGAGTTACTTTATAGCAGAAGCTAGTCTTCTTCTATGGGTTTTACCAAATTGCATAAACTCGATAATCAAAAGTCGAAGATGTAAGAAACTCGGTCAAATCGTTAGGAAGTTATGGCCTTTCATAACAGTTGACATTTGATGGAATTTGGAAGACCGAAAACGCCATAGTTTTCGAATATGTACATTTGAAATAATTTTGTGGTTTATTTTGGGTTCGGTCAAGGGTTTACTCCTCCTGCTTTCATTGGGTTGTACCTACTCCTTTTACATCTTTAATCTATTTTTAATTTCGTCAATCAAAAAAGAAAAACTAAAAAAAAACTAATAGTATCTTCACATACAATCACCCAAGATGACCTAGTTAGAAGGTATTTTTTACCTTATCTACTGCGGAATCAACCACCCAAACACCTAAACATGTCAGATCATGCGAGAATATTTTCGACAGTAAAAGCGAGTTTGGTATTATCGTGAGTTTCTACCTTTATTGCAGTTATTTTATATAAAAATAAAGAAATTTTGATTAGTGAAATAATTACACATAAAAAATATGTAAGGGTAAATTCTATCATTTCAATATATAATAACCAGGCTAAGATAGAGAATCAATTAATTAAAACCGAGTAGATCCATAGTTTTTGCTTTCAAAAACTACGTTTCTAATGTGTAGTTTTCGAAAATTGGTCTAAAATAGAATTACTTTCAGAGAAAAATACTTAAAAAAGAAAAGAAAAAGGTTTACCGGACATTTTTCTCCTAAAGAATTTGTTAGAAAGTGCTTTTTATAAAAAACTATCCCAAACAGGGCATAAGTTCCAACTCCGTCCTCGTATGTTGAGTGTTGCAAACTGCAAAGCCGTTTTAGATATAATTTCATTAAACTAATTATTGTCATCGTGTTGGAGAGAACGACGCTTAAATTAAGTAGTTGATTTTGTTTTTTACTATTGAGGCTACGCAGTATGAAAAGTTACACTCATCGGGGAATGTTATCTTTTCCCCAGTTCTAGATATGTTCCTTGTTAAAATGGGAACATGTTTGAATCTCTTGAAAAGCTATATCCTTTTATACATATGATTTCCCAATCTAGACTTTGATAGATCTGCAGCGCAATATGCATTAACCACTTTAAGTTGTCCGTCGAGTTTTTTTCAAAGTTCACTTTTAAGGTTCCAAAAAGGCAGCATGCAATGAATCAATATCCTGAGCTTAAGGTCAACATTCAACTAATCTATCTCAATCGTTTGGGGTTGGAACTCATTGAAAATTTCCAAAATCAGACTCGCCAAAGTGGATCTATGGGTTCCAAAATAAGTTAAAGTAGACTTTGGTGGCTCGATAATTATGTGCACTTTCACATTGGGTTCTCAAGTGGGTGTCTAACATTCAATTTCACAACCACCTAAATCTTAAATCAAGCAGCATTGTTTTTCAAGTTAGTGGAAACATAGTAGCCTAAACGGCGAGATGTCTAAGCTCGATAGGCTCCAATGCGGTCTACTGGGAGAGTAGAGTAGTCTCGGAGTATGGCTCCAGAATTCATTCGTAAATCCCACTACTAAATGACGTTTTTGCATGTGCGTATAGGTAGGCATTGCTTGCGATTTAGCTGAGAAGATCGCGAATGAGTCAAAGTAGAGATGGAGTTGGAGAAAAGATTCAGAGACAACGACTCCCTTATAAATGGGAGAGGTTCAAAAATATTATACTAGTTAATACTAGATCATAGGCATAGCAGATTAGATTATAGTTATATACTAGTCCTCCCTATATCAATCACATGGCGCTCAATGCTCAAACATGTTTCCTAAGCCAATAATGCTGAAGTTTGTTCTCATTCTCATCATCACCAAATAATGATCCAAACATTCTCAATTGTTTTTCTTATTCTACCAAGAAAGAATCTCGATGGATCCCGAGTTCATATAAGTCTCCGCGTGAAAAATGGTTTACAACAATCCGGAATTTGCTTGCTTCGCCTGAGTTTCCAATATGAGTTCAAGGACGGGAAGAAGATGGACGCAAACCAGGGCCTCGTATTCTCTGATGCGGCCAAATTTGATGTGTGGGGCGAACGGTCAAGGCAGAGGCCACTTGTCAAAAACAAAGTGGTCCTACTAGGCCTTCCACCACCACGTTACATGCACCCTTCTTTATGATTTGCATTCCCGGTGGACTAGTCCTTCCCCAGAATTATGCAGCGTACGTGGTGTTTGACATTTTGCTTTCAGACCTTTTTTTTCTTTTGTCTTTCTCCTTTCTTGCTTTTCTCGATGTGTATGCTTATTTTTCAATTCAACATTAAAATATTGCAAGACATATTATTATTAGTTAGTTAATTAATAAACTTGGTTTTTGTCCTATGGTAAATGGCCGTCATCTATAATACTGCCTGGATAGTGGATTCTTTTCATCTAATTTGCCATAACGTTGGTTCATGTTTAAAAAGTCGAATGTCTTTTGCTTCGTCCACTTCATGTCTCTCTTTCTCACGTATACGTTCGGTCGTAGTAGGCAGGCCCACTCCTGTTCAACTCTTTGCTTTTCACTCACCTCGTACACTTGTTCAGTGGATCTCAATATACCCGATTTGAATTTTCATCAAGAAAATTTTCGACCATCTAATTGTCTATTAGCAGCCATATGAAATTAGAAGTCCAAGTCTCTCGAATTTTAACCGTTCATCAAAAAGATTCTCTACGGTTTTCAGAATTTTGTTTGCTTTCTGACTCCATCTGATTGGAGCATCCAAATATTTTTGTAGTTTGTAGTTGTAGCGCACCTACCTTACACTGGGGACCTAGTTTGTCAAGGCGATTTCGATTTGAAGAAGAGACGCGAAAATGAAAGAAGAGATGATCTGGGTGATGTGAAGGGTCAGTGGATGGAACAATTGTACTTTGCGGACCCTTCTTTACTGATAAGGGTCACAGTTGGTCTTTTTTGTTGCTTTCCTTCTTGTTCAAATCCTTTGCACACCCTTCTTTACCACCTATACATGGTACAGGTAAAATCGAGAAACCAACCGAATCGGACGTTTGTCGCTCAATCTGAACCAAATCATTATTTACAATGATAGTAAATCCGAAATGCTATTCAACTCCCTATTCTTCACCTCCCTACAATCTAAGTCACACATCTGTATCGAAATCTACATTCAGATTTAAATAGAGTTCACCATTCCCCTAATGTGGTGTTTTGATTGTAGGGACGTGAATAGAGAGGTGGAGAATAGGGAGTTAAATAGCACCGCCAGATAATCAATAGTATTAGATAATGGGAAACTGACATATCTTAATTCAGTTCTGGTTTATCCCTAAAACCAAAGTGAAGCTATCTGTTTAAACTTTAAACCGATTAATAGATTTTAATAGACATTATGGTAGATGTTAGAAATTATAACCGCAATAGGTATCTTTTTTCGGTAAATCTTAAATTAGTCAAACCAATTTATGTTCTTTCATATTTTTTCAGCGAAACATTCTTCTGCCCGTTATAGTGTAATATTCTAAGAATATTCACTACGAGTTTTTTCTTTTTGATTACTTTGTGTATTTCATCCTCCCTAACAAATTCAAAAGTTTAATTTTGTATCGTTTTACCAAAACCATGCGATATTCGACTAATGTCAACACCGGTTTTAAGATCATTAATTAAAGCCAAATTCTAGTTTTAGTTATGATTAAGTAAAAAAAACCAGCTACACCAGGGCCGCCCCGAGATTTTGCTGCCCCAAAGCAGATACAAAAAGTGTTGCCCCTTCCCATGAAAGAAAATATAGTCTAAGAGCATATATATAAGGTAAACTATGTTAGCATCATTTGACATATTTCACCATCAACGCGTTCATCCTCACTGCTCTTGTTATGGACTAAATCATTCTTATTGCACTTGTTCAAATCAATATCAACACTATCCTCATTTGCATCTCTATTTTTACCATCAACATTTTCATTCTCCTTGTTCCCGTCACGAACAGAATCATTCTTAATGCACTCATTTATAGCATTATGCGCATTGCCCTCATTCTTATTTTGATTCACATTATTTCCATGATTCCAGAGGTCCTTATTCATACCATTATCAGTTGAGCAACCATTTTCATTGCTCTTAGTTTCAACTATTGGTTGATCATCAAAGAACCTACAAGAGATTTGGTTGATTTTCTTGTATCATGTAACGATGAAAAGTATCGATACGTATGCGTAATTATTAGATAATTCATTTTAGAACATTTGAAAGCATTAATTTGATTAAATTAGTCAAAATACTAGATAAAATACAAATGATAATCGATTATATATATTCATAAAATTAATTTGACTGCATGTAATCAGAGGCGGAGAATGTAACTGTTAGACATACAACGTCTAGGTGTGCTTAGTCAAGTCAGTCGTCATATATTGTTAGCTGTGCTAGTCTAATGCCAAGTAACTCGGTCTCTTAAATTAGTTATTTACTTGTTACGCTGTTGAACTGTTTTCCTCTAATCTCTGTAACTGCTTGTATGAATCTCTAGTATAAATAACATTCAAGCCTCCACAGGTTAAGTGTGGAGACATTCATCCAAAAAACCTTTCTAACTTGGTATCAGCCTTGATCCAAGCCACCTTCCGCAAATAAATCACAAAACCCACACCCCAAATACGTAAACCCTAATTATCAAAAATGGCAGACGTTACAAACAGTCTTCGCCAAGTAAAAATCCACCATATGGTTACCTTAAAACACACAGAGACGAATCATCTACTCTGGAAGGCTCAGTTTAAACCTATCCTAAAGGGTCATGATCTCACAGGCTTCATAGATGGAAGCAAAGAAAAACCAGCAAGAACTTTACCAGACAGTGAAGCTATAAATCCTGCTTTCACTGCGTATGAACAACAAGACTCCTTGATAGTTGGGTGGTTGAATTCAACTTTAACACCTGAAGTGTTAAGTACGGTTGCACGTCTTGACACAACCAAAGAAATATGGGAAAAATTGGAGTCGGAGTATGCACCAAAAACTTTTGCTCATCAGATGAGTCTAAAAAAACAGCTACACAGCTTGTCCAAAGGTAATAAAACTTTGAAACAATATTTAACTGATGTTAAGGGTTTATTTGCTCAGTTGGCAGAGTCCGGATACACGGTCCCTGCAGATGAAAAGAAGCAAGCTATCAGCAATGGACTGAACCAGAGTTACGATCCTATTGTAACTTCTTTAAGTACATTGGATGGGATGGAAATAGATACTTTCTGCTCTCACCTTATCATATTTGACTTGCGGCTCGAGCACCAACTATCATTGTTGCAGACACTCATTGCTAATGTAGCAGCGTCCTCCTCAACTTTATCAGGCAGATGTGATCCGAGGAGATTCAACAATCAGAATAGAGGGTCTTATCAATCCAACAACAACCAATCCAATCGTCGTGATCACCCTCAAAAAATCGGTCAATTTGATGAACCATGTCAAATCTGCAAAAAGAAAGGCCACAAAGGTGACAGATGCTGGTTCGTTATGATAAACCAAACACCAACAAAGGAAAAGCCCCAGCGGCTTACATTGCCTTACCTGGAGGATATCAAGATAATCAGTGGGTGACCGACACAGGAGCCACACATCACATGACTGCGGACATGAGGAACTTAACAATTCCACATGAGTATGATGGTACGGAACAGGTTCATGTTGGCAATGGCAGTGCGCTTAACATTGCAAACATTGGTAAAGCTTCTTTTACATTTAAGAATAGAGATTACCATTTAAACAACATTTACCATGTCCCACAAATCAAAACAAACCTACTGTCAGTTTCAAAGTTCTGTAAGGATAATAATGTTTTCTTTGAATTTCACACATCTTATTTTGTTGTGAAGGACAAGTGCACGGGGATAATACTGCTGCGAGGACAGAATAGGAATGGGCTTTATATGCTTGCTGGAGTAGAGAAGATCAGTTCTCCAACATACCCACAATCCTACCTCTCATCTTCTTTTCCGCTGTGGCACCAGAGATTAGTTCATCCTATGCTACATACTGTTTCGAAAGTTTGTCATCAGTTTTGCCTTACTGTTTCCAATAAACAATTTGATTATTGTCACCCTTGTCACATAAGCAAGAGTAAGAAACTTCCTTTCCCTGTTAGCAGTACTGTTTATAATAAACCTTTGAGCTTAGTTGTTTCTGACATTTGGGTCTCTCCTAATCTATCAAGAAATGGCTATAAATATTATTTACTTATCATGGATGTGTATTCCCATTTCACCTGGATTTTTCCTCTTGTGCAACGCTCAGATTCTCTGCAAACCTTTATACATTTTCGTAAGAAAGTAGAAAATCTTACTGAGCATAAAATCAAAGTTTTCCAAAGTGACAATGCCTTGGAGTTTAAGAAATTTACTGCCTATCTAAATGATTCAGGGATCCAACATAGATTTTCCTGTCCACATACATCACCCCAAAATGGTCTTTCTGAGCGTAGATTTCGTCATGTTACTGAATCTGGCCTAGCCCTCCTATTCCATGCACATATGCCGGTGTCTTTTTGGTCTGATGCTTTCACCACCGCCTGTTATCTCATTAACAGGCTCCCTAAATCAAACTCTGAAAATAAAACTCCTTTAGAACTCCTTTTCAATAAGAAACCAGATTACGCGTTCCTAAAGGTTTTTGGATGTTTAGCTTATCCATGTCTTAGGCAGTATAACTCAAATAAGTTAGAACCAAGGTCGCTGCCATGTGTTTTTCTATGTTATAGCAGTGCTCAGAAAGGTTACATATGCCTGCACAGACATACAAATCGAATATACATCTCGCGTCATGTTCGTTTTGAAGAAAGCTCATTCCCGTTCTTGTCAACGCAACATAAAATTCCTCGAAGCAGTCAAGGTATGATTCCGTCTGATACTAGTGTTTTACTATCTCCACCTTTTAGGAAAGCTTCAATAACAGTTTCTCAGTTGCAGGGTGTTGAGCCATCAACATCTGCTAGTTTTTCACCTGTGCAACCATTACCAATGCTGCCTGGTTCTCCAACTTTACAAAGTCCTTCAGCTGCGTCTGATGGTGATGTGCACTCTCACGAATCACCAGCTGTTGTGCAGAATTCAGCTGAGTTGTCTTCTGCACCAAGTACTTCTCAGAATGAGGTGACATCAGCTCATTCAGATGTTGTGTCTCATCCAATGGTAACTCGCGCCAAGTCAGGTATTAATAAGCCAATTCAGAAGTTGTGCTTGAATGCATCAAAGCATGCTTTGCCAGAGTCTGATTTTATGGAACCCACATGCTTCACTGATGCTGTCAAGAATCCCAAATGGAGGACTGCTATGGATGTGCAAATCAATGCACTTAAAAGTAATGGTACTTACTCTTTGGTCAAGTATGAGAAGGGAATGAATGTTGTAGGTTCTAAATGGGTTTTCAGGGTGAAGCAAAATCCAGATGGTACTATTCAGCGTCATAAGGCTCGCTTGGTAGCTAAGGGATTTTACCAATAGGAGGGGTTTAATTATGGAGAGACTTTTAGTCCTGTCATCAAGCCCTGCACAATCCGTCTTGTTCTGTCTATTGCAATAATGAACAATTGGCAGCTAAAGCAACTCGATGTGGAGAATGATTTCTTGAATGGAACATTGGAAGAAGATGTTTACATGAAACAGCCTACGGGCTATGTGGATCCTAACTTTTCTGGTCATGTCTGTAAGATGCATAAGTCCTTATATGGACTGAAACAAGCCCCACGTGCTTGGTATTCGAAACTTAGTAATTACTTGGTTCGGTTGGGTTTCAAAGCCTCTATTGCAGACAGCTCTCTTTTCATTCTTCAAACTCCAACTGCAGTTACATATGTGCTGGTATATGTGGATGATATAATTGTCACAGGCTCGAGTTCTGGTCAGATTAATAAACTTATTACAGAACTCGGAGAAGCATTTGCGTTAAAAGATATGGGTGATCTATCTTTTTTCTTGGGTATTGAAGTTCTATGGAAAGAGGAAGAATTGATTCTGATTCAGCGCAAGTATATTATTGATCTGCTGAAGAAGACAAAACTAGATGGTGCTAAGCCGGTTTGTAGTCCATTGCCGCCTAATCCGAAACTTCGCAAGCAAGGCTCAGAGAGGTTCAAAGATCCAACTTTGTATAGGAGTGTAGTAGGTGCACTACAATACCTTCATCTGACGCGGCCTGACATATCCGTGGCGGTTAACAAGGTTTGCCAATATATGCATGAACCTTATATAGAGCATTGGGAACTTGTTAAACGCATCGGTTGATATCTAAAGAGCATTGTGGATTATGGATACATATTCGGTCAAGTAGAGATCTCTCCCTTCATGCTTACTTGACGGGGATTGGGCTGGAAATCTCGATGACCGCAGATCAACTAGTGGATTTTGCGTGTATTTTGGGGGTAATCCGATATCCTGGAGTTCCAAGAAACAGAAGACTGTCTCCAAGTCATCAACAGAATCTGAGTACAGGGGAGTAGCTATTGCCACATCAGAGTTAATTTGGGTCCTATCACTGTTACATGAGCTTGGTATCACAGTTTCGCCGCCTATCTTATGGTGTGATAACTTAGGATCTACTTATCTTACTGCGAATCCGGTTTTCCATGCTCGGACGAAACATATAGAGATCGACTACCACTTTGTCAGGGAGAGGGTCGCTAACAAGCAGTTAAACGTACGCTTCATCAGTTCCAGAGATCAACTAGCCGACATTTTTACTAAGGGCTTGTCTGCACCAAGATTTCACTTCATCAGGGACAAGTTGCACATCCGTAAACTCCAGTACAACTTGAGAGGAGGTGTTAGACATACAACGTCTAGGTGTGCTTAGTCAAGTCAGTCGTCATATATTTTTAGCTGTGCTAGTCTAATGCCAAGTAACTCGGTCTCTTAAGTTAGCTATATACTTGTTAGGCTGTTGAACTGTTTTCCTCTAATCTCTATAACTGCTTGTATGAATCTCTAGTATAAATAACATTCAAGCCTCCACAGGTCAAGTGTGGAGACATTCACCCAAAAACCCTTTCTAACTGTAACGAAACAAGAGGGAAAAAGAGTGCCGAGAGAGAAAAGTGAGAACGATGTAAGGAAAATTTTTGTTTCTCATTTTTATGTAATTACTATTAAACCATCATAATGAATTTATATTTATATTATGCACCTCCTTTAATGTCATAATATATATTTCTATTTATCACGATTCAGACTTCATTTCTTTTGTGTGACATCAAACATCCCTTGCTAAGAAAACTTTTTTTATTGCCCCCTGACCTTGATGCCCCAAAGTAAAACTTTGTTGACTTTGCCTCATGGCCGGCCCTGAGCTGCACCGTACCATATGCAGGCCGCAGCCTTAATTTCAGTCATATATTTTTTTATCTTATCAAGTTTAACTAAATCTAATGTCATCTATTAGTTTTAGTGTAAGGCATTGTTCAATTTATGGTGAGGTTTATCATGTCTCTTTAACGCTAGCATTTTGTGCATGTGCGACATCAGATAGAATCCAATTTTTTCAGGAGAAAAAAAGCTTGTGGCGATGCTGCATATGCTTCTTTGATTGAAAAATAGAGTTTAGTTGCTATTGTGAATGCGAATTTAGTAGAATTGAAGTTAATTAGGTTTTATAATTCAATCTTTTACTTTGTTATGGATTTTCAAAAGGGTTTTCTACTCTCCCAAGAGTCTTTTTTGTTTTTGTTTTTTTAAAGCCGTACTTTTCGCATGACACTGGTGTAATTTCAAAGTTGTTGTAATAAAAAGGTTCGTTGAGACTTGTGAAGGAAGATTATTTTAGACTTAATTTTAAATAAAAATATAGGAAACTTAAATAAAAGTGATATGAAAAATATGGAGAAGATTGGGGCTATGGATTCCACTAATTACCAATATCAAAGTGATTTTATATTCTCTAATTATAATTATGCAAATCCTTCATTCAAATTGATTCTAAATATTGTAAAAGTTGATTTTTTTTTTTAGAAATAACAATTGTAAATCGAAAGTATGGGACATCAAAACCCTAGGCTAGCATGCTCCATCAATTGAAATAACAATTGTTTAACAAAAACCATTTTTTTCTATTTATTTATCAAGGCAAATAATCATATAATAATTGCATAAATTAAATAAAATAGAGATTACCACATTTTATTGGCGAAATAGCTTCCTCCGTCGCCCCAGAGGATGGGTTTAGCTCATCATTGTATAAACTTGCTCAAAGTATTGATTCATGCTCAAAATTTGTTTACAAAGATGAAATGGAGAGAAAATAATGAAAAATCGGGTATTTGCAACGTTTATAATTGTTGCAAAACACTGTTACAAAGAACGATAAAAGAGAATTGTTGTTGTTGTCTCTCTGCGACCCTGAAGTGTCTGTCGTTGTCACTGTTGATAAACGACTGTCCTCGTCAGTCTGTTCTTCGTGTTCTTCAGTTCTACAGCAGCAGAAATGGTGTTCTCTGCAACTCGATTTTTCAGCTCTGTGATGCTCTCTAACTCTCCCAAAACTCTCCAGACCCCTCTGAGTCCCCAACACCCTATATATACCCAACAGAACCTCCAAATATCGCATTAAACTCTCAAATATTATCTCATTACTCGGGTGATACAAATTATTTTCGGGGAGATTTTCTTTCCTGTTTTGTTGTTTCCACGCGCCTAGATATGTATTACACACTTTATCTCATTCATATCATGTTCCATAACAGGATAGACTCTCTCCAACACGTGAGAAACTCTCTGCAATTCAACTAAACCCGTGAAAACTTCATGAAGCTATGTTTTTCTCCACGCGACGATTCTGCCAAATTTTGTCCAAAATAAAACCCATACCAACGTTATATAGTCATATCGCGTCCACCCATGAAGTTTCAGCGATTCAGTCTACCTCTAACCCATCCAAAATCTGATCGAAAAAATCTGCCAGGGGTGAGACTCTTCTTCCCGCCAAAAATGAAATTTGAAATGAAGAAGAAGGGTTGCCCCCTATCCGGTCTCGGGGTGCCTTCAGCAAATGGGTGCTATAGACAAATTTGGGTGCTGAGGATGAATTTGGGCTACGCATAACCTTGGGTGTCCCTTAGCCAAATCTGGGGTTCGTATAGCAAATGTCCTCCGGGTGCTTTCCGACAATTTTTCGAGCCAATTTTTTCCAAAAATGTTTATTGGCCAAAAATACCTACAAATAAATAAAACACCATAATAAGTACAAAAATGAGCCCTAACAATATATAGAATCGAGACAAATCGGACACAAAAATGTGTCTATCAGACACGTGCTCAAAGATACGTCGTTGAATAAGAGGAAGCTTCATCTCAAGCTTTTATTGCGTGTGCAAGGCATATTGGCCCGGAACAGATACTGCACCAACATGGTGTATCACACTAGTGGTATGCTGGTCAAGAACGAATTTGCACCACTATGGTGCAATTCGCAAGTTGAACGTTGGCTGAGAATTAGAATTACACCACTATGGTGCAATTTCGGAAACTAGCTGTAGCGAAAGTAGGTGTACTTTGATACATGATTATCCTCTCATGTTTTCCATTTATAGAAATATCAATAAGACATATATAGGGAAGAGGTGTTGGTTGAAGGTGCATCCTTAAGCTATAAAAACTTAGCCGATATATCAAATATGGTGCGGAGGCATCATTATGACGGTTGTTTACTTGAAATAGCTTCAAGATGCATGGTTGCTAAACTAAGAATGCATCAAAGTGATGCATTACGAAGAAATGATCAATTATTCACGATCTTTCTCATACCTTGTGAAATAACCATTTGTTCTATACGGGCTAGGCTTTGCTAGGCTATCGCCTTGCAACACGAGTTGGATTTAGTTTCTAGTTTCAACACAGATGAACCATGGCCCGTGCTTGATCCGCTCATGTTACGAAGTATGGTACACATGCAGTCGCAATGAGTTGCAGCTATCACCTTATCGTTCATATCATCTAATTACGAGGTGATTGCGACGTTTTGTTAACTCATATCATCTGGCTCGGCAATACGAGGCAAGAGATGATTGTCGCGATACTTGATGAGGTAGTTGCAGCCCATTTAGTGGATGCTCATACTTCCTAACAAGCTACACAGGGTAGGTATACACCAATTGTGAATTGGGCATGACCAGGAATGGAAGCTAAACTGATATACAAGTTAGAGGATCTTAAACAAACCCACTTGCATCACAAGGATGTTGCAAGATAAGTACAGCATAAGCCTGACTGATACATCCTTGGCACGAAAAAGATCAATGCACGCATTCAAATAAATGTGAAGCGAACTGTGGAAGCTGGAAATAGGCTTGCAATGACTTATGTACAAGTCCAATGCATTTCCATATGCCTGGACAAGACTCGAAAATCAGTGATGCATGTAGTATCTAAAGAGGAAAAAAATCCACATATTTTCTGCGAAAATAAAATGAAAAATAAATAAAATATACACATATTATCCACCTATTAAAGTGTTTGCCCACCACACCAAATCAAAAATACATCGCCACGGGGTGGGGCGAAGCCCCGCGCACACCAAATCAAAAATGCATCGTTACAGGACGGGGTGAAGCCCTGTGCACACCAAATCAAAAATACATCCCCACGGGGCGGGGCGAATCCCCGCACACACCAAATCAAAAATGCATCTCCATGGGGCGGGGTGAAGCCCGCGCACACCAAATCAAAAATGCATCTCCACGGGGCGGACCGAAACCCTGCGGACGCCAAATCAAAAATACATCCCCACTGGACGGGACAAAGCCCCGCGCATACCAAATCAAAAATGCATCCCTGATGTGTATTTTGAATTGAGTTCTATGAAATACCTTTCAAAAGACAAATGAAGTTTGCACGCGCTGGGGTTTTTGCACCATTTCTGAACAGGTTTAGAAAAACAAAATATGACGACCCTACAAGGGCCTTGGCCAAGATCGGTCAGACTGGTGTTGTAAGTGGCCTTTCAAACGACTTTAAAACCTTTTATTGGCCTTTCAGTGTTACGATTTAATGTTAGTTTGTCCAAAATAGATGAACGAGATCACCCAACCATGAACCAACAAAGCAAACATATCCGGGAAACCAAATATCACACTAGGAAAACACAAAACTCTAGTAAAAAAGTTCAACCGATTGAATACATGGAATCATCATGTGTTATACGATTTTCAAAAGATGAATCATTCATATATGATTGAAAGGAGAAGTGGATAAGTCGATGATAGTACATGAAAAGATTGATATCAAACAAAAGCTTATGAACCATTATTACTTTCGATAGGAAATTCCTAGCAATCAATTCAAGAGTAGTGGAACCAAAACTAGTTCGTAAAAATTGCTTCGATTTAATTATGCTTTCAGAACTAAGATTTTTATTGGTCCCTCTTTTAACAACAAAAATAATTTGCTCTAGGTCCTTGTTTTTTTGCTAATGCCAAGCTAGTACCGGAGGATTTCATCAAGGAGATGCGCAATTACACAAGTTCTCTAGCAGAAGAATTTAAAGAGTGATTCGAGCGCCCGTCCCGTACTGTCTGTATTCCAAATTTCCAAACATACCTGGCCATGGCTTTTTTTGTGCCTGCATTACTAGGCCATATGTCCGTAGCGCTAGGAAATTTCTTTTTTCCATCTAGTTGTTGTAATCCATGTAGTCATGTCATATTGTCGTCCATATATAGGAGGGTGCGATGTTCTTGCACATGCATACTCAACAAAACGACGTGTATATAGTAATAATCTATGAATGATGAGATCGAGATCTACATATAATCACAGTATTGACGTAACTGTTAGTGGATTTTTGCTCTCATTTCCATTCTATCGTTTAGGTTTTCATGTTTGACATCTTTACGTTGTTGTTTTCCTCGGTGACTTCGATGCTTCATCTCTCTTCTCATAATACCGCTACTTTCTTCACCTAATATATTTATGAGACAACTTTATGTTTTCTAGACAGGGTAATATTAATGTAAACTTTTGCGCGCATCTGATTACAAACTCATGTACGCAACGTGCTCATCTATGTTCATGAACCTGTAGCTCTAACTTTCTCTTGATCTAAATTTCGACCGGTCTGTATATATATATGGCCATCGGATGCTTACAGGACTGATCACCCGTCGAGATCGCACGACAAGTTAACGTCGATTAAGACTTGCAATCACGATCGGCTTTTATTCGTAAAATCTCTGGATTGTATTCCTATGCCTTTTTCTGTTGTCATCCAGTGAGGGGTTTAAACAAAGGACGTGACATACGAACTGATTTGTATTTCACACCATAATGCCCTCCCAGGGGTATACTTACAGGTAGCCTACCTTAATAATTCATCTTTTTAAACTTTTTGATATGATACGTTAATAACCACATCTTACTTATGCATGCATCTGTCAGTTGGGATTGATAAAACTTCAGGGGGATTGAATCAAAATAGATGGTTATGAACACAACAAGTCCGACCTAACTGTGATAGCAAGTTGGGGTGTCTGGTTCGAGCTGCCTTCAAGTGGCAGAGAATTTGTACCTTTGTTGGTGTTCAAAATAATTCGCTAATTTTTGTTTTGTTGGTGGGAGAGCTTTGGTGTCGTCTGTACTGAAGTTGTGTTCGACTGTGCGGGTAGTCCGACTACGATGTGGTCATGCCACATACATTTTGTATGTGGCCCCTTTTTATTGTCAAGGAAATACCATATAGTCCTAGGAATAATATATTAGAGAGAGTCTAGTCCGATTGACCTAATCAATTATTTGTTTGGTCCTATTTGGTAATATAAATTATAGTTTGGTCCTAAAAATTATAATTTGGTCCTAGGGTGATGTCATGGATGATGTAAATATCATCTTGTAGTGGCAGAAATACCATTTTGGATAAGGACCATATATATAGTCAAAAAAGTAAGAGAAAAGAAATCATTCTCAGATTTACTTTCTCTCTCCTATATTTTCAGTTCTAGAATTTATCTCTCTTTTTTTCTCTTTTTTATTTTCTTCCTGCTAGTGGTGAAGAAGATGAAGATGATGATGAACGATTCTCTATTCTCTCTATTTTTTTCTCTGCTAGTGATGAATATGAAGATGATGATGATGATGATGATGAATACGATGAAGGTTTTGCATTTTTTTCTTTGTTCTTTTTGATGTTTTGCTCTGTTTTGATGATGAAGACGGTGAGGTTGAACATTCTGCTGCTATTTACGATGATGATGAACCTTTATCATCTTCACATGCTTGGGTAAGTTTCGGATCCATAAAATAAGATGCATATGATGGAGTTCATTTCTGGAATGAACTCTGGTTTGTGATGAAGATTTTTTGATGTTTTTTCGTCTGTTATTGCTGCTGATGATGGAGAGGATGAAGATGATGAAGATAAGTTGCTGCTACTGATGAAGATGAGTTGATGCTGCTGATGAAGAAGATGAAGATGACGGAGTTCATTTTCAGGAATGAACTCTGGTTTGTGATGATGCTACTGTTGAAGTTCATCTTCGTCGCTGCTGCTGCTGAAGATGTAAACTAGTTTTTTCTTGATTTTAATCTGCTGCTGCATCCGTTTTGATAAAGACGACGACGAAACAAATCTGTTTGATAAAGAAACAACACGAGTTGATGAAGACGACGATGATGAAAACGAGTTTTTTTTCTTGATTGTAATCTGCTGCTGCATCTGTTTGATAAAGACGACGATGAAAACGAGTTTTTTTTCTTGATTTTCTTGATTTTCTTGCTACTAGTGTTGTTGAAGATGGTGGAGACGATGAATATGACGAAGATTTGTGATGAAGATGTTGTTGGTGAAGATGAACTCGTGCTTTGTTGTTGAAGACGACGAAGATGATGATGCTGCAGTTCATTCCATAAATGAACTCTTTTTTTTTTAGGTTTTTATATGGAGTTCATTTCTGGAATGAACTCTGTTTTTTTAGGTTTTTATATGGAGTTCATTTTTAGGAATTTTTTTAGGTTTTTATATGGAGTTCGTTTCTGGAATGAACTCTGTTTTTTTAGGTTTTTATATGGAGTTCGTTTCTAGGAATGAACTCTGTTTTTTTAGGTTTTTATATGGAGTTCGTTTCTGGAATGAACTCTGTTTTTTTAGGTTTTTTATATGGAGTTCATTTCTAGGAATGAACTCTGTTTTTTTAGGTGATTTCTGAAAAAAAATAAGTATAAATTAACAGGAGTTCATTTTGAAGAATGAACTGCTACAAAAAAAAGAAAAAAATTAACACGGAAGGGTATTTTTGTCCATTTAAATATTTTTAAATAATTATGGACCAAACAGTAAAGGCGTTTGACAAAAGGACTAAACAGACATGGACCCACCTAGAAAAGGACCAAACGATATTTTTCCCTTTTATTGTTTGACACCTATTTAATTAAAATACACATTTTGTATGTGGCCCCTTTTTATTGTTTGACACCTATTTAAATAAAATACTTGTCCCTCCAAATTCCCTTGACTGTTATTCTTTTTGAGAATAAGTAGGAAGTTAAACCAAAACAAAAAGGAAAACAGTTAGGTAATAAAACTGTTTTTCAAGTTTTTTACTACTTTATGGTACGTGTCACCCAACCAC
Organism: Papaver somniferum; assembly: GCF_003573695.1. Lineage (NCBI taxonomy): Eukaryota > Viridiplantae > Streptophyta > Magnoliopsida > Ranunculales > Papaveraceae > Papaver > Papaver somniferum. The sequence goes on along the minus strand of NC_039368.1, from coordinate 23,810,451 downwards.
ATCGTAGCCGCAATAGTCATGAGTACAATTAAGATACAGAACTTGCAACAAATTTTGGAGCATAAGCTGGGAAATCTACCTCCTTCGAAGCTTTTTCAGATGCAAACTCAACATGGGAAACTCTCCTTAAAGTAGTTTGATACTTGTCGCGAGAGAAATGAACATCAGCGATATCCCCAACATTTTCAAAGAAAATGATCCTATGGCAGAAACAAAAAAATAGTGTTAAAACAGTGGAATGTGGTAAAGGTCAGAAAGGGTAAGGTTAATCAGCATATATACCCGCACATCAGATTTCATAATGTGAAATGGCAGGTTCTTAAGACAAAGTGTTTTTGATGCTCCAGTGCCTCTTGCTTGACGGCAAAGTCCAACTTGACTGCCCGATAATTCTACCCCACTTAGCCTTTCTGCCTGCAGCAGTAAATTAATTGCGAGTACAATCTATACAGAACTTTCAACTAATTCTAGGGCATAAGTTGGGAAGTTTACCTTCTCTGCAGCTTCTCCATTGCAAACTCAATAAGGCCAGACCAACCGAACTTTTCATCTTATCGTAAAAGAAACGCACATCAATAATTTTCACAACCTGTTTAAAGAACTTGATCCAACAACAACAATAACAAAAGCGTGTTAAGAAGATGAAATGTAACAAATGTTAGAAAGAATAAGGTACAACAATCGCATATATATATACTCACACATCAGATCTAACAGTGTAAAATGGTATGTTCTTCATGAGAAGTGTTTTCGATGCTCCGGGGTCTTCCAGTCGAGGGATAAGTTTAATACGGGGACCCAACAAGTATTCACGAAGATTTACTGCCTGCAACAATAAATTAATCATGAGTGCAATTTAAGATATACATAACATTTGACTAATTCTAGAGCATAAGCTGGGAAGTATACCTTCTTTGCAGCTTCTTCAGTTGCAAACTTTATATAGCCACCCATTACACTCTGGACTTGCCATCCTTACCGTAGTAATAATAAAGACACCCATCAACAATATCCCCAACCTATTTCAAGAAGTTAATCCCGCAACAACAACAAAACAGTGTTGAGACGAGAAAGCCCAGAAAGAGACGTTAGCAATTATACTGACACACATGAGATTTACCGGTGGAAAATGACATGAATAAGTGTTTTGATGCTCTGGTGCTTTTCAAAATGACACAATTACAAAATGTATCTATCACAGTGAAATCACAAGTTAGTGCACACCAACCAGAATGTATGCACTGATTTTGTTCACAGTAATCACCACCTACAATTCCTCCTCTATCTCATCTGTATCTTCAGTTTACATCAGCAACCCAACCTTCTATGTTCCTCCAAATCCATTTGCAGCACACCTTCTTTCAAACACACATCACAACCAATTTGTAACTTCATCAAGACCACCACCAATTTCACAAGCTTGCAAATCTGAACCAACAACAACTCATGTTCCTATCATTCAAAATATGTCATTTCTTGCAATAAGTTCTGAACTGCAACTCCAGATCATCTCCATATCCAATTCCAGTACTGAATCAAACGTAACAAAGAGCATCTATTTCAGTATTTCATATACGTACTGAATCAAACATAACAAGGAGCACTTCCTATCAGTATGCGATATATGTACTGAAGATTCATGAACTACAAATCAACAGTATGACAACAACAGGTGACAGATCTATGAAAAATAAGAGAATCGAAAGACATATTACAGTATTTCACATAAGTACTGAAGGGTAAGACTAAAAAAGGAGCAAAAACACAACAAATAGCACTTCCTATCAGTATTATACATACATACTCATGGATCGAACCAAAAAAATTGGAAAAAATTCAAATAAAACAAAATTAAAAGAGTTTTGTATCAGTACGCCATATATGTACTGTCAATTCATACACGAAAAACAACTGTAACAAACCTAAAAACCATAAAAGCGTCAATCAAATCGATTTGATTATCAGAATACAATCAAAAAAACAAATCAAAAGAAGAAAAACCGAACAAAATAATCAAACAAGATGATTAGAAAGCATACCTGGAAACAGAAAACAAATATTCTCCTCGTAAATCATAACGATGCACCATCTTGTTCTTCTTCATTCAAAATAAGCTAGGTTTCTGTCAATACATGATATACGTACTGTTGTTTCATACAAAAAAACAAATCTAAAAACAACAAAATGGAACTAGTATGATCAAAGCTAATAACGAAATGAACCAAAAACGTGATTATTCATCTAGATCTAGTAAATAATCAAGAAATCAAACATGGAGATCAAAATCTTAATCAAACACCACAACGATTAGACAAAAAAAAACAGTTTGTATCAGTATGCCACATATATACTGCTGATTCATGAACTAAAAAATAATTGTATGTAAAGAATCTATCAAAATAACATAATCGAGAGAGTCTTATTTCAGTATCGAAGATATGTACTTATGAATCAAACAACAACAAGTGATAAAACTAAGAACAAAACAGAATCAAAAGCAATTTGTATCAGTATGCAACATATGTACTGTTGGATAATACCCCTGAAACAACAAACAAGCACGATTTTGATAAAATAAAAAAGCGAAAACAACAAGATAATCAAATCGAAAGTTCAAATATGTTAAAAACATCATAATCTAACCAAAAAATTGAATAATTACGATCAAGATTCATCAAAAACAAACCAAAACAAAAATAAACGCAAAAAACAAACAAAAAACGAAACAAGAAAGTGAAAACGTAATCAAAACAATCCGATCTTCACAGATTCAGTTGAAAAAAACAAACAACAGCAGCAGAAGAAGATATTACATAACATACCTGTAAATCTTCAAATAGATCTTCAGAAAAACTCTAGCTCGTAATCCAAAAGCAGAAACAAAATTTGAGCAGAAGCAGAAAGAGAGGAGGAGAGCGGATCTCGGATTTGGAAAAAATGGTGATTTTTTTTTAAAGAAATATATATGTACTATCAGGGAATGGGTAGTTTGGGTATTTTTAAAAGTGGATTATGACATCCCGCACGTGTACCGGACCAGGGGATAAAAAAATTGGTCCAATTTTCTCTTTTTCTTTTTATTATGGACCTCTAGTTACCGGAAATGCTATTCACAGATCCACTTAGAGCTCTATTCACAGCTCAAACGCTAGGTGTTGCAAGAGTATTGGTTCATGACTTTCAGCCAGGACCCACCGCTGGATAAAAAGGTTCACCATTTTAGAGATGTGGGGTTTAGATGTCCTGAGCTGTGAGTAGTGTGGTGTTTTTGTGCTGTGAATAGCACCACCATCTAGTTACTGGGCTTTAGTGGATGGACCTGCCATTAACTAAGACTACCATAATAGTACCTATTGGTAATTCCTACTTGTCAATTTAGTCCGCCTAATACATCGAACTCTCCTTTTCTCTTTTCTTTCTCCTTTCTTCCATTGCAAAAGTCTGTAAAGAAGAAATTTCGAAACAATTTCCATATCTGGACAGAGATGCTGAAGTTGAAGAAATGGTTTAGCAGCAGCAATGCTAGCAAAGATGAGATCAGAAGACGTGAATGTCTTTCTAAGTTAAATGAGGTTTTTCTCTTCTTCTTTTTTTCCTTTTGTTGTTATTTTCATTAAACTAGAAGCCCTAACTTAAGCTATTATCACCAAAAGAACACTAAAATTCACCATTTAAAACCAAATCTGATGCTTAATTAAACCAAGTAGGGGTTGATTTTAGTGTGGGAGTGAACTAATCTTTATTCTTAGTTGTTTGTATATTACTATTGGAAAACTACAATGAGATTTGAGATGTATATAATACTGAATTATGAAATGGATTTTTCAAAGATTTTTTTGTTTTTACTTATTGTGTGTTTCTGTTGGTTCAGTCATTAGTGAAGCTGGAAGATAAAGAAAAAATTCTTCAGAGCAAAATTTCAATTGAGAATGAAAGGACAAAGAATTTTACCAAGTCTAGAAACAACAAAGGTATGTGACTAATATTCATGTCTTAGTAATTCCTCATTATGGTTTTCGTATTGTCAACCTCCCATAGAAATATTTCCCTTTTTCTTTTTTGGTAGATGCTGTTTAAATTCCTGATATGTGTTTGAACTCAAAAATTGTTCGGACAAACTTTGAAATATCCGACTCTGTAAATTTAGAATAAACAAATCCATAAAACTAGAACTCATAACTATGACCTTGACTCACAAATTAGACAAGGTTTATCTATTCATCGACCAAGCAAAGCAACACGATCTTTCTAGATGGCTTGTATGAGGTTAATAAGGCTTTTCAAAACATAGTATGTGTACAGTTCATCAATGATCTTTATTAGAGCGTCCAAGTGTAGTGTCCCTGGTTCATGTACAACTAAGAACTTCGTTTATGTAAGTGATTGAAAACAATGAAGATCAAAAGAATCAGCTTGATGACAATTCCTTGAAAACCTAAAACTGGTTATAATTGTTGTGAGATTGCATGCATTGAATGCCAGCCGGATCATTTGTACTTATTCTTCCTGCTGATCCAAAATCCTTGTAGATAATGAGACCTCCGGAGAAACATTAAACTGTAGCTACTAAGTGTTCCCAAATTTGAATTGCCACATGTTCTTTTTATTTATTGCAACTATTGGTTCTTGTTTCTTTGTAAACATTGAAAGCACTGTCGTTGAATTTGGTAAAATTCATGTCTTATGGACTTTGGCTGAAACCTGAACTTTTTTGTTCTAACAGCCGTACTCGAGTGTAAGAAAAGAAAATCTTTTTATGAGGCGCAAGTGGAACAACTTGAGATCTTCCGTTTACAAATAGTTGATCAGGTTTCAGTTGAACCCTTTTCTTAGTTTTCTATAAGGTTTGAGTCAAGCTTGTGGTCGTCTCCTTCGGTTTCACTCATCACCCTTTTTCTTTTCTTTTTTTATCTTAATAGATGAGAATGCTTAGGGACGCAGTGGAGATGGCGGAATGATGTTCCCATCAGAACTTCAGGAGTTGAAGTAATCTAGCGGCCAATGTAAGGTTTTTAACTAAAGTTTGTTTTGTTGAAACACTTGCCCTTAAGTTATTCATGTCTGCTTTCAAATTCATAGTATGGTGTAAGCAATCAAGATCTTCTGTGTTGTGAGGATCTCAGTTTTACTCAGTTGACTTGACGTTGTTGAACTATCCTCGTAGATACCCCGGTAAATACATTGAAAGATTAGGATTAACAACTACAGAGACCAGATATATAGGGATCTGTAAATCTAAATCTATATGCTAAACTGCTAACTGTTCACTTTATTTACAACCCAGTGTCAAGAATTGTCAACTCATCTTTAGTTTCAATATTGTGAAGCTGCTTTGTATGTTCATGGTTCCATGGTTTTGGGTAAGAATTTCTAGGTTTCATGTTTCTATCAGTTTCTTTTGCGCATTTTTGAAGAAAATTAGTGAATGCAAGTGATGTAGTTTATCAAGGGGAATTTAGATGCGCACTTCGTCCTTGGGAAATACAAAAGAGAAGGGTTCCGTGGATTTCTTTGGTTACATGGTTTCTCTTTGTTTTCTCTATTTTATTCTTTATTTACTTCATACTCTTGTCAGACTTAATGTTCTATACCAGAATGCACGTTAAATACTTCTTCTGGACATGCGTTATTGGTTTCACTTTCATCCTGTTTGTTCTGTTTTATACTTTTATGTGAAATTTTGCAGTCTTCTTCTTGTTGCAGTTTAAACCCGCAACTCTTGTGTCAATGATGCAGGGATATCAAATGTATTAAGAAAGCTGTGGTTTAAGTTATAATGAGGTCTTAGAAGATTCCTTTTGAAGTTATCTCTCGCTGCTGATACCAATGAGGTTCGAGATTTTATCTATTGTTTTCCAGAAATAGTTGGTAAGATGGGCTTCCAAGCCATTCTTGCCTGTGGATGCTACAAAGGTGGAAAACTTGTATATATTAGTGACAAAATTGTAGATGAAAAATGATAACTTTGAAAGCATTTTTAGAATCACTGAAGCAGTACTATAACTTTTTCAATGGCACACAAGTAGCATAACTTGGTAGAATGAGAAGGAAAAGAACATACTTTGCGTCTTATTACATGAAATGGTTCGTAGTATGAATCAGAAAATTCAGGCAGAAATGAGCTTTTTAAGACCCTAACTGTAGTTACAATATGCTGCACTAGAAATATTTTTCAGAGATCTGACTGTTGAAACTCTCGGTTGTTTGCTAGTTCCTTTGAAGAAATTACTCGGTAGCTTTTATCGATAACCAGTACATAGAGTTTTTATTTTCAACTTTATTTTGGTTATTTATTTATTTTTAGTGTTTTCTCATCTATGTACATTAGATTTTCACCTTACTAAGTGAAAGAATTCATGATTTTTTTTATTGTGGGGGTCAACTGACTTCTGTCTGTTTTCAGTTAATGCTAACCCTCTGGTGCATGATTGTGTAAATTGCAAACTGGTCGTTCCAATTATCCCTTAAGGATTGTTTTTCGTTTTTGTTTGTTTCTCTTGTTTATGACAATCATCTGTTCCATCGTTCAAGCATTTGCCACATTGGGTTCGCCATCACCCATTCATTTTCTGGGGCCTTAGCAAAATGATTCCAGGTTTGACGTTTGAACAGTGATGTGCTTTCACAATGAAGCAACAGAGTCATAGCATCTCTGTCCTTTTAACAAAACCTAGCACATGTTTCTAAGCTCCATGCCCTCCTGTTTGGTAGTACTTGAGGACTTAGGTTTCCCCCCTTTCTGAGTTTTTAGAAACATATTTTCCATAGCTCCAACTTCTTCTCCATTAACCTTTATCCCACTTATGTTCACCTCTAGGCTCTAGCAGTAATTGTAGTACCTGTAAAAAAGGTATTTTAGAATACCTCATATGGATGTACCACCACCACCACAAATACCAGGACTTGAACCCTAGGCCTCGACGATGCACTGTGTCATCTTTTCCACCAGGCTATAGGAGTCTAGGTGAACAGTTTCTCCATTTTGTTTTAGAAATTGATACGGGCATGCAGTTTTCAAGATCTCACCCGTCCAACAATTTTACAGTTTCTACTCAACCGCTAACTTAATTAGGCAGTGATTTCTCTATCAAAAAAATATTAAGTAAGCAGTGATTAATTATTTGAGGTGAATGTAAATATACTTTGAATTCCCATTCTAAAGTTGATTCATTTTTATTTTTTTTACTTCTAATTTGCTAAAGTTAAAAACCTCGTTTATACATCGGGTAATTACCATTTATCAAATTGTAGCTAAGTGCCAATTAAAACTGTTGCTGGTGTTTGACAATTTCATTGTTTAACGTTCTTTCCTTGTCTGTTTTAACATGACAAGACAATTTTTGTCATTAGTTCACTATCACTAAATTTTAGTAATAATCGAAACATTTAACTGGGATTCATATAAGACCGAATCAATTTTGACACACAGCTTGGAAACAAATCTTCCCGACCCTAGACTTGACTTGCACTATGTGAGAGATGGTCCTGTATGGCATTTGTCCAACAAAGGAATGAAGTCAAATATCAAGTGGATCTACGGATGGACCCAAAAAGAGTTTCTGTACGTTGCATTCCAGGTCCCCAATGTTGCATCTGTTCCTCCTCCTCCATAAACCTAGTTACTGAGGGTTTAGAATCTGTGAACTCAAACCAAAAGAGAAATCATGATGATGATGATGCATAATGGCAGTAGAAATCTATGGAAGAAGATGTGTTTAAATCCGAGGATTTTATATTCATATTCATATTCAACAAACTCTCTCTCAACCACTCTTCTCAATAACTCTCTGCGAATCCTTGGTCCTGATCTTCCTGAAATTTGGATTCCCAATCCTTCATCTCCTTCTCGACCTCCGATTAATACTCGTCGCTCTCCTTTTATCTTTAATCACCAGGGTATGAAACCTCCATTGCTTATTAACCTAATTTTGTTCTCTTTATATCAAATTCACATCTAGATGTAATTCAGTTTCCTCAATTGTAATTAGAATATTGAGTATTTGATAAACAGAATAAAAGAAGGGGTTTTCATTTGTTTACAATTTGCCAAGTCAGGCATTGATTTGATTAGTTTGCGTGGATATACGTTAGCGTTTAGTAAATGTTCTATAATGTAGCTTTTTAGATGATTAAGATAGAATTTTAAGTTCCCATGAATTGCTATGATATGATAGAAAAATCAAAAGAAGTAGTATCGCGGTTCTATTAGTTTATCTTTCGACCTGTTATTAAGAATTGTGTCTAATGCATGGTTTCTTCCTGCAATTTTTGACATATTCAGAGCAGACTGCTGCTGTTATCGATGGGAAGATGATGGCAGACGAAATAAGATCAGAAATAGCAAATGAAGTTAGCAGGATGAAAAATGAAATCGGAAAGGTTCCTGGTTTGGCTGTTGTTTTGGTGGGAGAAAGAAAAGATTCTCAAATTTATGTCCGTAAGAAAATAGAAGCTTGCGAAGAAGTTGGAATCATGTCTTTAATGACAGAGCTACCCGAGGATTGCACAGAAATTGAAGTGCTTGATGCTGTTTCAAGTTATAATGTGGATCCAGCAGTTCACGGTATTCTTGTGCAACTTCCTCTGCCCCAAGTAATTTCTAGAACTGTGCTATATATAACTTCTTAAGGTCTTGTTCACTTTCCCTCACTTCTTCTGTCTTTATCTAAAATTCTTGCTATCTAGTAGGCAAACCACCATATTCCTAAATCATCGACCAAAGCTGAAGCCAAAATTTTGGCTAGATTAATAATAAGCTTGCAGTTCACATTCTGACCTACCTGTACCATATGTATGGCCGTGCACGCATACCCTGTCTGGGGACGGCTTATATCTATTAATTGCAAATGTCCATTTTAGCGGATATGTTTTACTCTTAACAAAACAAGGAGAAAGGTTGACTTCGGTTTACTACTTTTTGTGCTTCTGACTATGTTACCTAGCTTCTTTCTAGTTATCAACGACTGACTTAAATGTTTGACAACAGCATATGAACGAGGAGAAGATTTTAAATGATGTGAGCCTTGAAAAAGATGTTGACGGTTTCCATCCAGTGAACATGGGGAATCTTGCCATGACAGGAAGAGATCCGTTGTTCATCCCATGCACCCCAAAGGGCTGTATTGAGCTACTGCTCCGCTCTAATGTGGAAATCATGGGAAAGAAAGTAGTGGTGATTGGGAGGAGCAATATTGCTGGGTTGCCTACTTCTTTACTATTGCAGGTAATTCCGTTATAGCTCATCATAGGGAAGCTTTCAGTCCATCAGCTGCGTAACACTATTTTTCCGTTTGCACAGAGGCACCATGCGACAGTCAGCGTCGTGCATGCCTTCACTAAAAACCCTGAAAAAATCACACGTGAAGCCGATATTGTGATCTCTGCTGCTGGAGTAGCCAACCTAGTCCGTGGCCATTGGTTAAAGCCAGGTGCAATCGTGATAGATGTGGGGACAAATCCGGTTGAGGTAAAAACTCGAAAAGCACTCCGTAAATTAAAGTATTTAAGTATGAAAATATCGATGCTAAAATCGTTGTGGTTAATTAAGATGTGTGCTTGTATGCATGCCATTTAACCACCGCAATGTCAACCGAATAATGCTCATATTCCAACTCTTCTTAGTTTTCGTATGTAGGCGACTAAAACCTTATAAACATGGCATGTGAAAACCACTGAAGTTTGTTGCTCGAGGACTTATGTGAAGTAAATAACATACAAAAGCAAAATGTCCATTTGCAGGTCTGGATGAATATTACACATGATAGACCGACATTACACAGGGTTCAAAAAAGTAAAATTAGTTGAAGAATTATCTTAGCCTAATTTTTTAAGTGCAAAATATGTATATTTTGGATGATGTGCAGGACCCTGATAGTGAAAGCGGTTACACCCTCACAGGAGACGTTTGCTATGAAGAAGCAATTAAGGTAGCATCAGCGATAACCCCAGTGCCTGGAGGAGTTGGACCTATGACAATCGCAATGCTTCTTTCAAACACTCTCGACTCTGCCAAACGTGCATACAGATTCCCTTGACCATTAGCGCCAACTTTGCTCGTAATACTTTTAAGTGATGTTCCGCTATGTAATCCTACGTCTTTCTCCTCCCTTTTGATGTTCACCATTTTTGTAAAGCATTACAGCATTGCCATAAACATAGACGTGTATTTGGCACAATCTGCTGTGTAATATTGCTAATTGCTCGTCTTTGGTATGTAAATGTTGTTTAGGATGCTTTGGCTTGGGTGCCCTGAAGACGAATCAAGTAGCTTCATCGGTAACAGATATTCTGCTTCATCGAATCAGTACTCTAGATAATACAAATATGCCTATTAACGGTACACAGCATACCGAAAGTTGTATCAAACACGTTCTTTGTATATCTACCTCTCTTTTCTGAAATTAAGTCTATGATCATTGTGTTAAAGTCGGGTAATGTGTTGGTAGATTCACAGCCTCAAGAATGAAATGATTCCGGGATCACCTTGTTCTGGTAAGATTCAAATTGAAGTGTGTTGTTTAGGAGTCTCATAATAACCACCATAAAAATTATATGAACCTTGATTTGCGTCAGCTAAGCATTTGTGCCATTTGCAGATGCCAAATTTGACCGGTAACTATTTTCATAATTTGAACATCCTGCAGCCTCTAAAGCATTATTTGAGTTATAAAATTACAAATTCCCATAATCTTGCCAGGTAATAACCTCATATATGTCAAGTAAAAGGAATCTTCGGGATATGGAAACACGAGGGAGAAATTTCAATGGTACATTTGAATTTGACCAGAAATCAATAAGATCAGGTCAAGGACTGTATTACAGCAGTCAGAAATATAGAGAAGGCTCCCATTCTCTTCATCCTTCAGCTTCAGCTACTACTTCTGGTTCCACTGGATCTGCAACAGGAGGAATAGCATCTACTTTGAATCGTAGAGTCTGTTTCGAAAATCCACACAAGACGGTTGTCAGCAACAAAAGGAATAATGATTAGATAAAAGGCTTGTGGTAATATCAGAGATCATAATCCTAAAGAGCAAAACCCACAAAGTGATTGCTTATTGAACATAAGATTTCAAAGGAAAACCAAAAAATGAGTACAGCACGTCAACATTGTGGGCTGTCTTCTCACAATACGATTGTTGTTCTAAGCACCTAAAACAGGTTGTGAAGATGTTATTCTGTCATCATCCGATCGTAAGATGTTATGCGGTCAAAGGATGAATGTTTACAAAACAACAGGTGGCTTGACAAAAATGGTATTGATCACCACACCAGAAAAAGGGGCATACTCTTTAAAAAGAGTGAAGGAAATCAAAACTTGAGCAAGATAATTTTGTCCTAATTACAGATTCCATGAGGTATTAGCTACAACTCCTCTCATCTTGGTGAAATTACAAGTGGAAGATATCCCATCTTAATGATTTTCAAAGCATAAGCAACAAAAAATGACAGAAAAGGACTTGTTTACACTGCCAACAAGTGAACACTAAATGGCAGAATCATACCTTTCTGAAGAAGGTCGAGTACGAATTGTCCCAGATGAGTTTGTAGCATCCAGCCATGAGTGTGCTGAAATTCCCCTGAAACAAATAGCATGAACAATGTTATTCCATTATCTTTCAAACAAGGGACTAAGGTGTGAAAAAATTGACCACCAGAAGCATTTACTCACTTGGTCAGAACCACAACGCCTGTACGGTAAGATCATCTGAGAACAAAACCAAGCAACATTAGATTAAGATAAAAGAGAAGAGATAGACACAGAACAGTTATAATTTATTTTTGATGGTAGAAAGAAATAGTCAGAATGACACACAGAACCACTTACTATTTTTTCCCCGGAGGGGCCAATGTACTCCACACTGAAACCAATATCCTGCCCAAAATGATGGAAATGCCATCGGTTAGTAGGTTATTAAGTAATCAATAGATAAAGTACACATAAGATATGCAGGAAATTAGCAAAACTTAAAAATGTTCAAAGCTGGATAATGACAACCATCCCTGTGCAAAGACTAAATATAGAATATATGGTTTCACGAAAGCATAAATATAATAACCTTCCTCTTGATCGTAGTCGACATATCTTATCTACCTTCACAAGTTGTATGTAGAAGGTACATCCAGAAGTTATAAATATATGATTACCTAAGCTCATCAGTCAAGAATACACGGACAAGACCACCTAGTAGATGAGATGTCAAGTGCCTAGATATTAGAGTACTATTAGTAAGATAATGCAAAGGTTTCCATGGCCTTACCATGGTTACTTTGCTTTGGATTAATGAGAAATCCCAACCGATATACGAGTTAACAGAGTCCACCTGCAGTGAAACCTAAAGAGACAAGGAAAACAAAATATACACGACAAGTACAAATCAGATTCATATCAAAATTTCACAACCTAAGAAATGCATTCAGAGGGGAACAGGTCCATGTGTGGCATCATCATGATGGGAAGAGAGGTACATACTAGTTGCAAAACTATGCACAGCCAATTACATATTCAATCTAGTATAAGTTAACTAATAATTATTAAATAATAAGCATACTGAAAATGAAACCCCAAAACCCACGTGTGTATTAATATATTTAAGATACAGCAATTACTGAATTATAAGAATACCAAAGATGAAACCTCAAACTAGATTCAGTTTCAACTAGAATGCTAGGCTGCTAGGACAATATAACCTAGTCGAGCAAATCTATGCCCTGTGGTTACAATTCCATCGTTCACAAGAGTTCCACATTTTTGGATGGATTTAGCTGTGTTATATATACAAGCACATAACTTAGGTTTTGTCAAGCATGCCCATGTGTGTACGCATATCAAAACAACAAAGTGAACTGCTAACTCCTACAAAGATCCACCCAGATCCGAATATATAACAAATAAGAGTCAGCAGTAATCAACTTTATCAAACTAAGAAAATGGATTCTGCAACGACCAAATAATATATTAACCATAGTAGAAATGGTCAACAGGAATTGTTCTGGAAGAGCTTTAAACTAGACGTAATTCTCAGTTTCTCACACTGGCCAAATTTACAAAAAAAAATTATAAACGAGTTCTAAACATAGAAAGATTAGACTTGCAAACATATTGTATATTAGCAAATTCTAATAAAAGCTAAGTTGCTCATATAGAGATTTGCTATCTTGCCTGTTGGTCGTATCTCACAGAAAATAAAAAACTGCACATTATAGTAGTGGTAGAAGAAAAAAAAGAGACTTTGCAAGCAAGACAGACGGACCTCATGAGTTTTCCCCACAGGAATGATGGTCTCCTTGTAATCATCACTGCACATGTAAAAAGAATAATGTTATCTTGAAAACCTATACCCCCGGCATCAAATCCTTTGTTGTGGCTTAATAAGTTTCGGAGGTAAAACTTAAATCATAAAAGCAAGCCTACATGAGAAAGCCAGAAAGATATTGCCAACCTGTTCTCTCCAATGCCAGCATCCTCCGCTTTGATAAAGAATGGGGAGTTTGCAAACACCTCTCTGAAAGAATGTGCAGAATCGTTAAGGAACGAATAACGCATAATAAAAATGTATCACAAGATGGTAAATTCAGACTTTTTTAAGAAAAAAAGAGTTCATCGAAGGTATAATTTAATACAATCAAGACAAAAGATGGGAATTGAAATTAGGTGAACCTAGCTTCCGTATAATTCCTATCAAAGGTAAAGACTTGACCAGAACTACTACACTTATAATTCCTATCAAAGGAGAACCTACTTATAGTTCCTTCCCTTAAAGGTAAAGACTTAACCAGAACTACTACACTTTACACGGCATTAAGTACAGAAATTCCTATCAAAGGTGAACCTACTTATAATTCCTTACCTTAAAGGTAAAGACTTAACCAGAACTACTACACTTTACACAGCATTCAGTACAGAAATTCCAAGACAGGTACCGAAGAAGAAAAACTTCTTTTACAGATATATCATACTCACATCTAGGCAGTGCATCTACTGTCGACCTGCAGATGATGCAAGGTAAACTGTATATTCCAGTTGATTATCTATGTTCAACTGTTGTTTCTTTGAAGAAAAAGTTATGTATGCCTTAAGTTGTTACAACAGCCACAAGTGAAAGACAAAAACAACACATAATCAGCAGAGAATACCCGTATGATTCTCGGGAAACAATATAATGATATATCTCTGCCACACTTCAGTAGTATGCCACCAAGCTAGAGCAAAACTACATCTTAAAAGTTAAAAACAATGGCAGTTCGCCCTACAGATAATTCTACTGAAGGAATAAAAATATTATATATATGTACTGTACAAGTGTAACACAGTTTCTGTATAATAAACACCAGCACTCACAAGATGAACTGCATGATTCGAGAATGCAAGCATAGCAGAAGTAACAATGAACAACTATTTGTGGTCCACTAAGAACAACTTAGAAAAAGATCAGAAATTTTGGGATCGAGTGTCGAATAAAGTACCCGAAAAATTCAGCTAGTCTATTCATCTCAGATGTATATGTATGCACTGCCTCTTTTAGAACAAGAAATTCATCCTTTTGTCTGCTCAATTCAAAATTAAAGAAAGTATTATTAGGAAAACTAGCAGGTAAATTAAGAGAATGACCTACTTACCACTTAGTGCCATTAAAGCTCAATAAACTGAACGATAATATACGATAACTTACAATTTCCTAGTCTCATACCGCCCCCAAGAGATAAGAAGATAAAACCGAATAGAAATGGCCATGTCTGTAAGGGTGTACAAAGATGGTCCATAACGTTGTCTTTGCTCTTCCATGGGCCTGCGTGTACAAGCTCCTCAGCAGTTTATATTTTGTGAACACGAAGCACTGTTAATGGGAGAAAAAGAGAGAAGGCAAGGGTATGTAGTTCACATGAAGAGAAAGATTACCCATCGTCGTCATTTATTGTTTTAACAAAATCCAGTAAAACCTGCAACCAAAGGACAGACGTACTATGTAAATCATCAGTAACATGTAATATGAAAAGACAAAACTGCCACATAATGCCAGAAACTAAACAGGATAAAGGATTACAGGCCTACAGTGGACTTATAAGAGAGAAATAACACAGTTCAGTACTGATATAGACCCCACAATCAAAACAATAACAGTGCCTCATCAAAGAACAAACAAATCATGTACAACATATCTATCTATTGAAAACATCAAATAGAGTAATTTAGTGAACCTCAGTATAATAATTGAGAAAATGTATAGAGTAATTTAGTGAACCTCTAAATAATTAGTTTAGTATTCCCAAGAGAACAGGGGAAGGCTAGAGATACCAGATGTGAAGTTGAAAAGCAGTGATGATTAATGGTTATCCAAGATGTCTAAAACGAACATTAAATTTAATGTGTAAGCAAGATGACCAAACAATCAATCAGGATATACCTGTGGCACCCCTACTAGGTATGTCACAAGCGTCTTGTAGACACCAGTTGCACTGCCAAGCTGCGCTAATTGTCTTCGTCTGAAAAAAGGACATCCATCAGTAGTTAAAGCTTCATAAACTCAGCCCGTAGAAAACTGTGATAAATTAAATCCAATAAACAACTGACCTTTCCATTTGTTGCCCCCATAGTAAAGCAAATCGATCATGTATACTTCCACCGGCATTAACTAAAGCATCAATCGCAGCCTGCTTATTTCTTTCAGATCGCTCTCTCTGTTGCCTAATGAGCTTTCCTCGAAAATCTTGAGGCATGTAAGTCATAACTGCAAACATATTCACAGATCCCCTGATCAATTGTCAGGAAAGTAACCTTAGCAATAGGCGAAACTGCTTTACTTAAAGTACCTGTCAAACTATACTACCTTGGCAAACATTTTGAACAAGGACACTAAGAAATAGAAACTAGGCTAAAAATTAAGACTCTTTAGTCCTCAAGAAAAAATAAAAAGACCGAAGTATGAGCAAGGATCAATATTAGCTATAAAAAAAAGGATCCATATTAATAGCAATAACCAAAGAAAAAAAGAGATATAACACAGGTTTTTGCCAATGGTAATCATAAATTCTAAGAAAACCACTCCAACAGAGATGTATCTGAGGTCTTATTCTTCCTATAATATCTAAAACTATTTTTTGCATTGCTGGAATTTCACTTAAGGTTAGAGCTTGAAGGCCTGGTTATAAAGTTATTGTCATTCATTTAATAACTTAATCTTATACCCGTATCATACTATCTTTTTTCCTTTTGAACTAGTTACTAAATCTTCCTCTCTTCCTCACCTCAAAGGCTGAGAGATATCTTCATAATCAACACTAGCACCACATTATCGAGACTAGCAGCTCCGCACGAAACAACATGACCAGTAAAATCTTTTTGATGTTCCGTTTCATTTCCTTACACATTAGGAACCCTTCGAGACATCAATGTGAATACGACTAAACAGCAATTTGTAATTCCAAGATGTTTCACATCTTACATGGTGGTTTCAGATTGTAAAATAAAAACACCTCAATTTTCCTTGCGCTCACTAGCACCATCAGCTAATAATTTAACACATCTAGCATAGTTAACAATACATCATCTTCCCAGCAGGAACTTGGGAAGGTTAACTTGTGCAGTTTTTCTTTGTAAGTTCCTCTAGATTAAGATCTAGCTGAAACCGAGAAACACTCAAGCTAGTAGGAAGTTTCATCTACACTTTTAATTGCAAAGATATATATACTCAGTCAAGCCACACTTATACAGGAATAGGGAAGCTTAGGAAATAATTAAATAAACTAAAGTTTGAAGCCTTTAATGAATTAGCAAAAAAGAGAAGCCACTCAAACTGGAAGTGGACCCAAGATTGTATAATTTTGCAGAACCAAAACATATAGAAAGAGAAAACATTAATCAACTTTAAAAAGAACGTTTTTTCGACTGGTGCAAAAATTAGAAACAAAAACCAACCTGTATTAAATACATTATCAGAATTTTTAGTGTGGAACTGTTCAATTGTTTTCAATGTGCTCTGCAATTTAACTTTGAGCTCTCTGAGAGTAGCACCAATTTCAATTTCTTCGGGAGTAGACTGCTGTTGAAGCTGCAAAATATGTCCACGATGAGGTTCAAAATTCAAAGGAACCTCCAGGAGGTTCAAAACAAAGAAAAAAATTGGGGTTTAAAAATTCTTCAAACTAGTGGAGTAGCGACTAAAACGATCAAAAAGATATGAATTGGTTATTCACTATGAGGAAACCTATAGAATTAACAGAATAGATAATTACCATTTTGGGCCAGTGAGATCCTTCCATTAGATAGAGTATTTCTTCTATATGTTCTCTGTTCTTCCACATGTTCTGGTCGATTTTATGTGGAGTCGCGGATTCAACTTCCTGAGCTAAAACACTTTCAGCTGAAAGATAAAAAAGGCATTATTACCATCAACCTTAAATGCAAAGTTGAATGTTTTCCGTTTTGGATATGCAACAACGTTAGCTGAATGTGCAGTTGAAACATAAAGGACAATGACACATAGGTAGATGGACAATGGAGAAAGATAACTTGTATAAATAAATATCACAATTAATATTGTTGCATGAATACCAGAACAACGAATGTTTTACAGGTATACGCCTCATGGCATGGGCCATTCAATCACATCAAGTAATGGCATCAAATTTAAAAGCATTGCCCTTAATGGATTTGCGCAATTGCTCAAAATGCACTTTTGATAAGGGAAGAGTTTATGAGGCTACACCTCTTTCATT
Organism: Papaver somniferum; assembly: GCF_003573695.1. Taxonomy (NCBI): domain Eukaryota; kingdom Viridiplantae; phylum Streptophyta; class Magnoliopsida; order Ranunculales; family Papaveraceae; genus Papaver; species Papaver somniferum. The sequence continues at coordinate 23,792,736 of NC_039368.1, read as the reverse complement.
CTAACCACAGAATGATCACATTTGTGATACCCATCCAAGAGATGAGCTTAACTCCAAGGTTAAAAAAGTGTTTCTATTAGACACCTCTAGTATTTCCTTTATTATCGGGCTCATACTTGATTTTTGAGTAAGATGATCAATCTCAGTTAATGACTCCATCTTTTCCTATATTTCAATTTCTCGAACAAAACTATCCCAATGGTAACGAATGGTTGGTTTGCTTCTCGTGATTGGGTTTTCAGTAGAATGCCTAAAGTAGACAATTTTGGGTTATCTCCACTAGTAAGTCAAACTTTCCCCTTTCGACAAAACATTCAAAAATCATAATCACCATTTCTATTGTAAATAAACTATATTCGAATCCCATTTCTCAATTTCCCGATAAAATTTTCGAAACATGGGCAACAGAAAAAATCACAAAATCAAGTACTAAATCCTCAAAAAAAAGAAAAGAAAAAAGAAATTACCTTCAGTCAATGGAAGTTCCTTAATCAAATCATCAGACATAGACCGGAGTTTAGAAGTAAGACGAGCAACATCTTCAGAAACAGGAGTTAATGGATACTTATCGTAATACTGAGCAAGAAAAGCCCTAGTTATTGGCATCAACCCTTCTGTAGATGCCATGTTTAGTAAATAGAAAAGAATACCCAAAATCTAATCTGTTTGATATTTATAGATCTAATAAGAAACAAAATATACGAAAGAGTTTAGATTCCGGAAGAAGTTTTTCTGAGAGAGAAAAAGAGGTCAAGAGAGGGGAAGAAGGGCTTTAATGGTAGACTAGTCCACCGCGCAGAATAACGGAAGGTGCAATATCACCTCGTTTAACCGCAATTTTACTTGAAAAAAAAAGTTTGGTGCTTTTTTTTTTAATAAAAAAAATCGGAAGCCATCGGGATTCAGGTGTAGAATGTACGAAGTCGTCAGTGACTCAGTCTTAGAAAGGCTGAAGTTTTATAGGAAATATGATTACTAACTCAATTATTAGTGCTAATCTAATGTGGATAATTTATCGTCGATAATCGCGTTACTTTGAGATATGATTTCTTTTTAATAATGCACCATCCTAGGCAATTTGCCGTCCCCGGGCCGGAGTCTCCACTGTATTGAGTTGATAGCATATGTTATTCTGTTCATGCTAACCTGTTAACAAACATTTGGCGCATATGCATTCTAGGATTGCAACACGTTTGGATCAGTGATCCAACATCAGCGGATCAAAATTCTTATATTGGGATAATTCGATTTGCATTCACTTCAACCGAATATTTGCAACGAAAGAGAATAAAGAGAAGGATACTTGCCAACAAAGCAATAATCACTCTTCTTTCGTTTAAGAATATGCCGATGGGATTATTCTACATGCTCTTCTTGGAGTATCTTTTAATTTTTGGTTGCTTTTGTTGCCAAAGATCTTTTATACATGTGTAGACCGTAGAGTCTACAATATATGGCATATAGAGAACATCAAGAGTAGCAAAGTAGGTTGGATAAATGTAAATGCAAGTGATTATTTGATGGTTATTTTGGAACTTAACTGGGATATAAATTACTTTCCCCAACCAATAATGTATGTTAACGTGTGATTTTTGGGTATGAAAATACTAAAATACCCTTTGATTAATTAAAAGACTATACTACCCTTTCCCCTAAAACTTAAAATCTAAAAACCAAATTCATATTCCCCATTCTCTTAATCAGTTCCGGCACTCATATAGGTTTAGGGTTTCGAATTTTTTTTCTTTATCTTCTTCATCGTTATTCATCGACGATTGATCGTCGATTCAAAAATTTCTTCATCGATTAACCTACAGGAATCCATAACCATGCCTCCACGAAAGAAATCAGATGCCCAATCGAAGTCAAAATCGATTGCTCAACAAAAATTAAACCAAAGGCTTGCTTTGATTGCTCAAGAGCAAGAAGGAGAAGAACAAGAGAACTCGGACAATCAACCTCTCGTAAAAATGGCTTCTGTGAGAAGGTAAGTGATTTTGAACTAGTTTATAAGTGTTTGGAGGGTTTAGGTTAGAATCGCGAACCCTAACTCAAACAGTTGAGTTTCAGTGAGTACCGGCGTTGAAATTTGTATGAATACAATGCCAGTTCTTAGTTACGGCTTAGTACGAAGGCAATGCCGGTATACTGTTACAGCATTGATTTTGGTATGAATACAATGCCGCCAACAAAGCTAAAATCACCTGAAACTAAATGTCATGTACCGGCATTGAAATTAGGTTTGTCGGTAGTGTGTTACGACATTTATTTACATTTATTCGAGTATGCCGGTAGTGCTCTTTTGGTATCCAGGAGAACCCTTGAAATTGTTATCAGTACCGGTACTGATTTAGGTTAATTCCATGTCGGTGCTTGGTTACGGCATGAATATGAATTCTTACGCTTATGTCGCCAATGCTCTTTTGGTATCCAGGAACTGCTTAGGAATTACCTAAGACTACAGGCATTGTCGATAGTTACTTTGCACTGCCGGAATAGTGTACTGACATAACGTATTTGCTAATTTACTATGCCATTTATTGTCTCGACATGGTTGATATTTCGTGAATCAATGCCGATACTGATGATTTTATGCCGTTATTTAGTATATTTATGTCGGTATTAAAAATGAAACTGATTCGTGTGTCTTTTGATATAGGCTAGAGCAAAGGAAGCTAACAAAGGAAAAACTAAATATGTTGGCATTAAGAAAAGAAAGAAGTACGGTCTTGGTACTCCTCGGTCTCTGCCTCCTCGAGGGAAAGAACAAGGTCGCAACAAGCGTTTGGGGGCGAATACAAGAGGTGAAGTTTGGAATAGTGATCGTGACCGTAGAAAACTCGTAATTCGTGAACCTACTGGAACAGTTGAGCACGATAAGCAAGATGAAGAGGAAACTGAGAAGGAAGATAATGAGGTTGATGCAAGTAAACCCAAAGTCAAGTTTTAGAGGAAGATGGTGGGCCAAGTCAAAAACCGACACAAGGCAAGGGCAAAGTCAAAGTAAAAGTTAAAGGTTTGCACCTTCCTCGTACTAATGACATGATACCTGACCTTGATCGTGGTAAAATTTGGGGTGAAGCTGACGATCCGATAATCTTATTTGGCTACAAGGACACGTGGGCTCGTACTATCTATCAAACCTATGTAAGAATATTTTATTTTGTGCATATGTTTTGTTTTATATTTATGTAAAATCTCTTAATCGTTTTATCTCCTAATTGTAGGATCATAAGAAGGATGTGCGTGTTTGCCGAAACCAAGTCGCGTCTCATTGGGATTTGTCTACGGAGTGTGAAGAGATCCAAACATGGGAGTCTGGTCTATATTGTTTGGTTGAAAATTATGTGAAGTGTGATTTTGTGACAATCAATTGCTTCGTCGAAAGGTATCATGGTGAAACTGATACCATGCACTTCCCGTTTTAGGCTTAAGTGTTACTGGAAAATCAATTGCGGAAGGAGACAACTTTCCGGACCTAGAATGGTCGAAGTTGCATGCTTTGACTAACAAGCTGTTGGGTTGGGACTACAAAACTTCCGTGTATCTAAGAATAGTATGGCAAAGACGCTGCTTAAGAAGACCTTTGAAAACACGCAGGAAATTTTTTTGAAGGATGGATGGGACCCTGCACAAATTCGTTACACAGCCGCTGCATACCTGTTATTCATCTTGGGCACTAAGGTGTCCCCTGACGCTACTGGAAACAGGGTTAGTGCAAACCACCTTCAATACTTGGATCCGTTGGAAGATGTCTTTACCTATTCCTGGGGTACCGTGGTAATGGCACATTTGATGGCGGAGATGAGAAGGGCCTCCAAGGCTGTTACAAACCAATTTGTCGGGAATTTCACTCTACTCCAGGTAATTTTGTTTTTAAACTTATGTTCTTATGTATATTTTTCACATGTACCCTTATTATGAACTTAGAAACAAAGTTTACTGCTTCTTATATGTATCATTCCTCATTGGTATAGGTGTGGGATTATAAACACTTTCCAACATTGTTCACGGACTACCCCTTCTTGAAGATCAAAAACCTTTCCGAACCCGAGGATCCTAGAGCTAAGAGATACGAGTTCAACAATATTACGAAGCCCGGTAACAATCGTCGATTGAAAAATATGAGATTGGCTCTGGACGCGATGACTACCAAAGAGGTTGTGTTCGACCGTTACAAGGAGGCTAGTGAGAACCACCAAATTTTGAGGTTTTATAACGTTGCATTTTACAATGGACCGTTGTTCCACCCAAAGGGATATGTTATGGCTGATCCCCGACGTGTCATGCGAAAACTTGGATATAAGCAATTACCTTATCCAGATACAGCCTCTCTTGAAAGGTACGAAGTTGACCGTTCTCTGAGCTTTTCAACTAAGACGAAGTTGAGGGTAGAGTATGATGAAATTCCAGAACCAAGACATTGGAGGGATAGGGAACCACGTCGTTTGGTAGATGTTATTAGCTGGTAACTTGCAGAAAACGGTGATGAAGCTCACCCCGACTACATGTATTATTACCTATAAGGGTCACATCCGTTTGTCGTGCGACCGTACAACGTCAAAGTTCCACCCCAGGAAAACCCTCCCACTCCAACTCCTACAGAGGCACCACCGACGATGGCCCAGCTTAATAAAACTGTTGAATTGCTAGTAAGTATTGTTAATTCTTTAGTCAATTAATGTATACATAATCTTATATTACCATATATATTTATATATATAATAATTATGTGTTTGATGTATGAAACTAGCGGCGTCGGCTTGGCAAGTTGAAGAAGATATTTGGTTGCAGGTACGAGGAAGGAGGGTGTTATCCCTTGAAGAAATGAAGGAAGTCGAGGAAAAGCTTGATAGAATTGAAGACCCAGTTGCAAAATCTTTGTTCGGGAAAACGAGGAAGGTGGTCGTCCATAATAATCAAAAGACCAAGTGATTAACTCTTTAGTTGTGTTTCTTCATTTGGATGGTGGTTGTTACGTTTTGCACAATTTCGAACTTGTTTTTGGATGAACTCTTTAGTTGTTTTGGTTTATGATACCTTGATCAAGAACATTTAAGAACAATTTAGTTGTTTGGTTTATGTTTAGATTTCTAGTAAAATGTTGTTTTTCTTGTAAGTTTTATTCCCACTAAGGTGCCGACATTAAAATGTTTAGGTTGCACAGATCCGACACTGTTTTCGGCGTTGATTATTGATTATAATTCTATGCCACAACTGGTACCGGCATAGAAGGTTTTTCTAAAACCATGTCGAGAATTGGAGATGAATGGTCCAGGTTCCTATATAGTTTTTGAACTGTGCCGGCATGCTAATATATATTAATATCCATGCCGGAAACCTGTTTTTTTTTTTTAACTTGGATAGTTTAGTAGAAACTCGGCATGGTAAATTAGATATCTTTATATGTCGGTACTCTGAAAACTCTTCGGAAATTAAAGCTACAATGCCGGGATTGATCATAGATCCGTTACGAATGCTCTTTTTATTTCGTTCCTAGGATAATCTATCACATTACATTTGAAACTTTAAATTAAGACATACTAAAAAAAACACGAAACTTTAAATTAAAACATACTAAAAAAACATATGGAATGGAGTAATTTTGGTGAAAGATGATCTCATTATCTATTTTCATCCCTTTTCAACAATTGCAGAACCTTTGAGCCTTTCGCGAATATCTTCAAAGACATTGTCTGGAATCTCGGTGTCAAGGATCATCTTCATTGGTTCATCTTCTCTTTCAACATATTCCTTTCCCTTCATATAACACCCATCACACCCATCAATAGGCTTGCATTGGCCTTTGTGTTTTTCTCTTGATTCCGATAGTTCAACAGCTTTGTCTAGCCATTGAAACTTTTCGCATTTTGGTGATTTAAACACCGTAGAAAGACTCTTCCATTTTCAGCATCATCAGTTTTTGCAATGCAAAACCGGCGTGTCCCATCATAATTTCTACACTTCGAATAAATAAAAAGACAGCCAATGGCTAGATGAGAAGGTGACTTGCAAATTTGACATGTGCAATGATGACTCTGTAAGAGAAGATTATATTAGTGATACGTCACAGTAGAGAAGATTTTAACTATCCATATATTCTTAGTAATGTTGAATCTGCTTACTTTGCAGGTAGAGATTGATGGTGGTTTGGAAATAGAGCTTGTTGATGAATCTCCCATCGCTTGTGAAGCTTGAACCGTGCTTTCTTGATCTATTTTTTTAGGCTTGGTTTATTGAGAGAAGAATTTTTGTTATTTGGTGGGTTCTTTGTGAAATTTTTCCAAAGGAATGTGGGGGTTTTATATAGAATGAAGCTCCAACGGTCTTATTTTTCAAAAAACTAGCTGTTTTTTTTTAATTCACAGTACTGGCATGGTCGCAGAAGTATAATCCCTGCCGGTAGTTAATTCCGGCGTTGTATGATGTTGTTGGAAAGATGCTGGCATTATCTGCAGATTTGGCTCAATCTCTGTAAAAAAAATCAAGTACCAGCATGGATATTTAACAGTAATCAATACCGGAAGATGGTACCGACGTCAGAGTTCATATTTGCGTCAATGCCGGCACATGTGATTTCTAAAAAACTAGCCGTTGAGGTTTTTTCTATATAAAGAGAGCTAATACTTGGACCTAATTTCCCAAAACTCGTGTGTTCTTATGAAACCCTAGAAGATTCATCTATAAATACCTTAGTATAGAACCTACTCCACATATAACAAATGACATAGTTTGACTCCGAGGAAGATTTAGCTATCACCCAATCATGGTACACTGAAACTCGTCCTCCAACTATAGATAACAGTACGCGGGATTCCATGTGGTTGAAGATTTTTAACAAATTTACTCACGATCATGGTAACCCTAAAGGAAAAACTGCTCAACAAATCGAGTAACGGCACGACATCATCCTAGATACGACGGTTGAGTATTTAAAAATCAAACACTGGATCGCGCACTCTACCCACAATAGATTGTCCCCTCAACAACTCGTAAGTATCTTTATGATTAATTCGACACAATCAACTCTTTTCAATTTTTGTGTAACAAACTAAGTTTGTGTGTTGTTTTTGTAGCATGAAGCCTTGAAAGCGTGTTACTTACATGAAAAGGGGGAAGCATTCATGTTTGACGAAAACGTGAACCACATGGTTACCAAAGTCACAGAGTATCATCAGCTACATGAATCGGAGACGGACTCTTCTTAAGAAGATTGATAGTATTACTGGTTTTTGGTTAGGTTTTTAGGGTAGTTTTTGGTAAGGTTTTGTGAGTAGATCTCTATATAAACCCTCACGAGACTATAACTCGTTCACTTGGGTCACCAAGTGGTTTAAAGGCTTGACGCACGTGCTAAGTGCATCCGTGCTTCCTGCGACAAGGATTACATTTGAAATAAATTATGGTTCCGGCTTACTATGTTAACATAATTCAATGCCGTTATAATTCCGGCATAGACATTATATATAATCTTATGTCGGAATTGATTGTCAAAATGTTATGTTTTCTATGTATAATAAACGCATAATCCGACATAGAATGTATATATGTCTTCATGCCGGCACTACGTATCGGCATTCTATTTGTCCTCCATTCAACACCGGCATTAAACATTCAATGCCCAACGTCTATTTTTTTAAACCATAAACCTGTAAAGGGAACTGTCGGCGTGGATGTTAGGCCACTGACAATGCCAGCATGATAAAGTGGGAAAAGAGCCGTTGTGTCCTCATCTATTTAAAGAAATTGATTCATACCTCCAAAAAAAAAGTAAGATCCAACACATATTTCCAATGGAAAATCGAACACCAACTACCGATTTCATCATTGCCATGGAAAAAGAAAAACTTTAGAAGAACAAATTATCTAATCTGATAGAAAATCAATAATCATCCACCACCAACTCAATTGTCATTCTACAAGAAAAACTTAGAAGGAAGGAAGTCATCAAGTCAATTTCCGCAATGGAAGAAGAGATACTTAAAAGGAAAAGAGAAGAAAAAGCAGCAATAGAAGCAAAATATCGCAAAGAAACTAAGGAAATATAAGAACGTGTAAAACAAGCGAAGACAAAAGCGGATGTTGAGGAAGAAACTGAATGGATTAAAAATTTCTACATAGTATCGAATCTTCTGGAAGATCACCGCCCTTTAAACCTTTTTTGGGGTCTTGTTAATTTTGGTCCTTATATGCCGAAGTTTGAGGACGGTAAGTGCAAGATACGCAAAATGGATTACGGGGATGAATTTGTATCGAATCGAACAATTGCGCTCATAAAATTGTGTCGCAAATACAACGAGTTTCTCGCAAGACACAGAGGTAATAGGTATCAAGCTCAGGACGCATATACCAAGTGGAGAAAAGAGCCTTTTAGGCATTTCGAAGCTGCTTTGTTTATTGAATCTCGTTCCAAGAAGTGATGTTAGTTGCAATTAGCTTAAGATCTTTCATTTTATGTGTAACGTTGTTTATGTGGTTAATGTTTTTAAGTTCATCCCCTTAAGATTAATATGAAGGCCAGTTTGGGTCAGTTCGCTTGCTTAAACCTTTGGACTCAATCTAAACTGATCGTCAGGATACCGACATCGTATAATAACGAAGGACAATCCCGGCACAGGTGTCGGCGTTGATTATGGTCAACATACAATGTCGGTATCCTGGACTCAATTTAAACTTTTTGTCAGAATGACGACATTGAACTTTACCATATTTCTATGCCGACATTCTGACGGTTACAAACTCAAGTTACATGGCAGTTACAAACTCCTTAATTCCACTTACGTGACGGTTATAAACTCCTTTATCCCACTTATGTGACGGTTACAAATTCCTTAACACCATTTATGCGTCAGTTACAAACTCCTTAATTCTATTTAAGTGACGGTTATAGAAATGAAAGTATTCAATCTCCCTTTTTGTTTCATCTTTTATACCAAAGATAATGGGTCGTCGCAAACCCAAACCCAAACCCAATCCTCAAGAATCGGTTGATGATGATGGTAAATCGAAATCAAAAGCGCAACAAGTGCCTGAAGAGTCTGTTGGTGAGGAGGAAATAACAAATTTGATGCGGTAAGTGATGTCTATGTTGAATTGAAGCATTTTTAGGGTTTATCCCATATTAGAAAACACAAATTGAAACTTGCTTGATTAATCTTTCTACTACACTAATTTATTTTTTTTTGAAATTGCAATTTAGTCAATTGAAATTGAGTTACATGTTTGTTTCGCGGTAAAATTCAATTTGAAAACCATGCCGGATTATATGTCTTGTATCTCTCTTTTATTGCATGAAACTGCCGGCATATAAATTTAATTGCATACTATGCCGGTTTTCTGTGCCGGTTTTGTATATTTAATCAATGCCATGCCGTCTTAATTTGCTTATTCTGTTAGAAACTCTGTACAAAATTCAACTACTTCCGACCATATGATATCTCTATTTCACGATATCGGCACCACTGCCGGCAATGTCGATATGTTTACTAACCATGCCGATTTTCATTCCCGTAATTTGTTAATTCTTTGTATAAAATTCATGAAAACCGGCATTGGATTTTAATCATTTAGTACGCCGGCACAACTTCCGGCATTGATTGTATGTTTAATATACATGCCGACTTCCTGTTTATAACTTAGTTTACATATTGGGACGTAGGTCTAGAGCAGCACAAATGAAGAAAGGAAAGGGCAAAGCTGTTGAAGAAGTAAAACCTAAGTCTTCTCGGGCTCGACGTAGTCAATCTGATCCGGATCGTGCTAAGGTTATCATTCGGGAGCGTACGGGGGACACAAGCAGTGATGATGATGATGATGAGTGGCGAAAATTTCCTAAACTGGACAGAGAAGGTGGCTCATCCTCACAAGCAGGTGGCTTAAGACAACCTGATGTCGGAGATGAAGCCCCTAAGAAAAAGGAAAGGGGAACCCCATCCAATCTTCCTATAAGATATGACATGATTCCATACCGCGATGATGGCAAACAGTGGGGTCAACCGATAAACCCGCAACTCTTATTGACTACAAGCACTCTTGAGCTCGTTGGATCTATCAAACTTATGTAAGATGTTTGCATCTTGTTATTACATTATTTATCTGTGATCAAGTGAATTTAATTTAGTTTGGTGTGTTTTTATAGGACCACAAGAAATCCTTACGTGTTAGCTGCCATCAATCAAGTGATATATGGCCTTTGGAGTTAGAGTGTCCCGAAGTTCAAGCAATAGTCAGAGCATCTAGGTTGTATCCCGCGGTAGAAAATTACGTGAACACTGATTCCGTCACGATAATATGCTTTTTGGAGAGGTTTTTTGGTGAAACTGATACCATGCATTTTCCTTTTGGCGAGATGACCATTATACCTGAAGATTTCTAAAGAATACTAGGTCTAGAGGTTCTTTGGAAAGCCGTTAAGGAAAGAGATCACTGTAAGGACATAGAATGGGACAAGATCTATGAGCTGACTAAAAAGTTGTTTGGGTGGGACAAGGAAACGACTATGGCAGCCAAGACAGACCATTTCCGGACAAAGACTATCACATTCGTCAATATCGTTAGATTGTTTGGGGATACGAAGGACAAGGAATTGAATCCCGAACAAATTCGACAAACTGTCGTTGCTTATCTGTTGTTCACCTTGGGCTCCGTTATATTCCCTGACGCTAATGGTAACAGGGTGCATATGAACAATCTACAATACTTGGATCCCTTGGATAAGGTCCATGAGTATTCATGGGGCACTGCTTTCTTGGCACATTTTTTGGCAGAAATGCGTAGAGCTTCTAAGGCGAACACTTGTCAATTTAATGGTTCTTTCACTTTAATTCAGGTATAGTGAACAAGTTATTTTTTCATCATTGTCATTAATTTTGTTAGTTTCCAATTATTTTTTTACTTATACATTTCATTTTAACGATATTTCATTGGCATAGGTGTGGGCTTATGGACACTTCCCAAAATTGTTCATAAACTATAAAGGATTAAAGGCTGTACGTGAGTATCAACAGCATGAGCCTATAGCTCAGAAATACTTCTTCAACAATGCCCTGAAGCCCAATAACAAGAAACAATTATTCGTAATGAGAATATCTTTGGACTCCGCGACTTCCCAAGATGTTTTGTTTGACCCATATAGGAATGCCAGAGGAGTTCACTTTGCAAGGCGTGACAATGTTTCATTTTACAACGGATCATTATTTCATCCAAAAGGCTTTGTTATGCATAACCCTCGGCGTGTAATGCGCCAACTTGGGTACAAGCAGAAATATCTTACGGATATATCTTATCAGAAATTCTCTCATGATTTTCCTCAATGCCAAGAAAATGAGAACCACACTCTGGTAGTTTACAACCCAAATCCCATTCTTTCCCATTGAAGGGAAAGGGAAGAACGGCTTGTGTTGGATAGGGTTGGTTGGGAATTAGCGGAAAACAGTTATGAGAACGAACCAACCTTTCTCAGAGGTCATCGGAAGTACTCGCATCTTTATATTATACGCCCAACTACTGTAGAAGTTCCTCCACAACCAGATCCTCCCTCCACTACTCCGACTGAAAATACTGTACCCAGACTACAAAAGATCTTTACGTTGTTGGTACGTACTCCTTGTTCATTTCCTATTCTTTTAATCTATATATATGAACTTATATAAGTGTACATACTAAGCACATGTTTAAAAATACGACCACAGCGTCAGCGGATAGGAAATTTGTCAAACTTCTTTAAGAAAAAGAACAAGAAAGGAGAGGTGTTGACCCAGAAAGAAATGGAGAAAGTCGAGAAAAAGATAGACAAAATTGAAGATCCGGAGGAAAAAGACTTGTGGGGATAAAGGAAGAAGATGGTACACAAGAAGCCAAGGACCGAGCGATAGTGTGTTTCTTGTGTAGTATTAGTTTGGTCTTGAACAATCTGGTTGGTTTATGTTTGTTTGTGTGTCTTAAACAATGTGTTTGTTTGTGTGTCTTGCTAAACTCTTTTCTTGATTTGGTTTATGTTTGATTTGTTTTAGGTTTGGAACCTCTTAACTTGCGATTGTTTTTTATACAATCCAGTATTGTTATTTGATTTACTATGTTGATAAATCAGTGTCAAATTACCTCTTTTATAGAGTTTGAATGTGCCAAGATCACATAAAGTTATAAGTTTCTCTTAAGTACCGTGGTCAAAAAGCGTAAACTCAATGCCGGCACCTTGAATTTTCAAAAACACAAAAATTACAGAGTTTCGGCATTGAAGGTTTTTTTGGCTACTATGCCGGCAGTCTACAATTTCCAGGTGCAAAATATTTTTTTCAGAGTACCGGCAATGTTTTTAGTTTAATTTCAATGCCGACACATTTACTAATTTCTCTGGATATTTTTCTGAATTTCCGGCACCATTTCAAAAGTTAAGTTCTACGCCGGTACAGGTGTTCCGGCGTTGTAATGATGAAACATAATCATGTCGGCATTGGCATCAAAGTATGATTTAGTGTTTACAATCCACACTTCCAAAAGAAAAACACAAAATATTGCGTATTAGTGAACCACATATATCCAAATTACTCATCATCGCTTCCACACGTATGAAGTTGCATCTTCTCTTGGAGAGGTTTTTTCGATAAGGCCAATGCATCCCAAAATTGGTGATTATCCTCATACAATGCCATCCATTCCTTCCAGATATTGGAATATATATCCTTGTTTTTAATCATCCCACAAACAGGTGGCAATGGACAATTTTCCTTGAGTTTTAGAATAATGAAACGATTGTCGTTCACGAACACCAAAACAACTCTTCTCTTCTTAAGGGATCCTTCGCATTTTTGCCACTTTGGTGTAAATGTTACTTCTACGATGGGTGTAAAATAATGAACAACACAATTAAATGTATCTGTCACTAGATGCCCACAAAGCGGCATTCTCATCCAATACTGAGAAGGAAGGAACTTCATCTCATGCTCGGCCCTAACACTTGAGCATACATATTATCAAACCCTTCATCATCACCAACCAATTTCTCATAAAAGCTATTATTTTTCATAAGTTGTTCGGTCATCCTCTTTATAACATATCGGCATGGTGTCATCCCTTTACTAACCTCCTTCTCAAAGATTCCTAATTGTTCGGTCACCACATGATAGCCACAATTTCCATCTCCATCGACATCATCTGTATATACAATGTACTCGCGAATAACCTCGAGAAGTTGCTCTACAAAAGACTCTATTTTGGTATCGTAATGTCTATAAGTCTTACCTGTTTTGGAATCCTTAAACATCTTCATGTTACCAACTTTTAACTTAATTATATTCAATCCATCCTCTGCAATCTCTACACTTCCAATGTCTTCAGTATGTGATGGGAGTCCGTACTTCCTTGGCCTACCCCTTCGCTTCGGAACCGAAACTACATCAACTTTTTTCGTGACTACGAAGTTGTCACCATCATGTTGTTATTGACTAGATATGGGTCGCTTACCTATGCTATCACTTATTTTTGGTGTGGCTTCAGAATTTTCACCTTGATTTACTTGACTTGATGTAGGTTCCCGATTTGGCCTTCCCTTTTTGTTTGGCATCGCTGCCTCGTCACCTTGTTGTTCTTTGTCACTTGATGTTGGTACCTTTGGCATCCTAACCCTTTTCTTTGAACCTCCGCTACATCGACTATGGGTGTGGCTTCGGAATGCTCACCTTGTTGTTCTTTGTCACTTGATTTTGGCACCTTTGGCGGCCTACCCCTTTTCTTTAGAACCTCCACTACATCGACTGTGGGTGTGGCTTCGGAATGTTGACCTTGTTGTTCTTGTTCAATCGATGTGGGTACCTTCTTCGACATACCCCTTTTCTTTGTTACCTCCGATCCATCGGCTATTGGTGTGGATAGGGAATCCTCCGTTTGGTGTTGACTTGATAGCGGTTCCTTTCTCGGCCTACCCCTTTTGTTTGCAACCGGCGCTTCCGTGAACCTTGCTTCTGAAATCTCACAAGCGGTTGGATCTCGTTTCTTACTTGCCTTGAGTTCACATTCACGTTGACTCATTTATTTTAATTCTTTCATTTGTTTCTCTTTGTTTGGTTTGTGGTATTCTAGGAGGATCTCCCTTTGTTGGCTCTTCACTTTGTGCGATCCATGGGCGAGTAATTATCCTTAGTTGGCTCAACAAGACTTGCCGGCTAGCCGAGTTTCCACGTGAGTAAGCTTCAAAGAATTCCTTTGCTTCGTTAATATCCCATGGTGATTGTCCGGAATATTCCGTATGGGGAGGGGTGAAAGATAGTTGCTTCCAAAACGGATCAATAACCTCAATAGTTATTACTTCTTCATACTTCACAAGCATAGATGATATGGAAGCCCCAATGAAGACATGTCGGGACAAATACACACATCACCTGGTTTTCCGTAGTTTATCTCCTTTTTCATTTCTCTGATCATATGTTTTATTTCCCAATGATAGACGTTGAATTATATTCCTTGGAGCAACTTACCATATTGAAGAAATGGAGTCATCATTTCCATTGATCTTTTCTCAGAAGCCTGCTTGATCCCATCGATATCACTCTTAAAGTATTGCTCCATATCCTCGGTGACCGTAACCACGTTTCCTTGGTTAGACTCGATGATACGTATAAATCTCTCATGATCGGATTCCACTATACTAGTTGCTTCATTCTCGTAGTGTCTATACCAGTTTTTCAATACACGCACAAATTTTTCCTTGAACTTATCCAACCATTGATTCCAACAATACGACGCGACAGTGGGACAAACTTCGTTCCAATTGGCAATAAACTTGTCCAAACTCTTTTCGTACATATCCTCGATGAGAGACCAATAAACTTTCTCCCAATCTCTTATAAATTCCAAGCAATTTTTATGATTTTCATCATGTTCTTTGTCCACTCGCTCTTTGATCTTGCCTATTTCTTCTTCTTCTTCTTCGGGTGATAGTTTGTTTGTGCGAACGTCTTCCTCTAGTTGAACAATCATTCTCTTCTTAATATCCTCCTTAGTGGGTTCAAACAAGGCATGGCAAGCTTTTGTCACATTTTTACGTATATGATATGTACATAGGAAATTTTGTGCATCCGGGAAGACGTCGGATACTGCATTCATTAATGCGTCATCTTTATCGGTTATGATGACCCTCGGAAGATGATTTACCCGGAAAAGTAATTTCAATTGTCGTAATTCCCAAATACAATTGTAATCCCTTTCGTTTTCCATTAAACACCAAGCCAGTGTGAATGATACCTTGTCCGATGTTTGCCCCGTGATGTTGAACAACGGCATATTGTATTTATTTGTCTTGTAAGTACAATCCATCATAAGAACACCAAAACATGTATGAGCCAATTTTGCAAGCAAAAGGATGCAAAATGAATATTTGAAGGGGCTTTTTGTCCAGCCCTCTTTTAATAATACGCGTGTAGTAGTGATCCCAAAAAATCTTCTCAAATTCTTGCATAACGCTCATATCTTCCCATTCCACCCTTCTAATAGTTGCTTGTGCACTATAAATTATACTTGGACAAGACACATTCGTCTCATACTTTTCCTTGAAGCCTCTGAGAATTTGTCTTGGTTTGATACATGCTTTGGTCAATCTCTTTACATCCTCCAATTCATGAGATTTTAGCTTCGCAACTAGGGAGTGACCAACAAAATCTTTTGGATCCGGGCGGTTATGACGGCCGAACCACACCTTACAATCTTGTTCATTGTCCTTGTGTCTTAGATTGAATACAAGCTTAAAGGGGCAATTATCCTTCCTCATACGAGTCTTGTATACCCTATTAGTCTTCTTTGGATATACATAACCCTTTCTCTTATGGATTTTCTTCTCCTTGTATACCCTACTTCTCTCGCAAGCCATCTCAAAACGGAACTTTGAACCTTGGGTATTCCTCACCAACACACACATGTTCTTAAGAGCCGTCTCTTTATCCCAAGCAATTGCTTTCTCTTTAGATTTTATTCCCTACATAAGGACAACAAGGGGAGATTATAAGGAGGTTCATTACAACCAATCCATTAGTAAATTTCAATATACTAGGTGAAAAGTATACTTTGGTAACATACCAGAGGCATTTTATAGTATTCCGACGTATCCCGACCAAGCGGTCTTGCATTTGTTGGATCAATATATGTCACAACCTAAGGATCGAATGAAAATAAAATAAATTAGTTCCAAAAAAAATTAAAATACTATGCCGGACCTCAGTTCCGGCATGCTCGACCAAGGTTCCGACATGGTCGAACTGAACTGAAATGATGACCAAATTTGAAACTCTTTCCAGCATACGAATTTCATTTGAAGTCAATGCCGGAAATAAAGGTGCCGACATGTTCGTTATCTATGGTTCCAAGCCGGTACATAGTTCCGGCATTGAACATAATTAAAATACCATGCCGGTATTTAGCTTTGGAAAACTAATTGGTTCCTGTATGTTTTTTGGGTGGTACCGGCATGGTAACATTAGAATTAAACCATGCCGGTGACTGTGCCAGCATGCTTGTTATTTATGATTCCACGCAGGTACACGGTTCCGACATGGTAGTTAATTAATTTACCATGCCGGTATTTAGTTTTGGAAGACACTGCTTCATGTATGTTTTTCATGCAGTACCGGCATGGTAACTTTAAGATTAATCCATGCCGGTAGCATATTCCGTAGAATATTTCATGGTAGGTAAAAATTAACTTTATTACCGGCATAGTTTTTTGGTTGAATACTATGCCGGATTGAATTTCAAAATGGGGGATATCGGGCTGCTGGCATGGCCGTAGTATGAATACTATGCCGGTATTAATGTTGTCGGCATTGTATTCATACCACGTCCATGCCGGCAGCGAGCTTTTTCAGCTCCAAAAATGGTGGATTCAAAGAAAAAAAATCAAATTTTCAACCTCTTATTAGATTTACCTATATATTGGGGATGCTTGTATGTTGTGCAAGTTTACTTTCTTGTGTAGGTTCTTCAAAAAACTCTCCATTCTCGTAAAAATCATCATTCAGGGGTGTTGGCTCAACAAAGAGCTACAATTGCGAGTTGTTGTCATTATCTGAAGATTCAAGATATGCTCTTTTTTGTAGTTGAGCTAAAGATTCAGCAACAACAATTCTCTCTTCACAATCATCCTCCATTTTCACCAAAAAAAGTTCCCTCTCAAATATTTTTTTCCCTTCTTCTACTCTCACCTCACTCACCAAAATACAAATAAAAATATACACTAATCATTTAACAAATACTTCAGATTTTTCCTAATTATAATTAAACACTAAACCTGTTCGTGTTTTCTATATAGCAACATGAACAATATATTCATCTTTCTGTTTGGATAAAATATATTGATATCCAACCATATTATTTTCTGACTTTTCTTTTTTGCTTAGATTTAAATTTTATTTTCAACTTAATCTAAAAAATTTATTTGATGTAATCAAATCAAAGGATATCCGTATAATTAGTGTAGCACAGATAAGGGTTAATAAAGGTAAAATCAAACTAGTTGCTGGGGATGCGAAGAGTTTAAGTACCATCAGAAACTTAATAAAACTGATTCAAGGATCAAGATTCTAGAATCGATAATTGATAAAATTGATAATAATATTAATAATAAGAGATGTCTCAAAAACAGGAAGGTAAAGCCTTTAAATAGATTCACAAGAACCGACTAAACAAACTAGGAAAGAAAATACTTGCAAGGCAAGTAAACTAAACAGACGGATGAGATCAACTGTTATAGTTGATACGTACGCAAAGGATCAACAATTATAGTTGATACAGTAGCTAGGGATCAACAATCATTGTTGATACAGAGAAAGATGTACTACATCAGTCCCCCATTCTTGAAAAAAACTCGCCCTCGAGTTAATGAATAGAAAGAACTTCATTCTCTCCATGAAATGTAAAAACTTCTTGCACATTAAAGATATTAGATATGTTCCAATTGGATGGAAGATCAATAACATATGCATTAGCACTGATTTTCTTCAAAATCTTGAATGCTCCATATTTCTTCATCTTGGTCTTGTTATAAGTACCAGTAGGAAATCATTCTTTTGGGAGATGATTTATAACCAACTCCCCTTCACCAAAAGTCTTAAGTCTTCTACGTTGATTTGCATCTTCCTTGTATTTGTTGTTAGAATCTGTAAGCTTTTCTTTTACTTCATGATGAATTAGAGAACCTGTAGATCGATTAACTGAAGTATTATAAGCAAATTCCATACGTGGAAGGTGTAGTTGCAGGAAATCCCACCACTACACACTTAATGAAATCTAATAACAATTCAAGTGATCATCCTAAACTTCATACATTCATTCATAAAATCTTCAATATGATTACAAAAATTAAGAAGAATTCTAACTTGGAGAACAAACAATCTTTCTCTATCCTAAATTCAAAGTCTAAACTCTCAAAAAAATCTCCCCTCTTTACATGGTCGCTCGGTCCCTTATATAGGAATTTTACATAGTGGATGACAGCTAATAAAGCCCTTATTTTCGGATCCGGCGTGCGTCATTATTACACGCTTACCTTGACTCTTCTCGCATGTACTCTATAACTTCGCACGACATCACACTTTACTCATGATTCTTCTGACATCATCTGATGCGTCATCTTAAATATACTGTACGCGATACCCCTCGCTTGTTTAACGAACTATTACTTCGCGCACATAATAGACGTGTGGTACTTAGTATCTACATTTTTCTTCTTCTCATGTTGTTTCTTTGGAAAGGGAGCGATATGAGAAATTCCAATTTAAAATGCAGCACTCATTCATCTTTTCGTATTCTTTTCAACTGACATATTCCCCTAATTTAAGCGTGAGAACTTATGCGTGTTTTTTCAGCTACTCTTGATCTGACACGTCTTTTATAACAACTTTTTCTTATCCGTTCATTCTCAATCATCGCATTAATGAGTGAATATCTCGGGAATCGAGAGTAAATATCTTATTTACTCTTTTTCTTCTTCATGCTTCTTTTTACTCTTGGTCTTTTCTTTACTCTCTGCAACTATTTTCTTCTGCTACTACTCCTCTGATTTCTTCTCGCACTTCTTCTGTTATTTCTCTCCCATTTTGATCTTAATCTTCTTGATCATCTTTTCATTATTCTTCATTCCCATACTTAAAAATGCATGAAGCTGGTTGGAAGAACAAACATGCATTTGATAAATTGAAGAGAGAGTTTGGTGCATGAGGTTTTTCGTTATCTGTCCCTGCTGGATCAAAACCTTCATCCAAACTTGGACCTGAATGGTTTTCTCTCGAGGAATGAAGTGATCAAAAGATCATCATTTCGGTGGGACAACTTCTTGCTGGTATTCATATTCCCCTTTATGATCACAGAATTCCCTTGTTTTATGAGATTCTTTCACATGCGAGTTTTTCGCGTGGCATATTTCAACTTAGCGGTGATTGTATTAGAATAGCTCTTGAATACGCTAGTCGCGCAGCAGGTTTAGAATCTCAGTACCCAGTGGAGAAGCGAAATCCTGATCATCGAGATGAGGAAATTAATCCTGCTGATTATACCCTTGAATTTTTTTTCAAGAATTACGAAGTTACCATCATGAAAAATAACGCCTCTAAATGGGGTGTTTGTTTGTCAAGAAAAGATGGTATTGATGAAGAGAAAAGAATCATGCGAGATGTCGATTGGCATGATTCTTCAAATAATACCGCTCGTTGGTCGAAAGACACGCGATGGTTAGATTACCCAATCATCTTGGTGGGCCCATACATAACTGGTAGGGATGAACATGACTTAACCCTCCCCTTTCCTGAGGGACTCCCTGCTTATGATCCGTGGGTATTCAAATGGCCCGAAGAAAAGAAAGTGGTATGCTATCTTTAATTATCTGTACTTCTCTCTTTTCCCTTTTATTTTTCTACCACTCTTACCTATTTTCCTCACTTCAGATGGCTGATCAAGCAAAAAAGGCCAGAAAATTGTCTCAAGCGATACCTTCGCACAATAATGAAGTAAGAAATAACTTTTTTTTAATTTTAAAAATAGTGTTGCCTCTGTTTCTTATCTTCCATTATTTGCGTAGGAAGAGATTGTAAGTGTAAGCGTGAAAGGAAAATGTGCAATCCGCAGTAAAAAGACTGCTTCCAAATCCTCTTCCAAGAATCCCTCTAAGAAGCGGAAAGCACCTTCCTCTTCTTCTTCAAGTTCTTAGTCCGACAATGACGATGACAGTATTCTTGGTGAAGATCCCTCTATTAAATCTGCAGTGGATCATATATCTGGTATATTTTCCGATTCCATGACAACAGTTGGAGATGATTCACTGGCTCACACAGGTAAGACTCTCGTGAATATAATAGATGCTCCTACTTTGGATGATGATTCTCTTCTCGGAGCTGCCTCAGCTTTGAGCCTCGGCTTTCAATATTCGCTTGTTTCTATGGTAATTTCTTATACCTTCGCACTTTCTTTGTTCTTGAACAACTTTTCTATTTTGCCACATTTGTAAAATTTTCATCAGTTCTTTGGTCTTCAAATATTAACTCCTGAAAGTGCTTCTTTAATGTAATCTTTTTGAATACTTGGTAGTCCTTTAGTGTATATTCCCATCTTTTAATGCATATCCTCCTTGTTATATACCTGTGTAAAAGCTTCACTTTCTAACAAATAAAGTTAATTTGGGATATCACCCTTCTGAATGTGCATGATGATATCTATTTATCATGACAAATAACTTATGCGTAAATCTATCATATGGGAGAGAATAACACCTTTCTAAATGCTTGCATTCCCATACTTGCCTCTGTTATTCGTCGACAGATGATTGGATGAAACTAATATATGAAATATTCTTAAACTAATATATTCTTTTTGTTGATATGTCTTATGCACATTAGTATCGTTTTCCCATCATTTTACCTTCTATCTTCTTTTAATTTTACCTTTGCGTTCTGCCTCAGCTATGTTCTGTGTATTATCATGTGAAATTCTCTTTGTCTTATCAACGTGCGACAATCTTCGCACAATATATTTATCCTGCAAAATAATGATTATTATCTTCTATACTATTTCTCTCATGAGGTCTTATTTAGCCTTCCTAATTAAAGGTCTTATTTTGCCTTGTATATGATATTCTTGTTGTGCGACGAGATCGCAGGACGTCTTTAGGTTTTCGCGTAATGACCCATTGATCCTGCCTTATCATCTGTTTGTATTATTATCTCTGCAGGTTCTATTATTGCGCAAATACGACAAGCCTTAATACTCCCATGAGTAAAAAGTCTCATGATATTTGCGTCTATTGACACAATTCAGCTCCCTAATGGAGGGTGCCGTCCTTATATTCCCCCTGATTTCCCCTTCAAGGAGGCGTACCCCTACCGGGTTAGGGTGGGCTCCTCCTATCCAGTAATGCAACAACCATTTGTTTTCGCGGTCTCTTATCCCTCCACCGATATGGTTTATGGTTACAAGATCATACCCTAAGTGGGGTTTCTTCGGACCGAGTGCATCATATTCAAGACTTGTCAAGAATGGTCAGGTACGCTCCAGATGCCCCAGGCACTCTTGACTCAACCGTGTACTTCGGCGCCTTGATCGAGTTTCTGCACTCCTTAGTAGAGAGCTTCTTACCTTAGTCTTTAAACTAAGGCGCTTTACCGGATGGGTTTTTGTCTCACCCCAAATCTCCATGACTCAAGCTCCAGGGTCGGTGTAGCTTTCACTTGAGCCATGCTGACTAGCTTACGAATTATGACGTGCGTTAGGTCTTATTTTTGCCTCTTGCTTTATGCGAACTAGGGTGCACGCCACAATCACATTTCTAGGCTCCTTAGTTGGAGTCTCTATATCTGATGCCTTTTATTAAAATCTTATTATGAAATCTTACTTTTGTCTTTTTCTTATATCATTATAACAAAAAAGGTTTCTTCAATTGTATTCTTATTTTTGATTAATAGAGCTCTGATATAATCCTTTTTTTTCTTAAATAACATCTGATTCATTGAAAACTGCTACATCTGAGATTAGTTGCTTATTTCTTTCGCTTTCTGCACTTCTTTGAGTTCGCTTATGCTATCTAGCATATCATTTCATACTCGTTCCATTTCTTCTGTCGAGCGAGAACTACCGCATGTACCATATTTCTTCAAATAAACTTGATGCCATAATTCGTCACATAACTTTCCCTTCTCATCTATCAACTCATACATTCCATTGTTACTAACTCTTTTCATCTTATACGGGCCTTACCACATGTTGTCCATGTTTCCTTTACCACTTCTTTGGTATTTAGTTTTCTGCCTCAACACTAGGTCTCCTTCTTGGAATTCGCATCTTAGTTCTCACGCGATTGTTATCGCTCTTGCAGAAGCATTTGCTATCTCGATCTCTGTGTTTATAGAATCTACCATCAACCTTTCACCTCGCTGACTTTCTTTTACATGTTGTTTCCAATTTCTTCGCTTGCTCGAACGCTCTACACATTTGTCAATATCAATCTCATGGAATGCTTTTCCTTCATTTGGATTTCCTCTTATTATTCTCACAGCTTGAGGAAGAGGAAACTTGATGCGTTGGTGGAAAGTTGAAGCCACCCCTAAGATACCATGTAACCAGGGTCTACCAATCAGAGCATTGTAAGGTGATTCGACATCAACAACACATAACAGTATTTCAGATGATATGGTTTTAGAGGGATTCGCATAGTTATCTCTTCCTTTGGTTTATTAGTTGTACTATTAAAACCGTATATCTTGTAAGTAGAGGGAATAAACTTTTCATCTCAACCACCCATAGTTTTGTAGGTATGGTAGAATAGGATATCCACAGAACTACCAGGATCTATTAGTATTATGTTGATAGCCCATGTATTTATGTTTTCCTCTTCATCTTCATCGGTTTTTGCTTTTGGATTTATTTCCAATTTTACCACTAGTGGATTTTCGTGAGATTCCCCACCTCCATGCACCTCTTCTGCATTGAAGGATATTAATTGTTTCTGCCAATCTTTTAAGGGAGATATCTTCGCAAGATTTAATATCTCTCTTCCCTCTCTATCCCTTGCGTATACTCTGCTCAGAATATTATCATGGAAGTTCTCTATGTTCTTGAACGAATGTATTATCGAATTAGAATATAGATTCTTTGCCTCCGCACCTACTTCGATCAAAAATGTATTTCTTCTTGTCTACGTACCTTGTGTGCGACCTTCTGGAGGTGGTGGAGGTAAGTTATGCGTTTGCTGTACCAAAAAGTGATCTAACTTCCCTCGATCTATCATTCGCAGTATGATTTTCTTTATGTCCCTTCAATTATTTTTTGTGTGGCCATGGAAGCGATGGTAATCACAAATTCTCCACTTCTCCTCCCTGGTGGTGGCTCATTTCCCGCATTTGGTGGTGCCGATATTTCTTCCATCAAAATTATAGCTTCCCAGATTTTTTCTAGTGTAGCATTTAGATACGATATCTTTATTGGCTCCCAAATTACTTTATTACTTCTTCGACCTTGATTAAAGTATTGCTTTTGGCCTCCATATCCTTCTGATTGGTTATCAAGTCTTTGAATCTTATTGTTTCCTCCATGATTATTGAATTGTTTTTCTCTTTCCCACTCTTCTTGATCTCGACTGCCCATTGCTACTATTTTTTGTCGATCTTCTCCTTCCACCTTTTCATGTCTTCCTTGAGATGTGCCTGCGATTGTGTTTGTTATCTTAGGAAGTAAACACGCATTCCCGGCTTTGGTGCTTGTATTTTCCACGGGATAAGATTCCATTTATTTCTGCTTTTGTTCAAGGACGATGTATTCTTCTTGATACTCGCGCAATTCTGTCATTGATATGGTTTCTTTAATTCGGAAAATTTGTGTGTATAACAGGTCTGTTGCGAAGAGTGCATTGATGAATGCTAATATGAGATTCCTTTCATCCACGCGCCCAACCATGTCACTACACATAGTTCTCCATCTTGTGGTTAGACTTCGCAAGTCTTCATTTGTTCTTCTTCGCAAACCAAACACTTGTTCTATGCCTGGTCTTAGCACATTATTACTTATGTATGCTCCTAAGAAGATTGAATGTAAGTGATTGAATGATCTGATTGTTCTAGTAGGTAGACCCTCAAACCACTTCAAAGCTTCTCCTGACAAGCTTGCCGGAAAATACTTGCAAACAACCGCATCCTGATCTTCCCATTGTAATAAAGATCTCACACAAGCTTTTATGTGTTGTATCGCACAGGTTGATCCATCAAATATGTTAGTGAACACCGGTAAATTCCATTTTGGAGGTATTCCCTCCATCTGTATATGCCTTGCAAATGGTGTTTTCCCTGCTTCTTCAATTGCCTCATCTAATTATCGCCTACCTCCTTCTCTTCTTATTGTCATCATTTCTCTCATTTCCTCCAACTCTCTCAAAAAAAATTCGTTCACCACCAGGTCTTTTTGCATTGGTATTTTCAGTCTTGCTTGCATTATTCTGTTGTCATTCCTATTTTGACGCACAACCTCCTGCATCTCCTGTTCTTCTTCGGCATCTCTTCGGCATCTCAGCCTTTCTCTTTCATCTTATTCTATTTGATCGCGTTGATCCCTTAACACCTCTCTTTCTTGCAACCTAGATCTTCTTTATTCGTCCTCATCCTCCACAGTCTGGTTTGGAAGTGTGCGATTGACCTCGCGTCTTCTTACTCGGTTGTCATGGTTGTTCTCTCGCACAACGTCTTGAAATTCTCGTTCTTCAATTTTTGTCTTCTTTTCCTGCGCCTTTCTCGCTCCTCCTGTGTGTGATTCTGTACTGCCATATATCTTTCAACCTCGGCTTCGCGTTCGCGTTGATCCCTTAATATTTGTCTACCCTGCAGTATTGTCCCTCCTTGTTCTGGATCATGTTGTTCACCTTGAAATCATTCACCTCGCTGTTCATATCTGTTATCTCTGTTGTCTTCTTGCATGTGTTGACCTTCACCTTGTTGTACATACCGATCATCTATTTGCGGTTGATCTACGCGATATTCATCTCGCCGATCACGTGGATCATCATTTTCTTGAACGTTGTCTAAAGGTGGTTGTTGTCTGACCTCTCTTCGACTAGATTGACTACGTCTTGATGGACTTGATCTTGACCTTGAGCATGTCGTACTTCTCAATCTCTGCTCCTGTAATCTTATATTCTCTTCTCTTAACTCATTATTCTGACGCATCAAATTTGCACGCTCTTCATCCTCTCGTCTTCTTTCCGCGGCCAATCTCTGTCGAAGTTCTTCGACTGTCATATCTTCATCATCTCCTGCTATGAATCCTCCATCTCTAGTTCTTTGTTCACCCTCTTCTGTTGAATCTGTTTATGAAATATGAACACTCACTCTATCGTAGTCAATAGTGTTATTTTGGACAGGTTCTTGTTGAGTCGGATGGCATATTTGTTGTTCTTGATTATTTCTTTATCCCATCCTAGATGACTCTGCAATTTCACTCCTTCTTCTTCCAGCGATTCTCCTGCTCCTTCTAATCGGTACCGGCTGTCCTGCTGCAGATTTTGTCTTACCATATTTGTTTTCTTGTTTCAATTAAAGGAAGAACTTCTTTGTAATTAACTAAAAATTTGAGCAATTAAGATGAAATTTCTGAGGCTATCCTCCTGAACTTTTAGGTTTAAACTTCTAAACTTCCACCACCACAATATATCACTCCAACCTGATTTCTAGCGCCAAAACGTAGTTGCAGGAAATCCTACAACTACACCCTTAATGAAATCTAATAACAATTCAAGTGATCATCCTAAAGTTCATACATTCATTCATAAAATCTTCAATATGATTACAAAAGTTAAGAAGAATTCTAACTTGGAGAACAAACAATCTTTCTCTCTCCAAAATTCAAAGTCTAAACTCTCAAAAAGATCTCCCCTCTTTACATGTTCGCTCGGTCCCTTATATAGGGATTTTACATAGTGGATGACAGCTAATAAAGCCCTTATTTTCGGATCTGGAGTGCGTCATTATCGCACGCTTACCTTGACTCTTCTCGCACGTACTCTATAACTTCACACGACCATCACACTTTACTCATGATTCTTCTGACGTTATCTGATGCGTCATCTTAAATATACTGTACCCGATACCCCTCGCTTGTTTACCGAACTATTACTTCGCGCACATAATAGACGTGCGATATTTAGTATCTACAAAAGGAGATTGTCCTATTGCTTCTCTTTTTCTCCAATAATCTTGGCTCTAATCAGATTTCCTAAATAACGATTGACCACTTCAGTTTGTCCATCTGTTTGGGGTGAGCAGTTTTTTTTTGCTTAACAATAAAATTTTATTAATAACCAAAGGAGTTCAAAACTTACAACTCAAGAAATGTAAAAGCAAACAGAGACAAAAAGAAGCCCATTATATGGCTTTTAACAAAATCTAAAACAAACTTGGTCTGGGCTTTCCAGACAGCCCAAGAGTGATGGTTTTCTACCATATACTCTTTTTTCCCCTCTACCAAGAGCAGCACCCTTTTTTGCCATGTTGTCAGCTGAGAAGTTAACTTCTCTGTAACTATGAGTGAAGCTCCAGGATACCACAACAGCACATATCTGTTTGGGGTGTCCATCTGTATGGGGTGAGCAGTTGTGCTATACTGAAGTTTAGTTCCTGATGTTGTTTTTACAAGTGGTAAGTAGAAGTATCGTTCGCTCGGACTTTTTTTAAAGAATAGATTTTAGACTTACTAAATAAAAATACTAAAAATAAAATAGAGTAACTAGATGAAGAGAGAGAGGTCTAGGATTTCAGATTCCACTACTTCTAACGGTTGTAAATTCAATAATTATTTTCTTTAATCTACTCTCAAAACTACACAAGGCCATTTTGAACCCAATCTCATGCCTTGAAAAAATCATCGTTAATAAAATATCAATGCGACTAAGTCGATAATATAAGGAATATTTTACTTTCGCTTATAAAAGATCCAAAACAGTTATTATGAAGCATTTAAAGAAGAGAAAACTTTTAGACAATTGCAAGCTTAATATGAGAGTAGTAATTAAAAGAAAAATAAATACTAAAAATTACATGCTAGAAGTAGTTTCCTCCTCAACCCTAGGAATTCAACTAGTTGCTCATGAGAAAATAATATGAAGAAATCTGAATAATCATTGTATTAAAAATAATAAAAATTTCTTACAACGATTTTCAGTTGCTAAAGATCCCAGTTACCAAAGCAGCACAGTTACCAAAAGTCTATTGCAAGTAGAACTATAAACGATAAATATTGATTGTTGTTGAATATAAGACTGCTTTCCGCGACTGTTTCTGAGGGTAAATGCTCTCCGTTCGTCTTCTTCAATGGCAGCAGAAGAGAGGTTTGGTATCTCTCGATTCTCTGCTCCCTAGCCTCCCCTAACTCCCATCCCCTCTTCTATGGAACCTAAGCACCCTTTTTATACTCAACAAGCACATTTAATCTCGACAATATCTTCAAGAAATACCCATTAACCGGGAATATTTTCTTTCTATTCTTCGGGAATTATTTCTATGGTTAAGCTCTTCAAGCATATGCTTGTGTGCAGGCTCACTCCAACACATTGATTACACGTCTCTGATGTGCTGTAGACACACGTAATCTTCCCAAAATTAAACAAGAATCTCGAGAATATCTCTTGTACGTATGCTACTCTGTTTCTTTCAACTCCACGCAGATTCCTAACTTGCATATCTTCCCTATTTTGGTGAAACAAGATACTTCCAATCAAATCCAACAGAAATCTCCCATGAAATCTCGACCGAAATCAACCCAGAAAATCTATCTTTCCTTGATTTTTCCATATCGGATTATCTAGCCCAACTGGATCGAATGCAATCACCATATTAGGCCTGTTAAGCCAAAACAGGTCCATCCAAGAAGTCTCAACGATTGAGTCACAGTGAACCACCCTCAATTCTCGAGTCCTAATTTCTACCGTGAAGAACAACTTTCCCGCCAAAACTGTTTTTCTTCGAATCCCTGATTCGAGTCAATTCCAATCGAAACAAAGACCATTACCATCTCTGTTAAATAAATTAGAGAAAACCCATTCAATTTTAGATCTTTAGTCTCATCAAAACTTGTCCAAATCACGAACCCTAATCTGCTGCCGTTAAAGACCAGTTTTCCCGCCAGAATTTGAAATTCAAAAGGTTGAAGATGACCTCCCCTTATCCAGTTCTGGTGTCCGTTTAGCAATTTGGGGTATAAATAGAAATTCATGGGGTGTGAATAGCAGTTTGCGGGGTACAAAAAGTAATTTTGGGCTTTAAATAGTGAAAAACTCATTTGTGCCTTTATCAACTCTTCTGGGACATTTCTGGGGGAGACCTTATCCAAAGTTCGTGTGCCTTTATTACTTTTCTGAGGTCCAAAAACCACTTTTCGAGCAACTTTCTCCACAAGAGCTCATTTCCTTAAAAAGACTTAAAACAAGTTTATTAGCAATAAAATGAGTCTTAGCTAATGTAATTATGGGTGAAAATGCGTCGCACTTACGTGCTTATCAGTTCCCAAACGCATCCATAAAGACTCCCAGAAGTAGCTCAAAAACTTAATGTCTCGATCAGAAGTAATTTTCTTGGGAATTCCATGCAAACGTACCACTTCTTTGAAAAATAAGTAAGTAATATTGAAGGCATCTGTTGTTTTCTTGCAGGCGATGAAGTGAGCCATTTTTGAGTAACGATCAACAACCACCATAATAGAATCATTCCCCCTGGAAGTACGTGGTAATCCAAGCACAAAATCCATGCTAATATCCACCCAATGAGCATCTGGAATTGGAAGTGGAGTATACAAGCCTGTGTTTTGAATAGTCCCTTTAGACTGCTGGCAAACCATACATTTTTGCACGTACTTTTGAACGTCACGTATAAGAGAAGTCCAGAAATAACGTTCTCCAAGCAAAGCTATGGTTTTATCACGTCCAAAATGTCCACCAAGGCCACTGCCATGTAATTCTTGGATCAGATGAAGACATAGAGAACATCGTGATATACATAAACGATTTCCTTTAAAAAGATATCCTTCTTGAATGAGAATATCATGAACACTGCCTATTTAAGAACCACACTTGTCCCAAAGATGTTGAAAATTGTTGTCTTCACTATACAGATCTTTTAAGAAATCAAAAGCTAAACTTTCATGTTTGAGAGTAACAAGAAGATGAGCTCTTTTATTCAAAGCATCAGCAACTTGATTAAGTTTTCCACTTTGATGTTTAATAGAAAATGTGTACTAATTGATAGTTGATAACCACCTATCATGCATTCTATTGACCTTTGATGAAGTTTTCAAAAACTTAAGAGCTTGATTATCAGTTTGACAGCAAACTCACTGTGATGAGATAAGGATGCCAGTTCTTAAGAGCTTGAACAATAGCAATTAATTCTAATTCATAAGTAGACCATTTCTTCCTTATATCTGAATTCTTTTCACTATAGTATGCAACTGGATGTCTTTCTTGAGATAATGCAACACATATACCAACAATACAAACATCACCGTGGATCTCAAAAGGTTTATCAAAATTTGGCATCGCAAGAACATGAGCGCTACACAACTTTTCCTTGAGTAGATTAAAGCTTATATCTGCTTCTTCAGTCCATTCAAAAATATCACGCTTCAAACAATCTATCAAACCAGCTGCAATGGTACTAAAATTTCTCACAGATCTTCTATAGAAAGAAGCTAATCCATGAAAACTGCGTACTTCACGTATGGAAGTTGGAGTAGGCCAATCAATTATTGCTTTAATCTTAGAATCATCCATAGAAATACCAGTATCTGACACAACATAACCCAAGAAAGTGGCTCTGTTTGTAAAGAATGTGCACTTTTTCAAGTTCACATACAAAACATTGTCTTGGAGTGCCTTAAAAACTTCAGATAAATGTGTAAGATGTTCTTCCTTATTGTTGCTAAAGATTAAGATGTCATCAAAATATACTATGACAAATTTTCCAAGAAAAGGTTGCAAAACTTGGTTCATGTGACGCATAAAAGTGCTAGGAGCATTAGATAAACCAAAAGGCATTACTAACCATTCATATAATCCTTCTTTAATCTTGAATGATGTCTTCCACTCATCACCTTCACGAATACGCATTTGATGATATCCACTATGCAAATCAAGCTTTGTAAACACTTTAGCACCAGAAAGCATATCAATCATATCATTAATTCTTGGTATAGGAAACCTATATGGTATATTAACTCTATTTAAAGATCTGCAATTTATACACATACGATGTCCACCATCCTTCTTATCTACTAAAAAGGCTGGACTAGCACAAGGACTTTTGCTTAATCTGATCAAACCTTTTTGTAACAAATCATTTGCCTGAACTTGTAATATTTCATGCTCTTTAGGACTTAACCTATAATGAGGTTGATTAGGAATAGATGTTCCAGGTACAAAGTCTATCTGATGCTGTAAATCTCTCAGGGGAGGTAAAGTATTGGGTAACTCATCAGGAAATAAATCATCAAAAGAAGAAACTAATGGTTGTACCGTATCTGGAATCTCCACCATTGGTTTAGCAACTTCATCAGAACTCAGAGAATGAGTTGATTTGTTTTGAAGAATGAATAATAGTAGCAACTAATGCAGTTGTCTTCTTTCCTGCTGGCTCTTTGACTGAAGTAGAAGATCGTAAAGGCCACAAAACTTTAGTAAAACCTTCATGAACAAAGGTATAAGTATTCTCATAGCAGTTATGAACAACACGAATTTTATATTTCCACGGTCTTCCCAATAGTAAGATTGCTGCATTCATGTTAATAACACCACACAATGCAGAATCTTCATATACAGGGAAAGAAAACTTCACTAAACATTGATGAGTGATTTGCTGAGTGGAAGAACTGTTTATCCAACCAACTGAATACAGATTTGGATGAAGAGTAACAGGTAAACCAAGTTTCTCAACTAACTTTGCAGAAACATAATTTTTTATACTCCCACTGTCAACGATCATGCTACAAAGCTTCTCTTCAATGATATAACGAGACCTGAAAATATGATGTCTTTGTGTAAGACATGGTTCGGTGATTAATATGGGTTGAATTACCCCAATAAAATCTGCATCACAAGTCTCATGTTCTTGTAGATAAGTAAGTTCATCTTCCTCCAGTTCATCCTCTACTTGTGTTTCTTCTTGAGTTTCATTAATGTAAGCATAAAACTTGCGACAATCACTAGAAGTATGGCCAATTTGGTTGCACAATTATTACATCTATCTCCTCGAAACTTTGAATAAGGATTAGGAGGTTTGGCTAAAGGAGAAAATTATTGTTGATACTTATTACCTCTAGTATTTGGGACAACATCTTGTTGTTGTGTAGCCTGCGAGGGTTTAACAGATGGAATATTCATCAATGGTGCATTGTCTGTAGGAAGAGGTGATTGATTGGAAGTAAAATTAGTAGGTTGTTGTTGTGAAAAAGGTGTACCGTAACTTCATACTGGTGGATCAACAACGATTGTTGATCCCCTGTCAGCTTGGGGACCATAATAAGAATTATACGGTTTTACAATTTTATAATAGTGTTGATAACGAACCTATCATGGTGATGCTTGACTGGAAGTATTAAGCACATGCCTCTCTATTTTGATTGCATGTTGAATAGCTTCAACCATCGTATACACGTATTGAGTCATTCCTTGTTGAATAAGCCTATTTAAACCTTCTGTAAAACGTGCAACTAATTGTTCTCCGGTTTCGTTCAGTTGGTTACGTGCAACTAAAATTTAAAATTCAGCCACATATTCCTCGACCAATCTATCTCCTTGTCGGCAATTTTGAAGTCTAACAAATAGTTGTTGCATATAATCTCTAGGTAAAAACTTATCCCTTAACAAGTCTCGAATTCTTTTCCAAGTACGTATAGGAGGCTTGAGATACTTACTGCGATCATCACAGAGTTTGTCCCACCAAGATGCAGCGCCACCTTTTAGTTTATATGCAACCAGTTTCACTTTAGAAGAATCATGCACGTCCATGAAATTGAAAAACGACTCTACCTCATAAAACCAATCCAAAAAATCTTCTATTTGTAAATCACCATGAAAGTTGGGAATATCAGCTTTCAATTTATATTTTGGTAAAGTTCTATAGGCATTCGTACTAGATTTTAACCTTTTCTCATCTCCCCACCTTTGTTCTTGATCTGCTTCAATCTTTTCCTTTTCTTCATCATTGTTGAGATTCACAGTTGCAGGCTTTTTATAAGGACTGTTAAGAAAGCTCTCAAATTTTTTTGTGAACTTAAAAAATTGTGAAATTTCTTCAGGGACAGAAGTAGGATGAACAAAAGAACTTTTCTTAACTTTTGTTGTTTCATCGTCTTATTGATATTTTGTTTTCTTTTCTTCTTCTTCTTTATCATAAGTTAAACCTGGAATGCCTTCCTCATCTAATCACGTGTGTTTCAACAACTTGATAAGATAGTGCTCATGTGAGTCAATTTTTTTACTAACTTCTATGTCACAGATTTTTCTAACTTCTCTGTCAAAGATTTTTCTAATCTTGTGATGATATTTGTTTCTAGTACAACAAGATCTGCCTTGGTAATAGGTTGATCTACCATTGAAGTTGATGAAAATATATGGTTTTGAGTAGTTGCAGAAGAGGTGTTAGGATCTGTTTTTAGATAAAAAATCTAAAAACGATGTATCTGATACCAACTAGTGTAGCATAGATAAGGGTTGATGAAGGTGAAATCAAACTAGTTGATGGGGATGCGAAGAAAGTTTAAGTTCCGTCAGAAACTTAATAAAATATGATTCAAGGATCAAGATTCCAGAATTGATAATTGATAAAATCGATAATAATATTAATAATAAGAGATGTCTCAAAAACAAAAAGTCAAAGCCTTTAAACAGGTTCACAAGAACCGACTAAACATAAAATAAAAGGAATCTAAACAAACAAGGAAAGAAAAGACTTGCAAGGCAAGTAAACTAAACAGACGGATGAGATC
Source organism: Papaver somniferum (assembly GCF_003573695.1). NCBI lineage: Eukaryota > Viridiplantae > Streptophyta > Magnoliopsida > Ranunculales > Papaveraceae > Papaver > Papaver somniferum. The sequence continues at coordinate 23,759,754 of NC_039368.1, read as the reverse complement.
AACTGTTATAGTTGATACGTACGCAAAGGATCAATAATTATAGTTGATACAGTAGTTAGGGGTCAACAATCATTGTTGATACAGAGAAAGTTGTACTACATCAATAATATTTTTACGATGATGATTTTCATATACTTTGTACTTTGGAGATTGGAGATTTATTATAATAAAATCTATAACAGAAAATCATCTTGAAAATGATAAGAATAAGAAAAAATGGTCATTGAATTGAGAGATGATTTATTCATCTCATAAGAAATACGATCGGTATATGATTTTGATTTTGTAACTTCTTAATGATTGTGTGAAAGGAAAAAAAACCATAGAAAATCTCGATAAAAATAGAGGGATAAAAATAGAGGGAGAAGAAAAAAAGTCGGTGGAAATTTTATTTGGTTAAATGTAATTTACAATTTAAAGAATTCTTTGGTGGATACCTCCATAAACTGAGGGATATTCACGATTAAACGGAGCTGGGTTTTGTTACAGGGGGAGGTTTTATTGATGAAAATACCAGTGTACTCTCTATCCCCTTTTTGTTCATAAATTTGAAGAAAGAAAAAAAAAACCTGCATGAAGTTAAAAATATAAGCATCCCTCATTTTCTTCTTCTCCTAAAATCAAATAAAAATATGGAAAAAAGTTTCATACAATCACATCTAATTGTCGGTATTGTGTTCGAATGTTGCAGTCGGTACTGTGTTCATCATGAACATGGTGCAGAATGTTGTAGTTGGTATTGTCTTCATGATGAATACAACGCCGATAGAGGCATCAACACTATGGTGTAAAAACACACTGAGTCGGCATGGTTGGTTAAAAAAATTCAATACCGACTGCGAATTACTAAAGTTGGCATATTTGACCCTCATTACGTCAATTTTGACTGTGTATAAGTTATGGGATTTGGTACATTGTTTCACAGTCGACACTGTTATATTATTTTGACCATGTCGATTATCACCTGATAAATTGGGGGAATACCTACTGTCAGCATTGTTAAATTATGAACATCACACCAATTCTTTGGATGCGGCATTGCGTTCATTATTTAGTTATGCCGACTCTTGTTCCGTGTCTTCATTTTTCTTATGAATTAAACATAATAAAATCGAATTTAACCTCGTTAGTTTCTTCATTTCCTTGTGTGGCTCTTCACTTGCATCATTACTTTATCAATTTGTGGTCTTTTCAAGGATGAAATTTTGATTAGCTTTATCTAATTATAATTAAGGATCGTTATCCTCACTAGTTAATCATCATTTCAAGTTTAATCTTAACAAAGTAATGAACCTATTAACTAACTAATCTTAATTAATAACTGATTAATCAAGGATAATTTAGGCATTACCATTTTTTTTTGGATAATGGGTTCTTTATATTACTTCTTAATATCCATTTTTTTTCTTTTTGTGTATCCCCTGGTTTGTGGAGATATCTCCCATCTCAAATTTAATCTTAACAAAATAACGAACCTCTTTATATTCTTTTCCGACAAATTATGAGTAACAATGACATACTTTAAAAAAAATGCATTTGAGTATAGTGGCCACTATTTGGCTCAATTTTGTCGGATATACTCTTTCAATGGATAATTTATATTACTACCAGTATCCATCCTTGACTCTGATGAACGGTGTATGATCCATCTCATCCCCTTATTGGTTTCAAAATCTAGCCGTTTTTTGTTTTCATCAAGCTTATTTTGGTCTATTTCAATAAACAAGCTAATGTTGAATATTGTTGACGGTAATAAAGAAAGATTTCACGCATTCTTTAATTATAATTAAAAAATATTTTTTCTTCTTATTATGGTTGTTACAAACGTGGTTATTTATTTATAACCCTATATAAAGTAAACAAATACCCAGTTGAAGGGTGGATAAGCCTTATGCAAAAAGAGATAAGACACTCAAATCAAAAACACATTATAGGTTATACTAGATAATATTGCACGCTAAGTTTACAAAAAATTTCGACATCAGAAAAGTATACAAATTAATCTCACAGTTTTGGTGCTTCGTTGGAGGTTTTTTTTCCTTTTGTTCTTTCCAAGAGGGAACCAATTTATTTGTTATCTTATACTTCGATGGTTCCAACCCATCCTCGAGCTTTCGGTTATTATCGGCCTTGATAGTTTTCAACAACCCCCAATAAGCATCAAGGCACCATTATTTATAGATAATATCACATCCTTTATCGATTTTTAGCTGCGCTTCTTTGAACCCCTAAATTATTTGCGTTGTTCAAGGTAAACACCACATCATCGGCCCACCTTTGGTGCCTTCGTAATTTTCTTTTTGGATCTCCGAACCTGACCAATAATACTACCATGTATCTTGTGATTTATGTTGGTAAACTGGATCAATGAAGCTTTTGTTTTCTTCATGAAAGCAATGAGGATCTTTTGTTGTTCGGCAATCAAAACAGTGATAATTTGTTTATATTCTGCCATGAAAGTAGTGATAATGTTTATTTGTTCCATCATAAAAGCAGTGATAATCTTTATTTGGTCGGTCATAAAAGCAATGATACCATCTTTAATATATTGTTACCATTTTTTCCACATTACAATTCAATTGTTGCACCTTTAAGAGACATATTAATGATATGAGGAATAAGAGAGAAACTATATAGGCCGATCACCTAACGATGACTTGATTATAGCAAATTTTATGCAAAAGTATGACTCTTTTAAATTAGGGGATAGTGCATCTACATCTCCACTTGATATGTCTGAGGTGTCGAGAAAAGCTTGTCTGCCATTAATCAAAGGATTTATATTGTGGTAAAAGAAACATATTATTGTCGTTTGTTGCGCCACCTATGGAACTTTTTGAGTTCTGCGATGATCAAACAGAAAGGAAAACATATTTCTGGAGCACATCAAATCTCACAACGAGTGTTTTTTATTTAATTTGATAGGGCCTGTTTTACCAAGGAACTCATTAGATTGCAAAAGAAAGAGTGTATACCTTTCGTATTCAACAATTTTTTTTACAGTTGAACATGTTATCTTTTACCAGAGCACCTCGACCATGATACTTACTTGTATGTATCTATGACATTGATCAAGAGATTGAGCGGAGGATAGAGGAAAGTAACGATGTATTAGATAGAGTTGTGTTGAAGCAATTGAAAAACTCTTGGATGAACATAATATTTTTGTACATGTTTGTCAAGCTGCACGGTGAGAATACATTTTGAGTTGCATATTGATTATTAACGAGGAACTGACGAAGAACAAAAAGACAGTTATGTATACATATCATTTTGGAACGGTATTAAACCTTAAAAAGAATGTTGTGTGCGCAAATCATTTTGGAATTCAGCACAGTACACACACTTGATGGAAGTCTGGAGTGAAAAATGGAAAACATTGCAAATAACTATATGAATACGTATTCATATCAAAGTTATAAAGATGCGAAATACAAGTTTATTGTGTATAATGACATAAAAATGGTTGCATCATCTTCTAAGAGGAAATGAAAGCATACAAATAGATATGTGTGTCAGATTCTAGAGGGATCACTCTTGGATATTATACGCAGTGCAAACAACATTTTGTCCCGTTGTGATATAAAAGTTCATGTGATTAAAGGGAATGGAAATTACTTCGACTATGGACCACCACTCCTAATTTTCCCATATACATCTCTAGGCCCACCACTTGACGGCAAATGAAAGCGTAAAGTATATTAAATAGGAAAGAAATAAAGGTTAATTGAGACCAAGTCATGTTTTCTTTGAAAAAGTGTTACTAGTGAGGAATAAGCATGGTGGACCAAGAGCTAAAAAAAGGTAGTGAGCTATAAAATAATCAAATACTTAAAATAACAATAATATAACTCCTAAATTTAATAGATATCTTGCATTACGTCAGCCATCTTGAAAAGAATTCTCGATGAATTGACAAAATATTAAAAAAACATGTCCTACATTAGTAACCTATAAAGCAAATGTAATATACTCTTTACTCAGCCTGGGTTTGGATGATATATGTCCCGGATCACATGACAAAGTCGTCGAACCTATTAATAAATATTTGTCGAACGACTCGAACCTATTATAATAAAAACAACAATATAGGAGAGTGTATTTTCAAAAGAAACTTATCAACTCCCATATGTTTAGAGGAGCAGGATAACTCAAATGGAAATGTAGGAATAGTAGTTGGGTTCCCCTTGATTTATCAAGGAGACATGCAAGATATGGAAGATAGGTCTTTCAAGGAGAAAATACGGGGTCTTGGGTAGGCTCTCAGCGACCACCAAGTCACCATATATTTCATTGAAAGTGGCAAGTCGAGGCATAGTTACGACTACCGCTACCAAGAAGTTGAAGCGTTGAAATTAATTTTCATTTTTAAAATGACTTTTGATGATGTATTCATGGTCTTTTTAATTATTTTGAAGGAACGCATTATTTTTTTTACTTTTTGTTTAAAAATCACGAAGAACCACTGCATATTCCAAAAACAGTTTGTAAGAGTACAATTGTCAATATTTGGCTCAATTTTGCCGAATATGCTTTAAGTAAAGGGATAACTTAAATTATTACCAAAATCCATCTTTGGATCCAATCAACAATGGATAATTAATTTTGTATCCTACAAATTCTTTCTCTAAAACTCATAGTTTTGCTGGCCAAAGGGCCATGAAGCTTAAAAAGTAATCTACCTCTTCACCATGAATATGATCCTTTTGTTAATTACTTGGATTTAGACTGGGAGACTCAAGTTTTTTGGTTGCAATTGAAGTTCATGATACTTGAATTTATAAATGAAGAAGTGTTGGAGGAAATGAGAGCAATTTTGGGTGAAGTTCGGGAGTTAGACCCTCATATTGATATATACCCTCTACTCCATTGAGAAGAGGAAATAATAGCAATCACAACTACTGGCTTTGCTAGATGGATAAGATTCATTATGAGATACAACCTCACAATATATCTCTTAGCAATCATATTAGTAACACAGTTAACTTCAAATCCTTTTGGAAGAACAAATGACAACCTAGAATCTTTCATTTTCCTGGGAATATCCTTTTTTTTTTCTTTAATTTTCCTTTTACGAATTAAGCTTCATCGAACATGTTTTTTTCGTTTTTTGTTGTTGTGATGGTTAATATTTTAACATGTCTTTGTTATGTTTCCATATCGGTAAAGTTTGGTTTACTACCTCGACTAAGGCTTTCGAGCAAGATTTGGCCTTTAGTGTTAGGCTAATCAGTTTAAGCTAATTAATCACTTATTCTTCTGCTTCCCTTAATTCCTAATTGAGTTTTAAGTTTCTGGTTTAATCGTTCATTATGTTTTGTTTAATTCTCGAAAAAATATTATTCTCTTTGTTTTCAAGTTTTTCCATTTTATTTTACGATTCATGTGCGACATCTGTCATGAAATTGTTTCTTCCTTTCTCAAATGGTGTATGTTCGTGATTGATGGTTTTAAATCTCAATTTTTTAGATCAATTATCTTCTCAAGGGAGCTCCTTATTATTTCTTAATGGAAAAACTTACCACCAAAAGGATAATTTCTTCAGCCGAAATAAATGTTCTCGCTTATTCTTATTTTAAAAGGGAATTATCATCCATCGAACTGACTAACAATATGTACAAGATTTAGAAAAAAATGATTTTTAATATGTTAAAATTCAAATGTTCAATAAATGAAATGTTGAAGGAGAAGTCAAGCTCATTCCAATTGGAAGGATGTTCTTTAGGTTGAAGGTACACAATGAAAGAGCTAAGACTAGGATTTTAGCAGGAGGCTCATGGAAAGTGGCTATCAAGTTTTACAAGTAAGAGATTGACAATCGAGATTGACTTCGAAAAATCATGGAACCTCCTTGGCTAATGTTAGCAGTAACTTTATTTGGAATAATCTTGGAATATTTGAAATAGGAAAGTTTCCATCGGTGGACAAAGCTTTGGCAAACTTATTCAAGTAGATAACAACACTTTTCTATGTGGCCAAAGAAATTGCGGATAATAATGTTTCTAACAAACTTTTTAAGAGAAAGAAAAAAAAGATCTAACAACAAAGACAACAAATAAACTTTATTGGTTGAGATAGTCAGGAAGGTAGTGAGATGAATGTAGAAATACACAACCGGTTTGAAAGGGGAAAGCACCACGTCAATTGATCTATCGACTCCTTCAGGGTTTGAAACTCAAAATGGGTTTCATGCTTCCGACAAAGGGATGAAGTTACTACATCTTATATAGCAATGTAAAATTTAGAAATTATCTTCACGTAACATCGTAAAATTTAGAAATTAGCTTCATCCAAGTCAAATTTAAAACTGATTAGAAAATTGAGTTTAAAATATAAAGCAATCAGGTCTCTTCACTATTTAAGAACAAGAAAGAACAACTTTCCAAAAAAAATTGGTGACCTAATAAGATTTCAGCATGTAGTCTCACAGAGATGGGTCCAATATTAGAATTAGAATTTCCTTTTTTTTTTTTTAATAAACGTCTACCTATTAAGGATATGGAGGAGTTTTCTAATTAATAATAACTGGTGTTCTTGTAGTGGTTTGCAAGTTGCAATTAAAAAAGTGTTCTTAGGTATGACAAGATGCTTTTTCTTTCATTGATCTTCATGCATATTTATAACTATTATCTCTTCAGTTTTATTTATGTTATATATATATATATATTTATATTACTTTACGTTAAGCTTTTTGCTCTCCTTCGATTGTATACGCCTAAACACGACTTGTATACCTCATAATATATTTACCTTTTGTTGATCAAAAAAATTACGTTTTCTTTCATTTGAAATAAAAAAATAAAATAAAATAGTGACTCCAGATAGCTACTTTTAACCATTTGAGTATGTTTTGTAGTTAACTAACCGTCGGCTATTCAATAATCTTTATTTATTATATTTTGTGGTAACTTCGACCAGTTGATAAAAAATTCGTCATTTCAAATGAATTTTCATGGCAGATATCTTTATAAAAGCCCAACTTCTTCAAAACTTAATCCAAGTTACAACTGAGGTGATAACGGATATATCCGTATGCGGATAACACATTATTTGTACTCGCATCAAAAAAATTTCTCAACGCATTTGTATCCGAATGAATATCAAGATTTTAACTCCAAATTTTAATATAGATGTTAGATTATATCAAACCCCAAATTATAATGAAAAAAGTAATTAAAATATATTTTTTAATTGAATAAAATGCAATTATACAATATATATATATATATATATATATATATATATATATATATATATGTGGTAAAAAAACATTAAAAAAATATATAAAAGTTTTGACAGTTTAACTTCTCATACAAAATTGAGGAATATACAATTTTATATCAAAAGAAGAAGAAAAAAAAATAAATTCAATATGTAATTGAGAAGAACATTCCAATTTCTAATGTAAGGTGGAGGTAAGAAGTGGATGATTCATAAGAGACAATACCACCGCACTACCAACACCTTCATCCAAACATCAGAAAACTAGTTGCAAAATTGAAATTTATACCAACACCACGTAGTATATCCGTGTAACATAATTTCAGTCTTCTGAACCATCAAAAATAAAAATTTCGGATTTCAACCATTCTTGTAAGGCTCAAGGTTAAACCCGATTCTATCTTTAAAACTCTTAATCTTTCTGTGATATTCACTCCAAATTGGGTTCTTGGAAAACCATTACCAGGGGAAGAGGAATAAATGGGCTTTATTTAATCGAAAGATTAAACAAGAACTATTAATACAAAGAGTTAATGAAAATACAAGAGTGCCTTGGAGATTTTCTGGTGCAGGCATTACTCTATATGCAACCCAAAGTTTGGGTATGTTTCTCTTCAATTCCTTGAATAACTAGCAATACATAACTCCAGGGTTTGAAGTAACTGTTGTGGTAATCATCTCATCTTCAAAAGTAATTGCATAGATTAAACTTGCTTCATCATATTTTTTTTATTAGCTTCACCACATATCTAGAAGCAATTGATTTACGTGTTTTTATGAACAGAGATGCCAAGAGATATGCTATGAAGAACAAAGAACAAAAAAATGGAGTAATAATAAACATGATTAAACGTAGTGTATCCTTTTTTTTTTGACGTACTATAAATGGGGAAAGTTATCTATATATATGTAATGATGATGATGATGATGGTGGATAATTAAAGGTTGACACATTCAAGGAGACTATTGAAATTTGAATGTGTCAACTATAATCAAATTCCAACAATGCGTAGCCATGTCGAAGCAAGATTCCTATTCATCATGTGCTTTTTCTATAGAATGAATTTCCTTTAGAAATTGTTTGTTGAGCTAACTAAGACTATTGTCCCGCTCATGGATAACAAATTTTGGTGAACCAATAAAAGGAAACCCTACTGGTAGACCAACAACCAAATTTCCAAGGGGAAAAAAGAGAGATTTTTTGAAAAAAAGAAAGTGAATGCGAGGTGGAATGTGAGAAGAGTAAGAAAAAAAGATCCATGCGCTTTTGAGGTTTCCGAAGAGAGACATGATGAATCCCCGGTTCCAAAAGAGCGGAATGCTGAAGAAGGAAGTTACTACGTCAACACGAGAAGAAGAAGATAAAAATTCACAAGCAATTCCCAACATTGGTGAACAATTCCATGGAAAAGGGAAGACCGAAGAAGGAAGCCAGTACATCAACACAATAACAAAAAGATGAAATTTCAAAAACGATACAAAATGTTGGTGAAGCACCGGTTCCAAAGAAAATAGAAAGACCGAAAAAAAATTGTGGCTCTGAAGTTTGCATAAGATGGGTTGGACATAATAAGGATAGTCGTGGTGATAGGAAAATCCCTAAGGATTCGAAAACACATAGGCCAAGTCGTGGTGCTTCACTTGGTTGTATTTTGAATTTTGAAGCATAATCAATAAAATGGTTTTTTGGTATTCGTTTGATTAAACTACTTTCAATTAAACCAAACCTTTCATTCACATTAGAAAATGATCTAATACTTGTTAAAACGTTCATTCTAACATTCCATGAGCGAGACCTAATGAATTATATTTAATGTTTTGGAAATGCTACCTAGAAACACGATCAAGGCCAAGTTGACTTACCCTTTTTTTTGTTGTATTTTTGTGATGCCAATCCTTTGCGGTCATTTATCGTGGTTTATCTTTGAAATAAAATCTCTTTATTTTCAGGTAATCGACACCCCGACAAAGATTCAACAACATCACGTGGAGATTAGAGACTTTAAAAAAAAAGCTTCTCGAGGTTCGTGATGGGATTCTGGAAGAACCCTATATGTGATAACCGCAATCGCACAACGTCTACAATGTAGACAACGACAAGTACGGGTCGTTCCCACAAGGAGCGGTGGAAAATACTGTAACCAATACTCCTAATCAACTAACCAATCAAGATATGAATTTCAGATTTTTAAAAAGAATAAAAACAAAAAAAATAAATTAAAATAATAAAATAAATCCAAATGAAAACATCGCTAACTAGGGTTTATAAATATTTGATGCGTGTCGTAACCACAACAAATTAATTAATATTTTTCCACCTAATTAACAAGTAATATAGTGTAGTCAAGTTCGTTCCCACGAGGAGCAAGAGGTTTTAGTTGTTTAGTTGTCACAAAAAGGGGGGATTGGTTTTAGATTTTAAAAAACAAAAGAAAGTAAATAAAGCAATTAAAAGTTTAAGTTGAAATCAATAAAAGAGATTAGATCAAGGAATCCTTCTTCGTTGCAAAACAATGATTCAAGTTATGTTTTATTCCACTTTTTATTAGTCTCAGATTATCACCAACCGTAGGTAAAGCAGCTAGCTCAGTGTTAAACCCCTAAATCCCTAGTATCACCGGATACGGAAGTTCTCGACTACCGGATTTTATTCACCAAGCCACCTAGTAGTAGCTCACTCAAGATGTAATTTAGTTAAACGCATTAAGATTTGTGAATTTATTAGGTTGATATTAGTAGTTAGACTCTTAGCTCAAGGTCTACTTGCTAACGTTGTTTCCACACACAATTGCTCCACGGAATCCCTCCGTAAGGTCTCGTGTTTGCTACTTATGTAAAGAGTCAAGAAACGATTACTTATCCCCTAACTTTCACTAGATTTAGATCAATTAACAAATCAATTTAGTAGGCCTCCTAAACAATCTATCAATCAACCATGAATGTATAAACATTCCTATTAGTAAAAACAAACGATAATCATGTGAAAAACTTTAAAGTAGATTTAAAAACAAAACCCAAAACATGTTAAGAACTAGGAATTCATCCTCAATCAATAAGAAAATTAGCTACTCATGTTTTTGAAATTCACACAGATAATTAAAGGGAGAATTTTTAAAGTTCACACAAATAATTAAAAGAAGAATTTTGAAAGCAAGCAAAAACACAAGTGTTGTGTGTGTAGAGAGGTGCGTAGAAGTGTGTAGAACTTCTCTATTTATAAGATTCAATACCCTTGCAATCCTCTTAGGAATAAAATCCCTTTCCTTTTATAGCTCAAATTCCAAATCTTTGTCTTTGTAAAACTCTTCCACCTTCTCCTTCCAAATTCAAGCCCAATTCCTCAAACCCATGAGTCTATATTACTCTTCACAAAATTCTGCTACTTTTAGGTCGCCGGAAAAATCCTGGAATCACCGGAATTCGGCCGGAAAAATCATCGTCGTCCACATGAGTATCACTGCCGGTCACCGGAGGAATATACCGTCTGATGCCGTTACAGTTAACGATCTGATTGGTCAAACCGTTAGTCAAGGGGTCAAAGGGAGAGAATGAATCAGCCACTGAGTCAGCTGCCTACCTCGGCTGACTGGTCTAACTGGACTGAGTCCATTGAGCTGGATAAGCGAATCACTGAGTTAACTCGCCAGTAAGAAAATCTGGCAGAGTTCCGTTTGTTTTCTGGGCATTTCCAGGCCAATTTCAGGCCATTCTTCTTTCCCTGTAACAAGCCTAACATTCATCTATTCATTCTTTTTGCTAGTGTTAACAGAACACTTTCTTGTCATTCAATTGCAAGGCTTCAAATCATCACCAGCTCTTCCCTTAACAATAATCATCGTCTGCATAATCATCGCTTGCATCTCTTCTGGTTCTCTGAAATCCCATTTTACAGCTTCAACAATAACCTCGACACTTCCTCCATTCCTGTATTGCATCAACACCCACAACTGCAGCTTCATCTCCAGCAAACCCATATAAATTTCCATCTTCACAGCAGCAACAGATTCATCATCTCCCCTGTACTCTCCCAGTTTTGGTAGTAGTTTCTTCATCTTTCTATTTCTCAACTGAGCTGAACTCAAATCAACCACAAACCCTTTAATTCAATCTCTGCCATTAACCCATCTATGATTTTCAGCTGAAACTTCGAATCCTAATTCAATTTCTTCTTAGTCTCATTACAGCAGCAGATCCCCTTTGTTTCTTCATAACTGCTTCTCGATTTCAACCATTGACTACCATTTACGGCCACCAAATTCTCTTCATCAGCAACTCTATATCTTAATCCTTCTCTATGAATCGATCCCATTAAATCAATTTCAGAATCGAAAGCAAAAACCCCTCAATTCCTTCGAACCCTGTCAGTTTAAGAACACCAATTTCTCATCGATCTTCTTCGATAATTAGAGTATAAAACCCTTCTTCTCAGCAGCACAATCAAACCCCTGACTCCATTTATGATCTGAAACTCTCGATTCAATGACTTTCTCGAATTTAGTCTCTCGGCTTTCAGCAGCAGCCGCTGCTCATAATGAGCAAATGATTAAGAGAAAGAAATCTCTCGACTCTAGGGTTAGGTTAGATTTGGGGCAGGATATAGACACCCCAGTCACCTTGATAAGGGTTACCCAGATGGCATCCCCTTAACCATAGCTGGCCTATCTTCAGTACTCCTCTAGAGAGTTGCCTCTTAACCTTGGCTGGGCTCCAGATAATGTTTTCCCATGAAATGACAATTTTGCCCTTTTTACTCAAATGGGGCGATTTCTTCTTCTTTTCCTCCGTGTGACTCCAGAGTACCTAATAACTCAAAAACATGTGTAAAATACATAATTTACAAGAAAAATAGCAAAGAAAGCATAACCAATAGATAATAATTAACGGTGTATTCTACACCTATCAGGGTCGTTCCCACAAGGAGCGGTGGAAAATACTATAACCAATACTCCTAATCAACTAACCAATCAAGATATGAATTTCTGATTTTTAAAAAGAATAAAAACAAAAAAAATAAATTAAAATAATAAAATGAATCCAAATGAAAACATCGGTAACCAGGGTTTATAGTATCCACCACTATTTTTATTCAATTACTGAAATGAAACATAATTCATGAATTATTTATTGTCTGTTTTATTGACATCACCTATTATACGTATTAGAGTCGCAAATATCGCTGGGACACCCTAAGCATCGCACATCAAAAGACTAAACCAAAGCATGCACCATCAAATTGTGTTCGCGAGAAAGTTATACGAAACTAAGTTAAGGTTCTCAAATAATACCCGCCTATTCTAAGCATACACCATCAAAGAATTTGACCCAAGCAAGAAATATCAAATAAGTAGACAAATATATTTTCGATTCTATTGATTAAGCTCAAAAGTTACTGTATCGTACAGAACCGGTGAAGCAACAACTAATTTCATCATTAGATCAATATATAAAATCATAGAATTAATTTATTCAAATCAAATAGCCTCAAAACCATATGTATTTCAAATCAAAGTGGTTTAGTGCTCAAAAATGGTTTCAACCATAATACCCTAGTTACACGTTTAGCAAGACATAACCATGGATTTCTCAAAACCCATAAAACAAATAAGTCAAGATAGAGAGATTAAACCGAAGGATTCGTCGTATTCTCTTATCTTTGTTATGCTCTAATCTTTGCCGCAACACTGGTATTCCCTATTTGGCACTGTCGCCTCCTCTCTTTTCTTCTCTACTGGTTTCGGCTGTGAAGCCGGCCTCCCCTTCTGTTTCTCCTATTCTTCTATAAAACCTAGCGAATTTCCCAAGAGCCCAAATTGGACCACACAAGCATTGTCCACACAAATGCCCGAAAGCCCATCTCAAACATTGCCTGACTTCCACGTTCAGATCCACTACGACTCCACCTGGTCACGGTAACAACCCCACTTTCATCTGTTGTTGCCTTTGCTTCTTAATCCAGGCCAAACCTTCACCTGTTTACTTTCCTGAGACGAATTCTCTGTTCAACCGAAACGTCCTTCACTGATTACAATGAGCCACACCAACGAGATCTAGCTTGCTGCAATAAATACTATGAGCAAAACACCTAACAAAACCCATCATTTCCTTTGTAAATCGTTGTTGCTAATCAATCTTGTATTTCTCATCAACACAGCTCCACCCAGACCGATCATGGGACCAGTTTCATTGCCCACTATCTCCTCATTCTAACTACAGCGCCAACTACTCGAGCAGCTCGGGACAATATTAACTCCAGCCATAACCAAAGTCCGGCTACTGCCAAATTCTGTTTGTCCAACTAATGAGCCATACTCCATCACTGACCGCAGCCGTTCAGTCTGTAGATACTCAAAAACCCTTGGAAGATGAACTCCAAAATCACCAAACTCCATGTAACGGAAAACAACAACAGTGCCTCCTTTGTTCGCTGCCAATTCTCTTTTATTTTCAGTCGAGTACGAACCCCAAATGTCTATACAGCCATGAATCAATGGCTCATATAAATCACCACTGCCATTTCAGTCGAACCCCATTGCATACGTAAACCATCACTTCCAGCAGCTTCATTCTCGTCTAACATGCATCGGCTGCAACAACAGCTTCTATGTTCCTTCCACTCCCTCGTATACAATCTGTACAAATCCATCACTGACAAAAACTTATTTAGCCGGCACTCGTCTTCTTCCCTGTCAAACCGTCTACAATTACCACCTGCAGCTATTCATCTCCTTCATCTGTCCGTGCAACTTCATACCATGCCAAGGACCTCTACTCTCAGTTTCAAGACTTGATGCTTCTGATCTCGGATGTCGAACTCCATCTCCATTTTGTCCGGCTAAGTCTCAGCTTTATCCTCTTCTCATCCAACTCATATGACTTCACCTCCATTAATCTCTCACAGCATGTACAACCGATGAAGCCATATCTTCACTCCCTGTGTTCTCAGCCCTAACCAACACCATGAATACCCATCGGTCAACAACAAAACTCAACTTTGCTGAGTCCATTTTCACTTACATGTCAAGACTGCTCGACTGCAAACTAGCAACACCGACAACAGCTTCTTTTATCTCCTCTACCAACGCCAAATAAGACCCATACACGATTACAAGCAGAACCCATGTAATCATCACCTTGCAGCAACGGATGTGAACGACAGTTGCTTTGAAATCCCAGCAAAGAAAATGCTCGAAACTCCTTCCTTCCCACTATCGAACGCGTGAATGAAGATGGTATGGAGACGTCCCAATGTTTCTTTTAACAATTCAGCTACTTGTATCGCACCACTTCCCGCGGCTTCCTCTTTATGTACTTTCGCCTGGAGATGACTTAGGTGCTGTTGATATATGAAGATATCAGGACAGCCTTATTTTTGTGATTTTTGCTGCAAACGCCATTTAAGCTGTAATTTAAGCGTTTATTTCTTGGATGATCGAATTCATTTGTACTTTCTACAAAAAGCACTAAAATAGTAATATTAGTCAAAATATCGAATCCTATTTAATACAAATATGGGTATAAAATGTAGCACATACATCTTATCAACACCCCCACACTTATATTTTGCTAGTCCTCGAGCAAAACAAAGAATATATCCGCTACACAGCTGGATATGAAGAGTGTTGTCTGCTAAACAGCGAGAAGGATATGCTAAACATCTAGACCAAAAGAAATGTCTGCTAAACAGCGAGACGGATCCGCTAAACAACAAGATCGACAGATTTCTACTAAATAGCTAGACAGAAAGACCCGCTAAACAAATGATCATTTTTATTTTATTTTTTTATATAATAATTTTTTTTTCCTAGACCCGCTAGACAGCTGGTCATTCAAATTTTTTTTTCTTTTTTTTTAGACCCGCCACACAACTGATCTTTTTTTTTTTTGGAAATATAAATGTATAAACACTCCCCACAGTTAAACATTACATTGTCCTCAATGTAATTGAGTCATCCAACGTAGAAAATTAAGGTGGGAAATTATAAAATAAATAAATAAAAATAAAAGATAAGGAAAAGGAGACAAATCTGATGGGTTGACTCCCATGAAGCGAAAGGTATTTGTTTCCCTGCTTTCAATGGCACGTAATCTCAAACAAAATGAGGTTGATACCCTAAAGTAAGCTGCCAATCATATATATAGAGTCTAAAAAGTTGGGGATCAACCCAACCAATCAGCCCAGCTGAAAATATGAACCTGCAAACTCTATAAACCTCCAAAGAAATGTGTAAATTCATTCCCAATTGAAAACAATCCTTAGTCATCAAGTCATGCAAGGTCGAGATTAATAAATCACTCTCATGAACAACAAGCATAGAATGCATATTAGTTTCTATTCGGGAAGCACACTCTAAATCGGGTTCTAAATCAGCTGAAATAACTTCCGTCGACACAATATCTTCACTAGAAATCATAGGAAACAATGAATTAATAATTACAAAAGGAAAATAATCATAAATATTAGTACGATGACCTATACATGCATCTAATGGTTCAAGTTTATCAAAATCAGTAACTCTTAAATCTGGTTCTAAGTCTACAGAAATAACTTCCGTTGTTGAGTTACCTTGATTAACTATTGGAGGTCTCAATGCATTGATAACATCAATAATCATAGGGTCATCAAAATCAGAAAAGTGGGCTAAACAAACAGATAAAGGCTCAAAATCATCGACACAAGTTATCTGACCAATATCAATATGTTCAACATTCACATCAGCATTCAGAAAATCACTAGATGGATCAGAAAAACAAAAGCACAATGGAGCAACAATATTATGAATAGTCGCCTCAACACTATCTGCAATTAAGTGACTTATAGAAAATTCATTATTTGAATAATTAGAAAATATCTCCTTATGCACGTCTACTGTCTCTAAGTTATCAGACTCAACAATAGTATCTTCTGTATAAATATGTTCTTCTAAATCATTATTATCTGAATAAATGGCATTTCTAACACAACTCTCGTCCTTTTGAATAGACAAATAATCAGTTAAATGATCATGAGTTGGGTAAGATACAATAGATTCAAGTATTATATCGGTATCATAATTCCTAAAATCACTTCTAGTGTCAAGTTCATTTTCACCCTCATGGTATTGGGGTTGATACTCATCTGAATAACCATCCATAGCGAAATTACGTGGATTCCAAGTTCCATATCTGAGACGATTATAAACAAGAACTTCCTTATATCGTGACCCATACATGTATTCAACAAGCGTCATAGACAACATCTCGCGCAAAGCACTCATCGTTCTCAAAAAGGCTCCTGAAATAAAATTCTGAAGCACAAAACAAGTCAAACGGAAAAATAAATCCTAAAAAGAAATAAGTAAACAAACACCTAACTATTTACAAAATCAAAACTACTAATTATAATATTCCACAATCGCTCCTCGGCAGCGGCGCCAAAAATTGATGGGATTGTGGAAAAACTCTATATGTGATAACCGCAATCGCACGGCGTCTACAATGTAGACAACGACAAGTACGGGTTGTTCCCACGGGGAGCGGTAGAAAATACTGTAACCAATACTCCTAATCAACTAACCAATAAAGATATGAATTTCTGATTTTAAAAAGAATAAAAACAAAGAAAATAAATTAAAATAATAAAATGAATCCAAATGAAAACATCGGTAACCAGGGTTTATAGTATCCACCACTATTTCTATTCAGTTACTGATTCATGAATTATTTATTGTTTGTTTTATGGAAATCACCTATTATACGTATTAGAGTCGCAAATATCGCTAGGACACCCTAAGCATGGCACATCAAAAGACTAAACCAAAGCATGCACCATCAAATTGTGTTTGCGAGAATGTTATACGAAACTAAGTTAAGGTTCTCAAATAATACCCGCCTATTCTAAGCATACACCATCAAAGGATTTGACAAAAGCAAGAAATATCAAATAAATAGACAAATATATTTACGATTCCATTGATTAAGCTCAAAAGTTACTGTATCGTACAGAACCGGTGAAGCAACAACTAATTTCATCATTAAATCAATATATAAAATCATAGAATTAATTTATTCAAATCAAATAGCCCCCAAACCACATGTATTTCAAATCAAGGTGGTCTAGTGCTCAAAAATGGTTTCAACCATAATACCCTAGTTACAAGTTTAGCAAGACGTAACCATGGATTTCTCAAAAACCATAAAACAAATAAGTCAAGATAAAGAGATTAAACCGAAAGATTCGTCGTCTTTTCTTATCTTTGTTATGCTCCAATCTTTGCCGCAACATTGTTCTTCCCTATTTGGCACTGTCGCCTCCTCTCTTTTCTTCTCTACTGGTTTCGGCTGTGAAGCCGGCCTCCCATTCTGTTTCTCCTATTCTTCTATAAAACCTAGCGAATTCGCCAAGAGCCCAAATTGGACCACACAAGCACTGTCCACACAAATGCCCGAAAGCCCATCTCAAACATTGCCTGACTTCCACGTTCAGATCCACTACGACTCCACATGGCCACGGTAACAATCCCACTTTCATCTGTTGTTGCCTTTGCTTCTTAATCCATGCCAAACCTTCACCTGTTTACTTTACTGAGACGAATTCTCTGTTCAACCGAAATGTCCTTCACTGATTACAATGAGCCACACCAACGAGATCTAGCTTGCTGCAATAAACACTATGAGCAAAATACCGAACATAACCCATCATTTTCTTTGTAAATCGTTGCTGCTAATCAATCTTGTACTTCTCATCAATACAGCCGCATCAAGACCGATCAGGGGACCAGTTTCATTGCCCACTATCTCCTCAATCTAACTACAACGCCAACTACTCGAGCAACTCAGGACAATATTAACTCCAGCCATCACCGAAGTCCGGCTACTGCCAAATTCTGTTTGTCCAACTAATGAGCCATACTCCATCACTGACCGCAGCCGTTCAGTCTGTAGATACTCAAAAACCCTTGGCAGATGAACTCCAAAATCACCAAACTCCATGTAACGGAAAACAACAGTACTGCCTCCTTTGTTCGCTGCCAATTCTCTTTTATTTTCAGTCGAGTACGAACCCCAAATGTCTATACAACCATGAATCAATGGCTCGTACAAATCACCATTGCCATTTCAGTTGAACCCCATTGCATATGTAAACCATCACTTCTTGCAGCTTCATTCTCGTCCAACATGCATCGGATGCAACAGTAACTTCTATGTTTCTTCCACTCCCTCGTCTACAATCTGTACAAAGCCACCACTGAAAAAAACTCATTTAGCCGGCACTCGTCTTCTTCCCTGTAAGACCGTCTACAATTACCACCTGCAGCTATTCATCTCCTTCATCTGTCCGTGCAACTTCATACCATGCCAAGGACCTCTACTCTCAGTTTCAAGACCTGATGCTTATGATCTCGGAAGTCGAACTCCATCTCCATTTTGTCCGGCTAAGTCTCGGCTTTATCCTCTTCTCATCCAACTCATATGACTTCACCTCAATTAATCTCTCACAGCATGTACAACCAATGGAGCCAACCAATTGTTGTAAGGGCGAACCACATTATTCAGTTAGTACACTTACTATTAGTTTTGTTACTGCGGATAATAAGATTATGTTGGAAATTTAGGGTATGGAATCGAAACATCAACGGCTTGAAGTCGCATAATCGCTTTCCTTAAAACGTTATTTGCTCCTACTCATTAAGATTTTTTTGCAGGATCGAATGCAAACCGTTTCCCAGGATATAATCAAGCCTTTGCGTGATCGGCGATCAATAAAAGGAAACCCTACTGGTAGACCAGTAACCAAATTTCCAAGGGGAAAAGGGAGAGATTTTTTGAAAAGAATAAAGTGAATGCGAGGTGGAATGTTAGAAGAGTAAGAAAAAAGACCCATCCACTTTTGAGGTTTCCGAAGAGAGATATGATGAAGCCCCGATTCCAAAAGAGAGGAAGGCTGAAGAAGGAAGTTACTACATCAACACAAGAAGAAGAAGATAAAAATTCACAAGCAATTCCCAACATTGGTGAACAATTCCATGGAAAAAGGAAGGCCGAAGAAGGAAGTTGGTACATCGATACATCGATGCAACAAGAAGAAGATGAGAATTCATAATTGGTTTTAAAGAAAAGAGGAAGGCCGAAGAAGGAAGCCAGTACATCAACACAATAACAAAAAGATGAAATTTCAAAAACGATTCAAAATGTTGGTGAAGCACCGGTTCCAAAGAAAATAGAAAGACCGAAAAAAAATTGTGGCTTTGAAGTTTGCATAAGATGGGTTGGACATAATAAGGATAGTCGTGGTGATAGGAAAATCCCTAAGAATTCGAAAACACATAGGACAAGTCATGGTGATTCACTTGGTTGTATTTTGAATTTTGAAGCATAATCAATAAAATGTTTTTTTTGGTATTCATTTAATTAAACTACTTTCAATTAAATCAAACCTTCCATTCACATTAGAAGATGATCTAATACTTGTTAAAGCGTTCATTCTAACATTCCATGAGCGAGACCTAGTGAATTATATTTAATGTTTTGGAAATGCTACCTAGGAACACGATCAAGGCCAAGTTAACTTACCTTTTTTTTGTTGTATTTTTGTGATTCCAATCCTTTGCGGTCATTTATCGTGGTTTATCTTTGAAATCAAATCTATTTATTTTCAGGTAATCGACACCCCGACAAAGATTCAACAACATCATGTGGAGATTAGAGACTTTGAGAAAAAGCTTCTCGAGGTTCAGGTGGTATTTCTTTGCTTTCCCCATTAGATCTAAGACTTTTGGACAATCAAGCAATGCAAAAATGATATTTATGATATATTCTTTAGTTTCCTAAGGTTGGTTAGACTATTAAGTATTTGTGCACGTTCATGGTGAACATGACAATTTTGTTAGAGAGTTACGGGTATGTGAGCAATGAACACTAATAAAAATGAGTTTATAAGCAGTGGATAGAATGTACAAACAACACTACCACAGATCCTTGTTCTTATATACTTCTTTCTAATACGGAGTATCAAGTGATGTGGAATATGTTCAATTTGGAAAGTGGAAATACATCTCTCTAGATCACATTCTTCTTCTAATCGTTGCCATCATAGTTTTGGTTATTGTGATCAAGCTATGGATCACTAAAAATGGTTCACAAGTTTTATTTTATTTCATAGACAGTGTAAAATAATATTTTCGAAAACGTTCCAAGTTTATATAGTGACTTCCTATTAACTCCCCATTTTATCTTATTGTTATTTTTGTGAGCAACAACATTTAGTGTTTCTTTGTTATGTTTCTTTTACTCATAGTAAACTGATGCACTAACTGAGTTAAGTGAACTCCATCTAATCCATCATGTATCATATATTATTTTTGTTGTGTATTTTCTCTATCAATGGCCTTTTTGCAACGAATCTGAGCAGTTCAAGATAACAATCAATTTTAGAACATATTCACACTGAGTGTTAGGATAACCAATTTTTGTAAGGGTGCACCACATTATTCAGTTAGTACATTTACTATTATTTTTGTTACTGCGGCTAATAAGATTATGTTGGAAATTTAGGGTATGGAATCGAAACATCAATGACCTGAAGTCGCATAATCGCTTTCCTTAAAACGTTATTTGCTCCTACTCACTAAGAGTTTTTTGCAGGATCGAATGCAAACCGTTTCCCATTGATATAATCAAGCCTTTGCATGATCGACGATCAACAACAATTGACGAATCACCCTTGAACTCTAATTGATATTACTACTCGTTTAAGAAAGAGAGAGAGGAAAGTTGGAATAATGTTCCATATCGCTGAAACCCCTCTTTTTATAGACACAAAGAGGTATGGACATGTCTCTTCAAAACCCATATACGAGGAGTCATCAATATACCCTAACTGTGAACGTGACCTTTGAGATCTTGTTTCAAATTGAAGCGTCCAAGTAACTAACTTATTTCTCTCCAAACCAAAAACAGTTATGTAACTGTCTTTTCCCTCACTTCTCGCAAGTTATGTCAATAACCCAACATATATTTAATCTACCTCATAATATTGATCAGATACTCAACAGATTATGTATACAATATTTTTTATTTGCTTGGCATTTTTAGATTTAAAAATATGAATCTGTCTATTTATGTTTAATTTTTTTTTTCCTTTTTTTATCATGTTTAACCCTTGCATTTTTGTTGATCGACTACTTTGTATGTTATCATTATCTTTTGCCTATGTTTTATGTTCTGTGTTTCAAATTTTGGATTCCTAAAAATTCACTAGCACTAAAACATACTTTTCTCTAAAGTTATCATGTACAAAATTTAGATAATTGATGATATTTGGAATACAAACTACTTAGTTTATCTACTTTGATCTTGAGTCTTAACCAATGTTAATACAAACTAAACTAGGGATGGTCATGGGGCGGGTATGGGGCGGGGATCTTGTATCCTAGTCACTGTCCCGTTCAAAAAAAAAAACCACACCCTCCCCATTACCCGCTTGATCTGGGACGGGGCGGGTATGGGAAATACCCGTACAGGGCGGTTTTTTACGGGTTACCCATAACATTAAGCTCAAATATGATGAGTTAATTTAATAATCAATACCTAAGTTCAACCAATAATAATAATAATAATAATTTAAATTTTCAAACTCATAAATTCATCGTAAAACAAGCAAAGAAAAACAAATTGGTCTATAAACGAGCATCACTCATTTTAGTTCTTAATTATTTCTTATCAAGTATCTTCCTCCATGTTGATCACCTCATCGTCTGCTTCAGTTTCTTCCCAAAATGATTCACCATCGAATTTTGATCCACCTAGCCAAATTAAGAAAGTGTATCATATAACCATAATGATGTATTAAATGTAAAAAAAAACATTTCAATAAAAAGAGAATTTCATTAACATTCAACATATCCCATAGCCAGTCTTGAGCGCACATCAAAGCTTCCAACGTTTTTGGATGAAGTCTATTACGTTGGACACTCACAAATCTACCTCCGGTACTAAAAGCTGATTCGGAAGCTACCGTTGAAACTGGAATCGCTAAAATATCTCTAGCCATACATTGCAAGACTGGATATTTAATCCCATTTTTCTTCCACCATGCTAGTATGTCAAAATTACCAATCCTAGGTAAAAGATCTTCTTCTAAGTAATTGGTTAATTCTGACTTAACAGTACTAGTAGGAGCAGTATTAGAGACAAACGTATCAAACTTTTCCAAAGGATCTACGTCATCGTTAAAACCATGCATCTCTGAAGTGAAAGACAAATCATTTTGGATAACAGATGTTTCAGCAAATTTTACTTTCAGTTCATACTCCGTCGCCAAATCAACGCATAAATCGCGTACTCGATCAATTTCGATTTTTGAAAAAGCTTGACCATAAATTTGTGGAAAATAAAACTCAATCAATTTCATCTTAAACCTTGGCTCTAACATAATTGCTACGGCCATTACTCCATTGATCACAAACCAATACTCTTCAAACTTCTCTATCATTTCATATGCCATTTCCTTAATCACACCAACTTTAGATTTTTTCCACTCATTTAATGACAATCTAATATCACAAAAACTTGGAAAGAAAAGGTTGGTGGTAGGATATTTTACTCCGGAAAACTTCTCTGTGAAGGTATAAAATATCTTAAGTTTGTCGCACATTTCCTTTGCCAACAACCAATCTTCATCATCTTGCAAACAATCATACTGTGGCTCACGTTGCTTTAGTCGAGCAAAAACCTTCTGATACTTAATAGCAGTATTAAGCATCAGGTATGTTGAGTTCCATCTTGTCTCACAATCAAGAACTAACTTATTTATACTCGAAATATTTAGTTGACAGGCGGCCTCTTCAAATTTCTCAACTCGGTTTGGTGTTGCTTTCCAGTAAGCAACACTATTACGAATCAATTCGATTGCTCCTTTGATCCCCTCTAATCCTTTCTTGACTATAAGAGTTAATATGTGTGCACAACAACGCATATGAAAAATATCTCCACCCGACAGTAAGTTACTTGATAATTTTTCTAGGAGAAGTTGGATCATAAGATCATTAGTGGAACAATTATCTACAGTAAGAGTGGATACTTTACCATCGATATTCCAGTCTAGCAGACACTCCATCAATGCGGCTGACAGGACTTCAGCCGTGTGCGGACATGACACATACATAAACCTAATACAAAATAAAATTCAGATGGTTGATTAGACCGTACTACGTAGCAACTAGTAATTAATCAGTAACAAAATTAATGGTAGTGATTTTTCATTTATGACGTGCATATCCAATGCCTGAAATCATTAAATGAATACGCGTACCTGATAATTTGGCTTTGCAAGATCCACGTTCATCGATGAAATGAGCCGTAATAACCATGTATCCTTTCTTTTGCTTACTAGTCCACATATCAGTAGTCAACGCAATTTTACCTTGATGTTTTTGTAACACCTCCATTGTTTTAGTTTTTTCTTCATCATAGATTTTAAGGATATCCCTTTTAATTGTGCTCCGAGATACCACCTTAAACAACGGTTGAAGCGCATTTGAATATCGTCTAAATCCGGCATGTTCAACGATGGAAAGCGGATACTCGTATATGATT
The DNA here is from genome assembly GCF_003573695.1 of Papaver somniferum. Classification (NCBI taxonomy): domain Eukaryota; kingdom Viridiplantae; phylum Streptophyta; class Magnoliopsida; order Ranunculales; family Papaveraceae; genus Papaver; species Papaver somniferum. Next base: position 23,735,961 of record NC_039368.1, on the reverse strand, counting down.
ATCATATAAGCAAGTTCCTTCCTAGCGAACGATTGATCAAAACTATACGTGTTAAGCTGACTTCTTCCGTCACTTTTTTTACTCGGAGTGATTATTGATTGTCTTATGTCTTGCTGTTTACGTCGAGGACATCTTTTCATGTGTGCGTGTAGATGCTTAGTCCCATTTGTGCTTTTTCCTCCTAATGGTTTATGACAATATTTGCAAACTGCTTTGTCTTCCCCTTTTATCTTTTTTTTTTTCAAAGTGGTTCCACATTATGGATCTTTTCTTCCCTGAAACTATAGCAATTTCACCTTCGGCATTATCACAATCACCTGTAATGTTTGCCTCGGCAGTTTCACCATGGTCATCATCCATTGGAGAACTTGGAATTATCTCGACATGGTGTTCAGACTGTTCGGATTCACCTCGTGTGGATATAGTTGTCATTTTGGGATCACTGTATAATATACACATAAAGTAATATAATATATATAATAAAGAAAGCTTAAATAATATAATATAATCAATACAATAATTAAATAATATAATATAATTTCTTAGTTTAAATATAATATAAATAATTAATGATATCTTATACTTTTACGTTTTCTTTTATAATATAATATAATATAATTTCTTAGTTTAAATATAATATAAATAATTAATGATATATTATACTTTTACCTTTTCTTTTATAATATAATATAATTTTTTAGTTTAAATATAATATAAATAATTAATGATATCTTATACTTTTACCTTTTCTTTTATAATATAATATCTTAGTTTAAATATAATATAAATAATTAATGATATCTTATACTTTTACCTTTTCTTTTATAATATAATATAATATAATATCTTAGTTTAAATATAATATAAATAATTAATAAAAATATAAAATCCTAAAATGGGAACATACGGGGCGGGTATGGGACGGGACCTAAAATCCCATCCCCGCCCCATCCCTGCTTCACTAATTTCGGGTATTATCCAACCCCAACCCCAACCCCGTTTGTACGGGTAAAACCCTACCCAATAGAAACGGGTACCCACGGGAATGGGTTTGGTTGGGGCAAATGGCCATCCCTAAACTAAACCCTAATTTCCCACCCCATATCTAAACTCTTAACTCCTTATTATAAGAATCCTCTCATATATATATATAGATCCGTGAAACATCAACCACAAATAAAAAAGGTTAAAAAAGCTCGAAAAGCAAATTAACGAAAATAAGACAAGCCTCATTCCCGGTTTAAATGCGTCACCAATTGAACACAAAGTTGTAAACATCATCAAACCACAAACATTATTAATTTCCTCGAGGCCCGTGCAGACCAAATCTAACAAAATCAAACGGTCAAAAACTCCATCTTTTTTAGTTTCCACAAACAAGTCTTTCATTTTCAGTAAGTAGGAATAAGATCACCTACAAACACTATCAACCGTCTCTAAACGTGCCACTGCGACGAATCTCACTTTCACCCTCCCTCCCTTTAATTTTTCTCTCTGCAAATTTCCATTTAATACCTCTCTTTTGAAAACACCAGTTTCATTTTCTCCATAACCCTTTTTTGGATTCATTGATCCAAGATAATACCTTGATAATTAGATGAAATCAAATCAATGAAACCCTAGGAACCATTTGATTTTTATTTATTTTTTTGGTTTTTTTGAGGTGGTATAGGTTTAGTTACAATGGGTTTTGAATTGGGACATCCAGAAAATTTACAGAATCCGAGATTTATTGCGACATGTTTAGTAGGTGGGATTGTTATTGGGGTATCTGTGTTAGGGTTCTATTTTGGCTATCCATTACCTTCAATGGGTATTATTAGGAGGAAGAAAAAGAGACCTGTGAGAGTTTATATGGATGGTTGTTTTGATATGATGCATTATGGTCATTGTAATGCTTTACGCCAAGCTCGTGCCCTAGGTGATGAATTGGTTGTTGGTGTTGTTAGTGATGCTGAAATTATTGCTAATAAAGGTCCTCCTGTTACTCCCCTTCATGAGAGGTTTGTGTTCATGTCAACAGTATTCATTTCATTATTATAGATGATGATACATCTATGATTTTCGATAATTAAGGAATTATATGGGTACTCTTTTGCTAGATGTCTATTGGATTGTTGGTTTTATTTGTCTACATCAGGATTATTTATATGATTTGAGCATTTAAATGGGTCTTAGTTTTTCGTTATCTTTTATTTCATGTTATTGTTTAATTATATGTATTATAATCTTTGTTGCTGTAGTAGTAATGACTTTTTGGTGATGAGAGGTAGAAGCTGTGGTTGAAAATTGATCGTAAGAACCTTTTTTGGGTTTATACTGTTCATCTGTTGAAGAAAATTATGCTCAACTGGTTGGGAAGAGGGATTTGCATATTAGAAAACACACTGAAAAATCAAAATCTGGCATCATAAGATTGTCTTGATGATGGTGAATAAATTAATTGTCAATTTCCCCCTGATAAAAGTAAATGAATCACAGATTATTGCCTTAGTTTTTGTAGTTTCCAGTTTTAAGCTTTTCTAGTAAGGAATCACATTGTCACTCTTAACTTTTTTGTTCTGCAGTCTCTTCGTGTTGTATGTATCGCAACATTTTCTAGTGCAAACCATAATGATGGCTATAATACCACCTGTTAAAGCCTAAAGTATATCTTGGCAGTATTTTATTCATAAAATGATGTCACTGTAATGTTATTAACTTCTGCTTGAACTTGGGTGCAGGATGATCATGGTTAGTGCTGTCAAATGGGTGGATGAAGTCATTCCTGATGCCCCTTATGCAATTACTGAAGAATTTATGAAAAGACTATTTACTGAGTATAACATAGACTACATCATTCATGGAGATGATCCTTGCCTTCTTCCCGATGGAACTGATGCTTATGCGCTTGCTAAGAAGGCAGGTCGTTATAAGCAGATCAAGCGCACTGAAGGAGTGTCAAGCACGGACATTGTTGGTATGCATTTTGTGCTTGGAAATTGATATTATTTTTGTTTATGGGATAGTTATATGGGATGGATGATCCTCAGTTCTTCGAGCAAAGTCATTTATGAATACCCACATTCTCTAATCATGATTATGTTTTGTGTCATGGACAATCTTAGAAACTTTATGCCTGCCAAATCCTGAGGTCAGTTTTTCGATTGAGAATTGCCACTTACTAGTTGTAACTTTTGCAATGAACAGGTCGTATGCTTCTTTGTGTTAGAGAGAGATCTGTTAGTGATACTCATAACCGTTCGTCCCTACAAAGGCAATTCAGCCACGGGAAAAGTCAAAAGTTTGAAGATGGTGTATCTGGCATCACCCGAGTTTCCGAATTCTTACCAACATCTCGCAGGATTGTGCAATTCTCGAATGGAAAGGTACTTGCAATAGTCTTAGTACTGCTCATGGGAATCAACGTAATCCAACTTATAGCTTTATTCTCTCTAGCCATCTCTCTCTCTCTTCTTTTCGTCATTATGGAGAGGGGAGAGTCCTGCTTAGGTTTTGCTAATATTATATGTCCATTAGGGGTTGTCAACCAATATGTGAAGCCAAATTGGGGTTTGAACTTTGACGCTGGGGAATCATTATTGTTGTCCTGATGCTTAAATTTAATATACAACTGAAAGAGTTTCTCTTGCTCCTAGTTAGTTAATTGTTTTATCATTTGTATGTTTGGTTGTGCAGGGGCCAGGTCCAGATGCTCGTATAGTTTATATAGATGGTGCATTTGATCTTTTCCATGCTGGGCATGTAGAGGTATAGCCTATTCTGTTCTAATATTGTTTTTATGTCATGCTGGCCTACAAGAGTAAGGTATTAAACGACATGTTTGATCATTGTTGTTTAACATGATGTGTCCTTATCCTTGCTTGGACACGCCTGATCTGTCTGGCCATTGTGAAGAGGAGAAATCTCACTGGGAGTGGCCATCAAGAGTCTTACCTTTTACCTCGTGGCTTGCTTTGTTTTCCAACATCTTTGCCATCCATCCCACCCTTGTGATTTTGTGTCATCCATTGCGATGTTTAATTCCATTTGTTGGAGAATGGAAAGACATGTAAATGTTTAGCATGGCATGTATACGCTTCTTAGTTTCGCCTTTAATTCTGTACATATTGTAAATTTATTGTCTTATCCTTCCATAGTAGGTATGCTTCAGATTGTTGACAATACCAGTTGATTTACAGATACTAAGGATTGCTCGTGGGCTTGGAGATTTTCTACTTGTCGGAATTCACACCGATCAAACAGTCAGGTCATGACCTTTCTTTCTTCCTTCCGTTTTTGCAATGAGATCTTTTTGATTTATTATCGTTTGCATATCCATTCAGAAATAACAATGAAGAAAATAGAAAATATAGAGGTGAAAAAGAATTCTAGCTTTGCAGTATGTCGACAAGGTTTTTATTGAAACTGGACTTCCTTTTATTGCTACGTACTAACACACATGATTTGCACTCCAGTTTCTCTATAAGCAAGTAGGTTCATTGGTATCACATTTCCTTACGGGAAATGTATATACCACTTGGAAATTAGCCATTCAGTGAAGTATATTTAACATAAGAATATAATAATATAAGTATTAGAAGTGTGTCGAAATGGTACTGTGATCAGAAAATATGTGAAGAAGATGATAGAAATCTGCTTAATCTTGTTGCATCTTCAATGATCTAAGGGATGGTTTCTGAAAAGTAGTTCGGGTCATCTATGGGAAGTAAAAGCTGCTGCTGGTAGTTCTGTATGTGTGTCCAACAGAAATCACAAGCTGTAAGGTGTTAACCTGGGTATGATATTAGCAACAGACACGGATGTAAAACATTTACTGTCTCTACAGATTCTAGAGTTGTCAGTTGTTATTTTTAACTCCACAAAATCTGCAGTTGCGTGGAAGGCAGTTCGTGTTAGGAGATGTATTAGGCAGCTGAAACATAATTCTGAAATGTAAGAGTTGAGCATGATTTTTTAGAATCCAATATAGTGATGTACTGCTTAATTTCTAATTATCCCTCGGCAGAGTGTATAGATTTAACTCCTAGTTCTTTTGCTGAAAATTCTACGATTATTGCTCTATGATTAGTCTGGTATATTCTGTCCATGGTTGTGAGTTCTTTTCTGTTGGTCTGGACTTGAAATGTAAGAAACCCTCTGCTGACTCACTCTGAATTCTTTTAGTCGCTCCCTTCTTGACACTCCGTTGTTTGATTCTAGACCAAATGCGCTAAATGCGTGTTAAGATCTTGGAGCTTGACTTCCTCTGTTGGAGTATTCTCTATCTTCTTAAGTGGTGGAGGACTGCGTTAGATAACTGTTCTTTCTGGATGGTTTAATGATGCATATCTACGTAAACAATGTGATATTGAGCGACTGCTCTATAAAAGAGTAAATAAGCATGAAGGATCATAGGTATATAGCTACATACTCGTACAATTCCTTTGTGACTAACTTTTAGTCTCCTCCCTTGATGGCAATATATATATATATTCCAATTTTCGGATTCTCCCCTTAATGTGGCGATATTTTGTGTAGCGTAGTATTTACATGTTCTACCGTGTTCTTTTTCTCTCCTTTTCTCTGAAATTTTCAGTGAGCTAATATTGCTACATATTTTTCATATAATGCCTTATGCAGTGAGCATAGAGGAGCACATCGTCCGATAATGAATCTTCATGAGAGAAGCCTGAGTGTTTTGGCTTGCAGATACGTAGATGAGGTGATTATTGGCGCTCCATGGGAAATATCAAAAGATATGGTGAGTTTCAATATTGGGCTAATATATCATAAATGATGCACACTTGGTCTTGTATCCCTATGTATCCAAAAATAACCTTATGTTTCCTCTTTGCATGTTTTTGTTTTGGTGCACCTGATATTCTGAAAGATATATCTTGGGAGATTTATTTAAATGATTTTAATTGGTTTGTATTCTGCCTAAAACATGCAAGTAGGTCAAATATGAGATGTCTGTGGTGTCTATTGGCAATGTTCATTTGCAAGTTATCATATCACTGTTCATTCCAACAGGTGTGTTCATCATGAGCTTCATTTACCTCTTGTAGTTCCTAGTATGTGTGTTTAATCCTGGAGCTGGAGTGGTGAGTTCCAGGGTACTGCTCAGCCTATAGAGTGCTCAGCTGACAGATCCTATGGGCCACAAGATGTTTTGCTTGTTTAGCAGTTTTGGTTTTGGTTAGCTTAAGGATACAAATGAATGAAATAATTTCTGCTAGTCAATTTGTTCCAACTTGTCGTGGTTGTAAACTTGTAATACAATAAAGTATAAAACTGTTATATCATTCTCATTTTCTTTTTAAATGCTAAACTGCTTATTGGTAGCGATACAATTTCTCTTATTATGTGGAGGGTAACACTCTTTTGTCAAAAGAAAAGCAACACTCCTAAACTGCCAATGTCAAGCTTTCTTGTATCGTATCTGGTTATAACTTGTATTTGAATTTGATATTTGCAGATTACAACCTTTAACATCTCATTAGTTGTCCACGGCACAATTGCGGAGAATAAGGATATTGAGAAGGTAATTTACAGGATAACACTTTGCCTGTCTTGCTTAATTAGCACTAGTTTGAAGCATTGGGGGACGGCATAATTGTTGTGATCATGGTTGACATCGGGGTTTCTCCTGTTTGCAGGGGACTAGCAATCCATATGTTATTCCGACAAGTATGGGTGTCTATCAGTTACTTGAAAGCCCTTGGGAAATCACAACTAGCACAATAATTAAAAGGATCGTGTCAAATCATGAGGCATATCAGGTTAGTGGATGCGGTTATACTATATTATATGATGTTTCTCTTTACAGTTTTGTGTGAAATGTGAATAGAATATCCTATACTTCCTTGTTCGTATGTTTATCTTTACAGTTTTGTACGAAATGTGAATAAAATATCCTATACTTCCTTGTTCGTATAAGTTTGAGCGTTTTAATAATTTATGTATCTGGAATGTCTCAAGTTTTAATTTGCAGAGTCCTGTGCAGATTTCTGCAGTACTTGGAAAAATATGAAAGTCCAAACCTGAATCCTAGTTTAAGTTTTTCTTCTTCTGTTCGTTTTTGATGTGTTTGCTTTTACATGATGTACTTAATAAATTACTGGGCAAAAACTCATAATTTGTTCGTGTGAAAACCACCGGAATATTTCATCGTGGTGCTAATGTATGTATTTATCGTGGTTTAGTACTTCAAGTTGGGTTTTCCTTGCGCAGATACGTAATGAGAAGAAGGCAGCGAGTGAGAAGAGGTACTATGAAGGTAAGACACATGTGACTGGTGACCGACTTTAAAGGCGACCCGGATAGACTTGCCTTTTGTTTTGGGCCTCGGCAGGTAAACCCACTATGGCAGCTGGGGGTTACTTTGTAGGATTTTCTCGTTCCTGGCCAGCACAGCAGCAGTTGAGGATATAGAGAGTTATAGTAGAATATGAGTCCATTGAAGCCTTTTCCTTCCAACATGTACTTAAATCTTTCTCCAAGATTGTTGGTTGTGTTAATTTTGTTTCTTAGATTAGTATTTTTGTACTACCCCAACTTTTTATATCTATTTTAAACTTACTGTCACTGTAAACTTTCTATGAGCACGAGTGGGAGAGTAGTAATGCAAAAACAAACGATATTTATAAATAATTTTTTGAGTTCCCTTTTTCAACATCTAATCCGGTGCATGTCACTATTGAACTTCCTCAGACAGATCATTGGAAAAGATATGCAGAACTGCCCACATGCTTTGGGTTTTACTTGGTTGCTTGCCTGCACAATTAAACGCGAGTGCCAGAGCCTCTCCATGGTGAAATTTATTGCCAATCCAGCATCTATCCCCACCAGCCTATCCCCGCTGCCCGCATCTCAAATAGTCACTCTCCAAACACACAAATTAAGGTTGGGGGGACCTGACTTGCCGGAAACAGAAAGTCAACGACTTAGCTGAGTGCCTGGTCAGACCGATTTTAATTCGATTCCGGCTTGCGATATATAAGGAACAAAGGACTAGTATCTGTCTTGTTCAATTTCCCGCCTTATTTTAGTTAATGCCGTTGTAGCAGCTACTATTTTACTCTCCAGTCTCCAGTTAAGGAGTCCTAATAAGAAAGGATTCTGAAGAAGAAGAAGAGGATGGAGAAACTAAAATCTGTGGTACCGAGCAACATAATGCGAATGATCTCTGAAAGCACAGCTGATGACCTTCCTTCTACATGTTCTTCACTTCTTGATTTTTTCCTCTCTCTCCAGTTGTTTCACGATGTACTTGCATTACACTTTACTCTTTCCTCTTCCCCTCTCTTCCTGGTCACCAGTTGTTTTGAAGACACCATAATGACTGTGATCTTCTGTTTTGTTATGGTAGGTTGTTCGAGAACTAACGGATCCGGAACTGGGTCTATGTCGTAAGGACGCTGGAGCTGCTTTGGATTTTAAAAAGAAAGGGAATGAGTGTTTTGCTTCTGGAGATTATGCAAAAGCCTTAGTTTTTACTCTCAGGTCTATCTCTCTTAAAATTAGTAAACACCTATGACTGTTTGACAAAATGCCAGAGAGAAACTATTGCACATTGGTTCTTTTTGTTTCATTCTTGATCTTCTAAGTATTTTGTAGGAAATTGATTTTAGACTTACCAACTTACTTTCTATGACCAGTTTGACATTCCCCACAATGCTTTCATATATTAATTAACTATGTATCCCAGACACTTTCTTGTTCAGGTGATGTTAAGGGCTGGCAGTTAGAAAACTATTGATGGTTAGTATTGTCATTTGGAATTTATGCAAACACCCATGTAATAATGTTCTAGTTCTTAAAAACTGTATATGTCTACTGCCTAGCTAGTTTGTCGGGAACACTGCAGGACGGGTTAGATCAAACCATAAAAGATAGGACGCACTATAGTTGTGTACTAGTGTGATTGTAGTAAGAACACTCTATACAATTCTGGAATTGCATGTCTATAAATTATGCAACTCTGGGTTCAAGTCGAGGAAAATATAATCTTACTCTGGATTTACTCAGCAACTCTGGGTTCAAATCGAGGCAAATATAATCTTACTCTGGATTTACTCAGTACCCGTGAGCTCTTAAAATCTAACTAGTAGGTCTTTCCTTCCTCTACACTGTTACGGAGACACCTGATAACACCTTTCTCTACAACAAGTAGGCATTGCGGTCTGCTCCGATGGATAAAGGTGATGAAACGGACAAGAACTTGGTCCCGACCTTGTACGTTAATCGAGCTTCTACACTGCATGTGAGTTAGGCTCATGCTTTTTTATGTCAGTCAACTGTTTATGGTTTTTCCAGTTGTTTATAGTTATCTCACCACCTTCATGTTTTTTTATCTAGAAAATGGGCCTTACAGTTGAGAGTGTACGAGATTGCAATCGAGCTGTTGTACGTCTTCCTTCCTACACAAAGGTAAGGTTGTTCTTTCTGAATGTAAGATAATGCTGCATGAATTGCTTAAACTTTATTTCTTGGAATCACCACTTGGAAAAGATAACATACATGAATAAATATCAACCATTAAAACAGATATGCTGCACGTTTTTTCTCAATCGATTTTTTTGCTTATAAGGTTTGCAATATGGTTAAAAACCTCATAGTTAAATGCATCTTCCAGCTCTGAATTGCGTTTTGTTTTTCCGCAGTCTAACTTAAATGCGAGAGGTTGAGTTTACGTTTCCTAAAACTATATGTCATCGCTGCAGGCATGGTATAGGAGAGGGATGGCAAATGCTTCTATGGGAAACTACGAGGATGCAATCCAGGATCTAGATATTGCCATGAACATGGAACTTTCCTCGGGTGGAAACAGTAAAATAAAAGAGGAACTTGAGATGATTAAAAAACAAAGTCGCGGAGTAAAGAACTCACCTAAGAAGGCCAGCAATATGAATTGTAGCTCCATTGGTCAGTAATCTCTACCATTATCACTTTTTAAGAGAAGCAGTTTTCTTATCTTTATCGTGAATTCTAGAAGATGCTCCTATTGGGTGACCGCAGTTTCTGTTAAGGTACTATGTATCTTTGAAATCTGACTCTCTGTCTATGATTTATGTCAACTCCTACTTAGCTGTATGATGTGACAGCAGGTGGTTCACATACTACGGCTGCATCATAGCCAAGCATTTTTTTTTTCTTTTGCCTCGCCCTAAAGTTTGAATTATAATTGTTGATATGATAGTAGAGCCATCCCAGACGAAACTAAAATGTGTTTCAACATCAACCAAGGGAAGGGGTATTGTTTCAACAGTTGACGTTTCTCGGGCCTCATTGATTCACTTTGAGGAACCTTATGCTGTGGTATGGATGATCCTTGTTTAATTATTTTGGCTTTTTCTTCAAGGCAACTAACATTGTCTCCTTACATGATCTAGGTGTTATTGCTGACACTCTGACAATGTATCAACCACTTGCAGATTATAACGAAAGCTTGCAGGAAAACTCATTGCCATTTCTGCTTGAATGAACTTCCAGCAGATACTGTTCCCTGTTCATCGTGTTCAATGACACTATACTGTTCTCAGTATTGCCAAGAGCAAGCAATTGGTCAAAAGCCTGGGATTGATCTAAACGTTATTCCTGCTTTAGGAAATATATCAACTGATCTTAAGCGATATGTTGAGAGGATCTCATTGGAGAACAATATTGTCAGGTCACCCTCTTCGTTCTCTGGACACCCTGTTGCTGATTCAAATCCTACCTGGGTGGCTGAACACAGACATGAATGTGGCGGTGTACATTGGCCAGCAGTGTTACCTGCTGAAATTGTTTTGGCAGGTCGAGTTCTAGTGAAAAACATAGAGGCGAAGAAGTACTCCAAGGGGGCTATGGATTCACCCGAAGCTTTGGTATTTTCACTGATTACTTGTTGCTTTGTGAGTTTTGTTCTTTTCTTCGTTCTTGCCTTGAGAAAGGATGTGTTCACTAATTGCCCATTTGTTTCATTTTTTGTAGGAGCTTTGTCATAACTATGGATGCATGACTCCAGAAACCAAGCTGGAGATAAATATATATGCTATTGTTCTCACTTACTGTCTTCAGCTATCTCATGCAGATGAAGTTTCACTGAGTGGGTTGTCGCAGGTATACATGCAGCTCAATTTTGTGTAAAGGCATTTGTTTTTTATGTTATTTATTTACTTTCAATTTCACCAAAGTATATGAAACTAATAAAACACATGCTGATGTTCTGACGGTTTTTTTAGAAGGATTTTTCTGATATATTACTAAATGATTTAAATAGGTCTAACCGTAGTATGGTAACTTTCAACTGTATCTGCTGTAGCTTTTATTTATCAATTATATGTGCAGGTTCGTTATTCATATCTGAGCAAATGTGATGAACCTTCTTGTAATTCCAAATTATAGCGTAATGCCTTAATGCATGTGAGATTAGGCATTTATGTTCACATGGAATACAAGTGGTGCGGAGTTAAGAAGGTGACCAACAATATGATGTATAATGAGAGAACTGACATGGGGATACCCACAGAGTTTTTCTGATTGCTCAATTTAGTTGGTAGCACGTCTTATCCTCACCATAAGATGGTGAAATTCAAGATGAACCCTTCGGCAGGCTGCTAGGTTGAAACTTATAGATTCCATCTATAACTGAACCAATAAACGGATATTGCAACTGTGTTGGGTACATGTTGATACTTGCATGCTGATAGAGCTTTGGTGATGCAGAGGCATCTTAGGTGTGGATCATCCTCCCCTTACTTGTGGAGTCTGACCTGATTGACTGATACCTTGGGATTTGGCTGGAGTTCAACTCGATAAACTGGACCTTACATCCCTAGGCTATGAATTAAAGAGATTTGTTTCGCGTTGTAACTTCGAGAGAGATGGTTCAGTCTCCCTCCATTGATTTGCGCCGCCAGTTGTTTTGTTCAAAATGAATAACCCATATCTCTTTTCATTTCTTAATCTGAGATTCTCCAAATGGCTTTGTTATGTTTTTCCATCTTCCGTCAGAGATTTATGCACATTTAAATACGTGAATGCATTGATATCTTACACTATTCTGAGCACTTCATCTTTTTCAATGCAGTTGGTGGTACTGATATCTCAAATCAAGGTAAACTCTATGGCAGTTGTTCATATGAAGTCGCCGGATGCATGTGAACAAGGAAAGCACAGTGGAGGTCTTTCACCTATGGATAATACATTAACTAATCAAATAGAACAGGTATTGTGCACTTTTACCCATTTAATTCTCGTTGTCTTGCATTACTTTGTTCTCTACTATGCACAAAAAGCTAGAATATGGTGATTTCTGCTGAACAATGTATGTGATAAATCTAGAGTTCACATGTTTATGGTTAAAGCAGTTAGGTGACTTCACAAAAGTCTTATTTAGTGGCCATAAGTAGCTTTATTAAGTCTTTATTTTATTTTTTTAAGAATTTCTAAAGAAGTAACCTCTGTATATTTTCTTGGAAAATTGGCTACTAACATCTCTGAATGTTAGTTATATTTTGGAAGTCGGATAAAAAAAATGGAAACACAGGTTATGATTTTGAGCGTGTTTCATAATATTTCTGTAGTTTGTTTTATTTCTATTAAGTAAGTTCTTTCAAAAATAAATAAATTGTGTGTCACTTACAGCTCCATGATATGTCCTTGAAGTGTTGGGAACTTAGGCACCTGCTGTGCTCATATTTGAAGGGGTTGAAATTTGCTCAATATTTTGCTTCGTGTTTTGTTACTTCTATCAGGTGAGAGTAGGTCAAGCTATTTATTCAACTGGTAGTTTGTTTAACCACTCGTGTCAGCCAAATGTGCATGCATATTTCTTCTCGCGTAGTCTGTTCATACGATCAACAGAATTTGTGGAGGCTGGGTACCCATTGGAGATATCTTATGGCCCACAGGTAAGACCTCCCATTGTTTTTATGGTTTTTTGAGAAGGAACTGGTTGGCTATTGCAGTAATATCTGCACCATATGTTCTAGTAACGATTTGTATGTTTGTCTTACTAGTTCAAGAATTATAAAAACCGATGATATGAATCACGAGTTACTGATGGTCTCAATGCTTCTCTTTTCCAGGTTGGGCAGGGGGATCTTAAAGACCGGCAAAAGGTTCTAGAAGATCAGTATTCATTCAGATGCCAGTGCAGTGGTTGCTCAGAATTGAACCTCAGTGACATTGTTATCAATGCTCTGTCATGTGCCAAACCCAGCTGCTTCGGCGCTGTTGTAGATAGATCGATGGTCAATGGCAAGAGACAGGGAGCTAACTGGATACAAGATGTTTCCACAATTAGCTGCTTGGAGCAGCCTCTTCCAGTATGCTGCACATTTCATTATAGATTAAATTGCTTTATAGTATTTCTTTACATGCCAGGCCTACTATTAAGTCGAGTCTACAAAGACAATGTGGTTAATTTACCAGTAATGAAATGTATGGGCAAGTGGGCGTGGACCAATATGCAGGGGATCCTGCATAGCCCAGGTTTATTAAAATATACTAATATAGCAGAAAAGGTCCATAATTAGTAATTCAAAGGATACATACCTAAACTTAAGTGATTTCATAAGAAAAATGTTTCTTCATTAGATGCTTCACCAGTTTGGTTTAACCTGATGTATTTGTTTGCTACTAATGTGACATATTGTAATGTTATATCATGTTTTACAGGTTGACAAGCAAAAAAGAGACGACGTTAGTGAAGTGGCACATCTCTTGTTTGAACACAAGGATGGCCTGGAAACAGATCTTGGGTATTGTTTGAATTGCCGTTCCTATCGTGATTTGGAATCTTCACAAAAAGCAATTAGGCAAGCAGAGATTAACATCAAGAGGTACATGGTCTAGATACTGTTCTCTAGTCGATTTATTACAGGGGGTTGCATAACAGGTATCTCTTTTACAGTGTAGAGTAGTTTGACATGTATCCAAGAATATGGTGGACAGTAGATTCATGTAATATGAATTGTCCGGCTAGAGTAGGGCTTAATTTTCTGACGTTCCTGCCAGTTGGTACTCTTCCTCTCTTCTTGTAGTACTTACTACTATTTGAAGGCACCATTAAAGAAAAAGGCGCCGTTAGGTGAAGTAAACTTTCACAGTATTAAGTTCTACTGTGACAGAAACCTATGGTCCTTAAGCAGAAGACATTATTGACATTTTTAGATATGACTCGGAATTCTCCATAGACCTCTTATCCAAGTCAGTACGAAACATAAACTCAAGTCCACAGTGAATAGGGTCGTCAATTGAGGTTCGCTTATGGTCGACCAAACAGGAAAAAAGAACCACATTGTTATTATTGTTATTTACTTGTACACATTGTTACTGTTGTCTTTCTCTCTCTATAAGCATAAATGTTTGCCTCGCAAGGGCAGTTTCAGATACTGAAAGTACAATCTGTGAACAGGTTGCAGAGTAGAGTGACTACAGGGAAGTTAGATCGTCGTATAATTTCGGATGCTTTGGGATCTCTTGATATCTTGAGGTTAACAATGCATGCATACAACAAGTATATTGCACAGGTCAGTTTCTATTTTTCGGGATTCTCAAGTTAGGCCAAAATGTTATTAGTTAGCATGCCAAAATTTTCTGACTTTCTTAATGAATTAGTAAGCATCAGAAAAGAAGATTGTGCCGCTTGTACTTCGCCATACCAATTGGAGTTCTCAGTTTAATGGTAAATTACTTAAAGGCGAACTTACTGATTAAACAAGGAAAACAGATACATTCAACACATTAAAAATAGACAAAATCTTGAATCTAGTTTCTGGTCGTACAAAGAAGAAGTAAAGATAAAAATTCTTCTCTAAAGGCGCTTGGGCATCTCAAGTGATCTCTAGAACTAGTTTAACTAACTCTACCTATTAAATACAATTAGGATAGCTTGAAGAGGAGAAACTTATTTCTCATCACCTGTACAATCACATCTTGAAAGTCTAAAAAAGTCTTCTAAAACTTAAAGCTAAATTCCCTTTTATACTGATACTTGACATGTACGGTTGGTATTGACAATAATTTATGTTAAGGATAACAATGGGACGTTTGATAAGATTTTAAACAGTCGACTGTGTGTGATATCTTCTAAGCATTGATGAGAGGAAACGGGACTTGTCTTGATCGCTGTTTTTAGATTTTACACACATTGGCCTTGGTGAACCCCCATGAATTATACCTCTGCATCTCTTCAGCAATGCTTGGGTGATAATACCTCTGCATTGGACAGCATAAATCGTCTGGATGCAATATTTTCACTTTATTATGGATCTCATGCGGCCAAAGTAGTTCCATACTTAAACAGCCTCAAGCGAGAAGCTAGCAAGCTTCTTCAGCTAGGGGACACAGCCAGTTCTTTCAAGTCTAATTGAGGGTAACAAGTCTCTATGTACCTTTCACCTCACTGGTTTATTCATCTGTATATTACCTTGCAAGCTGCTTGTTCAGTAAAGGGGACTCATCATGTTCTTCAGATTCTAGTCTAGGGTACCAAGTTCCTCTGTAGCTTCATATTTCACCTGCTTGAACATCTTTATGTTAGCTTCCTATTTCACCTGCTCATGAGCAAGTCAGTTTTCCAGGTCTCAGTAAGAATTACTTGGACAAAACGATTTATGTAAATATGTAAAACAGTTGTCCCCTATTCCAATGCTATAACTTATAAAGTAAGTAGGTAACCGTAGATACCAACTCCGACATATTTGCGAGCCACTTCTACATGAGCTACTGCCAAGGATTTTGTAGTTGCGTGTTAGCTAAGTTGTCAGTTCAAAAAGATCATCTGTGCCTATGATGACAGGTAAAGCATCTGAAAGGTGAGTATTTTCCATAATTATATTCTGGTCCTGTCGATGAGACTTGTGGATGGAGCAACAATGTTTTCACTCACCTGTCATTATCTTGTATATTCCTCGCGACAAAATGCGCTTGCAGCTCATCACACCTTTAAAAATCTGTCTGGAAAGCGCAAAGCTACTGTCCTTGCTGCAGTGCTGCAGCTGAAGGCTAGAAGCTTGCTTGCATTCTGTGGACAATATGTTTAGTTCTAAAGTTGCATTTAGTTTCAGAGTTGCCTCATTTTACTTTTACTTCAAACCATTACGAATTCAAGTGTTTGTGTTTACATTACTTAGATCAGAATGGCAGAGAAAGTTGTGCGTAGGTTAAGCTTGTATGGATGAAAATTTGAAGCCTCGACATTTTTGGTACCATGGGACTTTAAAAACGAATCTAAATAGTGAAAAAATCTTGAACACTATACATGAAATGTAATGCTCCCACAGGGCCACACCTCGAAAGATATAACAACCTTGTCCCGTATCTTAGCATGCACAACATCATACACTGAACTTTAAGTATTTTGCTGGTCCATATAGAACTGATAACAGTCTGGTCCAAAATGCCTAATTATGTATTATTGAAACCTAAACAGGGGTCCATTTTAAAGCACAAATTTGTACCTGCTTGCTGGTCCATTTGGGCGTGGTTTTCTGTCTCTGATATTTGATTTGAGTGTTGCACAAAAGCGTATATAGTTATCACCTCATTAATATGTTACTGTTATGTATTCAATATATAAAGGACAACATGTAAAATGCATTGATGTCATGGTGAATGCTTTTACCCTGTGCTGGAGATTCTGAATTTGCAGCAAATGTAAATTCCAGGTTTCTCATGTACAGTGGCTACGCTTCGTCTACGTTATGATATGTAGTTTCACAGTTGTAATTGTAAATTCCAGGTTCTCCATGGAAATTTCATTTAATCTTCTAACCTGAAGTTGTTGGCACACAAAACACATGGAAATCCAAGTATCACGCCAAAATGTGCAATTCTCCTATGGGAGGGAGTTGCTTCTCGAAAAGATGTGATTGCACCCTATTTGGTGGAGTTGTAGATCCACAATAGATGGGATTTTGGTCCGAAACTAGAGAGGTACATTGTCTTGCAAAAACTCTTGTACAGAAATATAAAAAGCCTACTTAACTCCAATCAATAACATGATTAGAGTAGTTAAGTCAATCATAAACCAGAAAAATATTATTGAACTCTACTCTTTAATAATGAAGAATCTGTCTCTATACGTAGATTCATATTTTGTGTTCACTAGAATACAAATCACCCACCTTTGCTGTACAAATTTATTTATTTATAGAACCTCAAAATCATTAAAAATAATAATCAGCATAATTGCTTATTCCATTTTTATAATTTCATTCGCTTCTACTTGAATGTGTTGAAATTCTTTATTTAAAATTTAGTTGACATATATGTTCATATAGTAAGTCAATAACAAATTAAGTAGGCTGTCTAAGAATAAAAAAAAAAACAGGAGATTCAAAAAATAAAATGTTAATTGGTGGCGGAGGCATGTGCAAGAAGAAAAACGTCTAATTTTGCACGATCTAACATCTTATATTATATTATTAAGATTCATCTTAAGGTATCTCTTGGGATTTGTAACAAGTTTGTCTGCTTAATGCCTTTATCAACCTTATTCCTTTATGTATTAAAGGGTCTAGGCTCGAGAAAACTCGACCCTAAAGCTATATATATACACATTTTAGTCGAATTAGCTTTATGCTAAATATGATTAGAATATCGTTTCTTGTTTCCATAATGATATCATTTGCATAAATTTGTTTAGTAATCAAGAAGATATGATTGGTAGAACTGATGTGCTTCAAATTTCACAAAATGTATTATTGCTAACTATGATAAATAAAATGTTGGTACATGTAGGGGTATATGCAAATGCAAACATTCCACGTTGTCACACTCGCAAATGCACCTTGTAAATTTTCTGTGCAAGTATAACCCGGCAGCACAGTGGTTCAGTGAATCAAGCTTCATCCACCTGCACTTCAGTCTTATAAGTTTGCACCGATGCAAACAACCAAATCCTCAGTTCTACAGCGGAAGTCTTTATCCTTCTTTCACTTTTCTTAACTTCTCAAATGTATCCCATAATACATCAAACATTGCCATATATTACGAACAACAATCAGCCAACCAAGAACACTTAGAACATGACACAATCAACTCATTTATTGTATCAAAGGGAAGATATACAAACTTTCCCACTTGGGGACTTACATAGACTTGTTCCTCTTGAACCAAGCCTTAACCTTACAAAAACTCTCTCAATTTGAGTCTCACAATCTCCTGTGTAAGCCTAACGATTTTTCAATACCTTAGCACTATTTATACAACAACTTTCTTGGCCAAAAACCGTGCACAACTGTTGCAAACGCATGGGATAGCCATTTGTCCCATGGAGCAGTTCCATAACATCCTATAAAGTGCCAACTTGGCCAGTTTCTATTTAAACTAGGGACAACACTCAACAACTGTTCCAAAGAAGTCACAAACACTCTCCCACGCTTATAAACTTCTTTTATAACCGTCCTATCTTGTTTCACACCTTTGGCACGCTTGTGAAGCCAATAACTAACTCATAAACGTCACTTGAGCCATATTGTACAACTGTTGCGCTTTACTGAACTTAGCCTTGATCCAATGCATGGCCATCTTGGCCCTGCAACCTTATTTCTCTAAGCTAATGCACGGTCAATCATTGTGCTTCAATCATCGAGGCCAACTCCTTAAGCTCATTCTAGTTATTCATGCATCATATGCTTCACTTAGCTAATTTTCTTGACAATAACGCATTGCTAGCTTGTTTGTATTACTCAAGATTTTATCATCCTTGAACTAATGCATAGACCAACTCTTTGGCCTATTCCATACTCTTGCATTATTCTTGAGTTTGGACCAACTCAATTCCACAGATATGCATCAATACCAACATCGGATGTTGCATCTTGTCACTTTGGACTTACCTTGCCTTTCCTCAATTAAGCTTCATTATTTCGGACAATAAGCTTCATTGCTTGGCCAATATCTTTACAGTGTAGGGCCACCTTTGCGCTTCATTGGCCCTGCAGGGTTTTGCCATCTTAGCACTTGACAGTCTATGTAATATCGCACAATCATTGTCGGACACTGACTTGGCCGGCTAAAGTGTAATGCACAATCATTGTGCAACACTAGACTGATCGATTATAGACCTCCCCCACCTAATTCGTTCAACGCCCTCGTTGAATGCGACATAGTATAAACATTATACTTGTCTTAACTTCGCCGGATGCACTTTCAGAAGCTCTTCTGAAATTCAGCAATCATTGCTAGCTTTCGCAATATGCCTTAAGACAACTTGTCATGCTTAAGCATCATCATCACTTAGCTTTATTGATTTTCTATTGATCTCATCTACTTGAGCCACACTTTAGCATTGTATACTACGCTTCAACTGCTATTCAAATCATGCATCAACACTCAAATGCAAACTTGAAATTCTTCTTAGCCAATTCCCTTGAACTAGGCCTGAATTCCACTTGAATCATTTACGCCTAAGTGTATGCACAGAATGATTCTTCTCAAACTGATCATTACGATCATTGCCATAGTCTTTTGCCTCCCGACTTTTCCTTTTGTATCTAGCTCAACGTGACAAGGACTTATGAACTACTTGGCCTTTGTTTCAATCAATTTTACTGGCACATGCCTTAGACTGTTGTTCTCCATGCTCTCCTTTAAGCACGTCACAAAGTGCATATGGGTTCTCTTCGCATAAGATACCCGAACTTAACACTTCATTCCTCGCAAGTTCTGATTATGCAAGCCATTCAGGAACTCATTTCTCTGAATGTGGCTAAGTACAAACTCTCTATACTAAACATGCCATCTTGCATACCCAAATCAGAAATGTGCAAGTTTTCTTTTCCTAACTCGCTAAAGCAAAACTATTGAATTGCACAACCCATCTATGCAACAGTGACTAACTATCTTTGGACATAACATAGCTAACCTTTTAGTTGTCCATATGCCATGCTTTCAAAGCCAATATGTCTCCAACTATTCTTTTAAACTGCATTGCTTATTTCCTGGAAAGTGTGTGTATTTCTCTAGGCCATGAGTTCTACCCAACTTATGCTTGCCGGTGGAATGATTTCTATCTTGTTGTATTGCTTACACTGTCGTTGCCCATGTGTCGTCGTGTCATATTATAATCCCCAAACAACAATATCATTTTCGTATCAACTAGGATCATTGTCTTATGCTTCGCTTATTAGCTTCCACCTTGTCTCACCATTACATACGTTAGGCTAAGTATATTATTGCAGCACTTCCCCATGAACTAGCTTTACATCGTAAATAAAGAGGCAAGACTTTATAAACTAAAACACATTCATTCATTACTTCTCTTACATAATAATACCATGTACCATTACATGATTGATCCACTGATCATTTTTGAAAGCAAAAAATTCATTAACAAAGCAACTTGCTTGCACCAAAGCAAAGTCTATACAAACTTGAAGACTCAAATAAAATTATGTACAACCGAACTTTACACACAAAGTTTGCAACAACCAACAACTAAAGCTACATAAGAAAAAGATCAGAAAACACCATGTTTTCTGCACTAAGTGTTGCCAATGGAAACAACAACACTCCTTCTTGTTCTAGCTTAGTTTCTTCCTTTGTCGAAGTGAGCAACAACTTCGCTGCGTGGTCTCTTCCTTGAACCTTTACTTCGGCCTTCACGAGTCTTACTAGAATGAATCCCATAGTTATCCCCGACTGATGCATTAAGTTGTGCTTTGAGTGGAAAACTTATAGCGAAATGTAAGCCTTTGCAAATGAAACATCCCATATACTTCCGGGCTGAAGGGAATAGATCATCTTCCTTTGGCTCATGTTTGCGCTTACTGCCTACAGATTTTTCGTTTCCTTTGTCCGTTCCTTCACAGCTTTGCACATCTTCATTTTGCGTGCCGTTAGTACACTCTCTTACCGCTTGAATAGCCATCTGGATACTCTGAATTTTGCGCTTCTTGAGTTCAGCAATGACCAAAGAGCTCGCACCACTCAGAAATTGGAACATCTGATCTTCTTCACTCATGCCACGCACTTCTTGCACCAATACAAGGAAGTTTTCAGCATAGGCCTATAGTGTACCCGTCATTTTTAGCCTACAAAAACTTTCCATTGTATACCAAGCACCATTCCTTGGCCAGAACTGACATCTCAGTCTCTCTTTCATGTCATTCCAAGATATAGGATTGGCATAACCAGCAACTTCGTCTTCTTGCAGCATAGTTCTCCACCAAACCTTGGCATCACCATCTAGGTAATTGCCCGCGAGAGTTACCTTTTGTCCTTCCCCAGTTCAAATTGCTCAACGTCATACAAGAAATTCTCAAATTCTCTAGCATTTATGAAACCAACATAAATCCTTGGATCAGAGACTCGATTAGAGCTTTTTCTATTCATGTTTCCCCATGCAAACATGCCATCACTGATTAATTTGCGAAGACTTGCCATCTCCTCGGGCATTTGCTTCGCATGGCCTGTTAGTATGGTCTTCATGTCACTGAATTTCCCCTTCAATTCAGTCATTTCAGCATTGGTTTCGCAATAACAAGGTTGCATCAGACACCTTATCCTATTGCACCTACCCTTTCGTTAAATTCTTTGAACCAATCTGATGTTCTTCTTTCAAGTAATTTTAGCCTGCCATATCCTCAGAACCAAGAGGAATATCTAGACCATCACACCTCATGTCAATGGTCATGCTGTCAAGATCACCATACTCCTGTAGTTGATCAAACGTAGCCGGTAATTCTTTGTCGATCATAGTTCCATTAGAACCCATTTCTAATGCAAAATTTCTGAATACAATGCACTAACTACTTGCTCACAGGAAAATAACTTAAGAGAGAAAGAAGTACCAGCGTATTATCCAACAAATACACTTGAACTGTGTACCAATCATAACTCTGATACCCGAACTATCACACCCGCAAATGCACCTTGCAAATTTTCTGCGCAAGTGTAACCCGGCAGCACAGTGGTTCAGTGAATCAAGCTTCACACACCTGCAGTTCAGCTTTATAAGTTTGCACCAACGCAAACAACCAACTGTTCAGTTCTACATCGGAAGTCTTTAGCCTTATTTCGCTTCTCTTAACTTCTCAAATGTATCCCATAATACATTCAAACATTTCCATACATTACCAAAAACAATCAGCCAACCAAGAACACTTAGAACATGACATAATCAACTCATTATATTGCATCAAATGGAAGATATACAAAACTTTCCAACTTAGGGACTTACACAGACTTGTTCCTCTTGAGCTAAGCCTTAACCTTACAAAAAATCTCTCAGTTTGAGTCTCACAATCTCCTATGTAAGCCTACCGATTTTCCAATGCCTTAACACTATTTATACAACAACTTTCTTCGTCAAAAATCATGCACAACTGTTGCTCACGCATGGGACATCCATGGAGCAGTTCCATAACCGCCTATAAAGTGCCGACTTGGCCAGTTTCTCTTTAAACTCGGGCCAACACTCAACACATTTTCCAAAGCAATTACAAACACTCTACCACGCTTGTAAACTTCTTTTATAACCGTCATATCTTGTCTCACACCTTTGGCACGCTTGTGAAGCCAATAACTAACTCATAACCGTCACTTGAGCCGTATTGCACAACTGTTGCGCTTTACTAAACTTAGCCTTGATCCAATGCACGGTCATCTTGGACCTGCAGCCTTATTGTTCTAAGCTAAAGCATGGTCAATCATTGTGCTTCGATCATCGAGGCCAACTCCTTAAGCTCATTTTAGTTATTCATGCATCATACACTTCACTTAACCAATTTGCTTGACAATAACAATGCCACTCTTGCATTGCTAGCTTATTTGCATTGCTCAAGATTTGGAAAGCCTTGAACTAGTGCATGGACCAACTCTTTGGCATATTCCACACTCTTGCATCATCCTTGAGTTTGGGCCAACTCAATTCCACGGATATGCATCAATGCCAACATCGCATGTTGCATCTTGTCACTTTGGCCTTGCCTTGCCTTTTTCTCAATGAAGCTTCGATGTGTCGGCCAATAAGCTTCATTACTTGGCCAATGTCTTTACAGTGTAGCGCCACCTTTGAGCATCACTGGCCCTGGAGGGTTTTTCCATCTTAGCACTTGACAGTCTATGCAGTATCGCGCAATCATTGTCAGACACTATTAGAAGATAGCTCGGTTGAACTCACCAAGCGTTGGTATGTCAAGTTTGGTTGTCATATTTTAGTATCAAAACTCATCTAGATTCGCTTGATTAAATACTAGAGTTAACTTCGTTTAGGTTAGACTAGAAAGTCTAGGAATGTTGAGACATACAAGTATTACTCCGAAGACCTGAAGAATGTGAAAAAGTAACAAACTACAATGACAAAAACATCATTCCACTTGAGGTTAGCAATAATGACTTGAACTTGTTTCATTCCTAACGTATCTTTCAAGTCGTTCATATTGAAAACATAACTGTGAAGCTGTATATTCTGTACATAATGTATAATACTCTAGTGATGTGACATGATCATAATAGTATGATCATAGTATTATGGAGTTAGACTAAGTATAACTCTTATCTTTTGAACTTCGTAGATATGACATCGACATAATCTTGTATATATTGTAATGATTATGTGAATGGGTTATGGTGAAGATTTCATTTTAGGAAACAATGTTTTACATTTTTTTAAAGGAAGTATATTCATGAACTTGTTTCATGAACCGAAAGGGAAATCATTAGTCTTATTGGTCCGGCTATTCATTGCAAATATTTGGATGACCAATATGTATGAGATGGTAGAACCGGTCTTAACTATGTTATGTATCTTGGTATAACTAATCAAAATGCCTGACTTATGACTTGCCTGACTTAATTGGTGTAACCGATCACCATGTGATGGTATATCATGAGTGTATGTGTGTAATCGATCCTTGTAATTGGTGTAACCGGTCCTGGTAACTGGTGTGACCGATCACAAGTAATACCATGTGTAGATGGAACCGATCCTTATAACTGTTGTAACCGATCCTAGTGACTGGTGTGACCGATCACAAGTGTTTCCATATTTAGGTGTAACCTATCCTAGTGATTGGTAGAACCGATTGAACCCATGTATGTGAGTTGGTATTTGATCAATCACATAGTAGTCTTGAAAAACAGGCGAACCAATTCTAAACTTGTTTGGAAGTGTGGCATAACCGATTCCAAGAATGCAAATCCATGTAATATGAAATAAGGATTTGCAGTGAAAAGATGTCAACATACTTTGAACACGAGCAGTAACTCTTATGATTTATTGTTCAAAGATATTCCTTAGTACTCAAGGTGATCCTGTGCTGAAATAAATTAAGAATCTTTTAATTAATGTTTTTGATTTTATATACATTAATTAATGTATAGCTCTAGAAAATAAAAATTAGTAATGTGCATTTACTAGTTGGAGATTTTATATTAAGAGATATCTGAAATATTGGACAAGCATTTATTGTTGTTAGAGCACTGCTCGGTTGAACTCGCAAGCGTTGCTATCTCAAGCTTGTTTGTCAATTTTAGTTGCCAAAACTATAAGTCTTGATTTCTAGTCTACTTATAGCTATGTCTCGGATTAGGAAAAAATGTGTAGTTGAGATTTAGACTTCACGGCGTTCATCGATTAAAGAAGAAGAACTACTAACGGAAGCTTGTGGAACTTCATCAACATAGGTTATGTGGATACTTGAACTCATATATCACTTAGAAGTATATTTCAATTCTATCTCCTATTGAGACGAAAGTCGTATACCTAGACTTTACTTTATACACATTTGATATTTCGAGCTGAGTTTAACTCGCTAACATATTTCTCGAAATATGTGTTGGTAAACTTTCGCTTTAGCCAAGTTCATCTTTTATTCTTGACGAAAGTCAAAAGATGATCATGTGAAAATCCCCTGGTAACACTGTTAATGGTGCTTTTTAGCTTACGGTTAAAATCGTAAAACCTTGCATCTTATGTGACGCCACTCTGTAAGGAAGCGGAGCCATGAGTGTCAACCTCTTCACTGGCATATTTATTGATCTGTTCAATATATTTACATGAAATTTATCCAGACTGGCGCATGTAGCAACAATCCTAGATGCTCTGTAAACTTCGGCGCCTTGCCTATATTAGTTATTAATATAAGACTCACTGAGTACCTTTCTTGTGCTATGTTCCCCGGAAGAACCCTTAATATCGGTATGGCATGACGGATTTGTATTCACTCGCAGCAGAGTAGCACGGATCTCCAAGTACCAAAGTTAAGGCCCTTGCACAATACTCAGTCAGAGAGCGCACTGCACTCTGTAAATAAGGAATTTTGTGCCAGCACATAGAATTCAATCAATTTTGTGATAACTCACAAGATTCATGAACCTGACTAATTTACAAAGTTAGGGTTTTTGCGCCATGCGCAGTATATTAGACCCTGTCGGTCGAGACTATGCTTAAACAACTAAGCAATTAATCCGCCGTGGATTAGTAGGAGCAGGGTCCTACCCAAAATTAGAATACAAAGAATAACGGAGTCGCGGGGTAGGAGCAGCAATAAAAGGGAGCGTGGCCACGCCATAGGCTAGCCAGCGCCGCTTGGCCATGCCCCATGCTACTCAACCGGCCCTTATTCCTTTATCGACCAATCAGGTTGCATTAAACCTGCCACGCGCACCAAAATGGTATCCAAGCCCATGCTTGGCCGGCCCCCTACTTTCAGTGACCAATCAGGTTGCTCTAAACCTGCCACATCCTAAAAAGAGGTGGAAATTGTGTCAAAAGGTCGCCATACTAAGTTGGCTTTCCAAAAATGTGCCAACATGCCAACGGCATGCCAAACATGCCAAAACAAGCATGCCAGGCGCACATGCCAAAGGACATGCCAAACGCACATGCCAAATGCGTCACTTACCGCGACATCATGCCAAAACTTGCCAACCCACTCCCCGTACGTGACCAGCTTCACAATGGACTTCAATTTGGCTAGCCTAAACCCTAGGCGCGACCATGCTCTAGTGGCGGTGGAAGAAACTCTAATTTCTAATCGTGGCACAAAACTATGCCACCTCGGGCCCGCAACATGCCACAAGTCGTACGGACTTAGGAAACCCTAAAAAAAGGCGCCACACTATAGCCACCCGTGGAAATATTTGATCATGTGGTCGTTTCTACATGGTAGCCTGCCTATGGATCCTCCTACATGACTCTGGCATCGTTTGTATAAAATACCATGCCATGGCCTCCTACCGCATGCTACATGCCATATATGCTAATTAGGGTTTCGACATGCCAAACCCTAATTTAGGCAAAGTTGTTGCGCCAACCGAGCCAAACAATGAACATGGGGATCAATGTGGCCATTAAAACTGATGTTGCCACACCACGTTTGAGTCTAACACCAACGTGCAAAAATTTCAGTGGCCATGGATACGCCAGGCGCCACTTGCACCATTGTGCCGCTGATATGCACAAACTATGCCAGCCATTCCACCGTGCCACTGGCATGCACGAACTATGCCAGCCATGGCGCAATGCCGCTGGCATGCACTAAAGGCGCCATTGTGCCACTATCATGCGCAACAGAAGGTAGCCATAATTGACGGCTACCCTTCCTCATGAGATGCAATCTTAGCCATCCAAGTTCGCCACCAAGCTGGAAGGCTTGTGGCAAGTTTTGGGCGACCAGCCGCCTAAATCTAGTGGCCATGGCTACGCCAGGCGCCACTTGCACCACCGTGCCACTGGTATGCACGAGCTATGCCAGCCATGCCGCAATGCCGCTGGCATCCACCAAAACACCGTTGTGCCATTATCAGGAGCTAACACAAGGTAGCCATAATCAACGACTACCCTTCCTTATGAGATGTGATCTCAGCCATCGAAGTTTGCCACTGAACTGACATACTTTTGGCAAGTTTTAGGCGACCAGCCAAGACGAGCGTAGTAGCATCACATGTTATTTTCCTACGGCAAGCCTCTTGATTTTAACTTGCCACACGTAGCAAAGTGCTACATGTTTTCCACGAAAGCACTCGAGACATCAAACATGTTACAAACTAGGGATACTCATCAAGGTATTGGTCTGGCGGTTTACAGCGTGCGGCGTGCAATACGCCCGTTACAATAAAGTGTCATAAAGTGGGGAGGTGAGTAATGGCAAGAAGTAATGGTGTAAACGGATCCTTCATTATGGAAGCATAATTCCTGACGTTACACGTTACTCCACTCTTCCACCACTCAATCGTTTTCCACTTCCTGCGAGGCCAAGGTATGTTTTATTACGACTTGTATAAATAGGTTTCACCTATTTCCACCAGACAACAAGTTTCGGTCGGAGAATAACATAGTATCCAGAAATCACCTGGTAGCTTTCCGTTCTGCTAGCCAGTTCTACTTTCTGACACAAGTCATAAACAACCACACCTTAAGGATCAACGATTCTGGTCTCAACACTTTCTTCGGTTCCCTCCCTAAGACCAACCCTTCTCCTTCACTTTGTGACCGAAGCAAGCCTGAAACGACCATTTCTTGGTTTAGGCCAGGATTGTACAGATTGATTCACTCGAATCAAAAGTACTCCCGTGCAGTACATTGTTTAGGGTTTAGACTCGTTTCACATCCACACACACGAATTTACCAAAACCAGCAGAAACCGTTTTCACCCTCAAACAACATCTTACATGATTTGTGTGAGACAGTCATTTGATGTAGACTCGGAATATTTCGTGTTGATTTATTGATCATTTGAAAATTGCTTTGAAGTTAATAGTTTGTGTGAGACAGCTATTCCCATCTTCTAATAATGTTTCAATGAATAAAATGGAATTTAGAATAATTAACCATTGATTGGATATAGAACAATATGCGTACTTATATGCTAACTGATGCAAGTTACTCCAAGTCCGGGAACCAAAGTATACATACCCGTATGCGTACTGGTTTAAAAGTTGAAGTCCGGGAACTTAGTATGCATACCCGTATGCGTACTGGCTTAATAGTTTAAGTCCGAGAATTTAGTATGCGTACCCATTTGCATACTAATTCAACTGAGTTCGGTCGCGAACGACAATATGCGTACCCGTTCACATACTGGCGGACAGACAAAGTCCGGAACTCTAAGTATGTGTACCCGTTTGTATACTTGAATGGGTTAAGTTCTAAAATCAGTTTGTTCATGAACAAATACATTTATATAATAAGGAATGCAGTCTTTTGCAAACCGTGGCTATAATGTTCATGAATTGATTCAAGTGAATCAAAATCGATTTTGCTTCAATTATGTCTTGTATACTTCTATGAGAATGTAAACAATTGAACAACTCTATAACTAGTTTCATTTGATTCATTTGAACTAGTTGTGATAAATATGAACAAGGTTGATATGAAAGTATTCATATGGCTAACTTCGGTTAACTATTGTTGAGTCAACCACGTGTACACGTTTAGGTATGGTTACCCATATCTAAATGAAGGCACATTTCCTTTGTATGTAACAAGCTAAGTCAATCTAACGGTTGAAACATATTAGCTTGAATCTAATCAGGTTTTCAT
This sequence comes from Papaver somniferum, assembly GCF_003573695.1. Classification (NCBI taxonomy): domain Eukaryota; kingdom Viridiplantae; phylum Streptophyta; class Magnoliopsida; order Ranunculales; family Papaveraceae; genus Papaver; species Papaver somniferum. The sequence goes on along the minus strand of NC_039368.1, from coordinate 23,707,496 downwards.
CTAACGGTGAATATTGAATGCTTTGTTACCAAGGAACCATTGATTGCAAACCTTGATTTGAAGACTATATAAGGGAGAACTCTAGCAACTGGGAAACCTAATCCCCACACCTCATGTGTGATACTAGTTGCGACTAGAGTCGTTTCTCTTTTAACCTAGGTTTTTCTAAAACCACTATAGGTTAACGAATTAAAGACTTCGTTGGGATTCTGAAGCCAGACCCAACTATTTTCTTTGTAGTTGCATGTTCTGATCTTACTTTGTTCTATCGGATTAAGTACTATCTTCTCTAAGATTTACTCGAGATTCAATCTCTGATAGGTAAGATAAAAGGTAGTCACAAACATCTTCGTCTCATCGTTTGTGATTCCACAATATCTTGTTCCGCTACCATACGGTTAAGATCATTGTGAGGTGATTGATATTACTAGGATGTTCTTCAGGAATATAAGTCTGGTGTATCAGTTGGTTCCTGTTCACCTTGATTTATCAAAATACGGAAAAGAAACTTGTAGGTATTTCTGTGGGAGACATAATTATCTATTCAATAGACTTTTTCTGTGTGAGACAGTTTTGTTTATCAAGTCTTCGACTTTGTGTCGTAGAAACTCTTAGTTGTGGGTGAGATCATCTAAGGGAATCAAGTGCGTAGCGTCCTTCTGGGATTCATAGGCGTAAGTAACGTGAATGTACCTTAATCAGTGTGACATTGGTTAGGGCTCAACTACATTCCAGTCCGAAGTTAACTTGTAGTAGGCTAGAGTCTGTAGCGGCTTAATACATTATGGTGTTCAAATCTAGACTAGGTCCCGGGGTTTTCTGCATTTCTGGTTTCCTCGTTAACAAAATTTCTGGTGTCTGTGTTATTTCTTTTCCGCATTATATTTTCTATTTAATTGAAATATCACAGGTTGTGCGTAGTTCAATCAATTGGTGAATCCAACCTTTGGTTGTTGATTGAAATTGATTGACGCTTGGATATTGGTCTTTGGTACCATCCAAGTTATTTCCCATATTAATCCGGCTCACAGATTTCTATCTGTTCGATTGCAGATTGATTTGAGAAATTGAGATATAACTCTTGGATGTATTTTCCTTGATTCAGTCTGACTGTCTAGTTGATTTTCTTGGAAATATATCGGAGTTAGTCCATACAGATTGCTTAAACGAAATATTGGGTGTGGTTGTTAGACCCTCACTTTTTTAATTGGTATCAGAGCAGGCAAACACGATAAACCTAATAAGTTTGTGTTTGATTGTTCCCAAAGACTTTCCCTATGGGAAATTCCTTGGGAAACTTGTTCTGAGTATCTGTGGCGCATACCAGAAATATTCAAAGATTGTTCAGAGTTCATTCTTGTTTAGAGTGCTGGTCTCTCATGATAATCTCACATCATCTAAGACGTCAGGAATCCTAGATGATGGAAAAAATCTAAAGGAAAAATTAAATATTCCTTTAAAAAGGTTTGTTGCAGGAAACATGTGAATAGAAGCTCAAGGATACGGAACCTCACTAGACTTCTCATTGATATTTTTGAGGAATACTATCGAGATGGATCAATTGACAAATATTTATTATGGCTTTTAAAAACGTTTTTAAATCTCTGGAATGTCTTGTCTTGATTAAGAAAAAGGATTGTGCTGGTAAAAATTCTAATTCTGTCATTCGTGACACACATTCGAGTTTTGGAAACAACTCGGTCAAAATCGATAAAAAGATTTACAGATGGTGGTGCAAGTTCCAGCCATTGGAAAATTCCTTCCTTTAATCATAGGAAAAAGGAGTCAAAATTTTCAAATAACTTTGAGTATCATCATTACTATGATGATACATCTGGTACATTTCACAAATATCGACCAAAGAAGATGCATGAGGATTCCTCTGCTCATATTGCCTCTTGGTAACAAGATTGGCGTCACCCCATTTGTATATAACTTGAAGTGGGGAAAGTAACGGTCTGTTTTGTTTTATGTCTTTGTATTGTGGGTTAGTTTTATTTTTGAAATTCATTTTTCCTTGAAGAAAAGTTCATTTGACAGAATTTTTCTAGTCCACCTGAGGTTAAATTAAGTGATGTAGTTCTACTACTATCCTTTTACTGAAATATGTTGATTCTTTTCACAGTGTGCGAACCTTGATGGTTGAACGATGTAAAAATCCCACTTTCCTTTTGTGGGTCGCGGTTCATGAACGGGTCCAAGCCCATCAATGGGTATATAAGATTTGTGGTACGCGTACCCTTCTTCTTCCTTCCCTTGTCCGCGTACGTGAACTTAGTCTCTTCTAGGGTTCGCGTTTTCAACTCCATTAAAAAATCGTTCTTGGAGGTCCAAGGGAGGCAATGAGTTGTCTTCACCATCAAGAAGATTTTTAAGTAAGTTTTTTCCTTCTATTTGATCTCTCTTTTTAGATCTCATGGGAAATTTCAAAGTTTCAAAAAACTTGGATTTCTAGCATTATCATACCTAAAAATCAAGATTCTATTAGAATTATATTTGTCAATGATTCTAGTAGTAAGAACTTTGAAAGGATTTGTTCTAGTGGTTTCATTCTAGAAAAGAAATTGGATATGGTTAGTGGTCATAAAGAAGATTTGGTTTGTTTTGAAAATTTTAATCTTGGAAACATCTTTAATGGTCTTGGTGAAGGTTTTGACACTCTCACAAGGATCTTCTATGCTAACATCCATGATGTTGATCTTGATGACATGGAATTCAAGATCATGATAAATAGAGAAAGGATTCTTGTTAATAGAGAGTTGATTTCAAGGATTACCAAAATTTCTTTGGGTAACTTTCGCCTTCCTAGACCAAGGGAAGAAAGGCCATCTTATGAAACCATTTCTAATGGTATCTGTAGAAAGAGTGTTGATTGGATTGAAGGGAAATTTCCTGCTAATTATCTTAGTCTTGATTTGATATCTTTCAGAATACTTGGCATATCTGATCTTTTTCCCTCCACAATTGAGAACTCTCGGTGGAGTCGTGAGTTTGCAGATTTAGTCTATTCCTTGAATTGGGTTCTCGAAGTCTTGACATTTGTGGATTCATCATTCTTCAAATGCTCTCAATGACGTCATCCAACAAGAAGTTAGGATTTCCTTGCTATATCAAGATTGTTTTTCAAGTTTAGTTTCCAAAACTATAAGTCTTGATTTCTAGTCTACTTATAGCTATGTCGGATTAGGATAGAATGTGTAGTGGAGCTTTAGACTTCACGACGTTCATCGATTTAAGACGAAGAACTACTAAGGGGAACTTGTGGAACTTCATCAACATAAGTTATGTGGAGACTTGAACTCATCTATCACTTAGAAGTATATTTCAATTCTATATCCTATTGAGACAAAAGTCGTATAGCTATATAGACTTTACTTTATACAGATTTGATATTTCGAGTTGAGTTTAACTCGCTAATATATTTCTCGAAATATGTGTTGGTAAGCTTTAGACAAGTTCATCTTTTATTCTTTACGAAAGTCAAAAAATGATCATGTGAAAATCGCCTGGTAACATCTTACATGATTTGTGTGAGACAGTCATTTGATGTAGACTCGGAATGTTTCGTATTGATCTATTGATCATTTGAAAATTGCTTTGAAGCTAATAGTTTGTGTGAGACAACTATTCCCCTCTTCTAATAATGTTTCAATGATTAAAATGGAGTTTAGAACAATTAACCATTGATTGGATATAGCACAGTATGCGTACTTGTATGCTAACTGTTGCATGTTACTCCAAGTCCGGGAACATAGTATGCATACCCGTATGCGTACTGGTTTAACAGTTGAAGTCCGGGAACTTAGTATGCATACTGGATTAACAGTTCAACTCCGAGAATTTAATATGCGTACCCGTTTATATACTAATTTCAACTGAGTTCGGTCGTGAACGACAATATGCATACCCGTTCGTAAATTGGCGGACAGACCAAGTCCGGAACTCTAAGTATGCGTACTCGTTTGCATACTTATATGGGTTAAGTTCTAAAATCGGTTTGTTCATGAACAAATGCATTTATATAATAAGGAATGAGAAGTCATTTGCAAACCGTGGCTATAATGTTCATGAATTGATTCAAGTGAATCAAAATCGATTTTGCTTCAATTGTGTCTTGTATACTTCTATGAGAATATAAACAATTGAAGAAGTCTATAACTAGTTTCATTTGAGTCATTTGAACTAGTTATGATAAAGATGAACAAGGTTGATATGAAAGTATTCATACAACTAACTTCGGTTAACTATTGTTGAGTCAACCAAGTGTACACATTTAGGTACGGTTACCCATATCTAAAAGAAGGCACATTTTCTTTTGTATGTAAAAAGACAAGTCAATCTAATGGTTGAAAGATATTAGCTTGGATCTAATCAGGTTTTCATTTAACGGTGATAATTGAATGCTTTGTTACCAAGGTAGCAAGCATTGATTGCAGACCCTGATTTGAAGACTATATAAGGGAGAACTCTAGCAACTGGGAAACCTAATCCCCACACCTCCTGTATAATATTAGTTGCGACTAGAGTCGATTCTCCTTTAACCTAGGTTTTTCTAAAACCATTATAGGTTAACGACTTCGTTGGGATTCTGAAATCCAGACCCAACTATTTTCTCTATAGTTGCGTGTTATGATCTTATTTTGTACTATCGTATTGAGTACTATCTTCTCTAAGATTTGCTCGAGATTCAATCTCCGATAGATAAGATTGTTAGAGCATAACTCGGTTGAACCCACTAAGCATTGGTATGTCAAGTTTGGTTGTCATATTTTAGTGAATCAGAATTCATATTAAGAGTCGCTTGATTATGTACTAGAGTCAACTTCGTATAGGTTAGCTTGAAAGTATTAGGATATGAGACATTACAAGTATTGCGAAGACTTGAAGACGTGAAGAAGCAAGGAGCTACAACGACAACAATGATCCTTCTACTTTAGGTTAGTGATATTTGACTTGAACTATTTCATTCCCTAACGTATCTTTAAAGTCGTGCATATTGAAAGCAAAACTGCGAAGCATATTTGAACTCTAGATAGACATAGTATTAAGGAATACAATACGAGGTTCATTGCTTGACCATTAAACTTTGTAGATAAGACATCGCCATAATCATTTGAATGCTATGGTGATTATGTATGGGTATGAGGTGAGGACTTCATCCTAGGGAACAATGTTTACATGTGTTCTAAGGAAGTAAGTTCATAAACTTGTTTGTGAATCGAAAAGGAAATTGCCAGGCGTTATTGGGATTGTTATTCATTGCACATCTTGTGAACATCCAATATGTGTGATTTAGTAGAAGCGTTCATGACTTGTTTGTGTTCTTGGTAAAACTATTCACAAAGGCCTGACTTATGTATTGGTATGACGTTTATTAGTGAAACCGATCTTAAATAATCACCTGAGATGGTATGATCGGGTTTGTGATTTTATGTATGACCAAAACTGGGAAAAGGGGAACCGATCCTAGTAAGAGGTGCAGTACATCACAAAGGGGAACCGATACTTGTATGAGGTGCAGCAGGTTTATAGCAGAAAGAGGAACCGATCCTATGGACATGTGCAACACATTTTTAGGCAAAGGGGAACCAATCCTATGTACATGTGCAACACATTCAAGTTAGATAAAATATATATGTAGGTAACCGTTCCTAGTAGCTAGTCAACCGGATTTTGGAAAGCTAGTGTGACTATGCACAATACTCACATGGAGGTAAAACCGAAACTTGTTTTAGTAGAACCGTTAAACCCATGATTGTGATTAAATGTTATTTGATCAATCACATAGTTCTTGAAAGTCAGATGAACCAATTCTAAACTTGTTTGGAAGTGTGGAAAATCGGTTTCAAGGTGTAAGTATGAAAGAGAACTTACAAAGTTAGGATGTCGACATATTTTGAACACGTATTGTCAATGTTTATTATTTAATTTTTCAAAGTTATTCCTTAATATCTAAGGGAAGAGAATCCCTGGATCGAAACATAAATAAGTTAAGAATCTTTTAATTAATGTTATTAATTTCATTTTGTAGGGAAATAAGAATTAGTAATGTGCATTTACTAATTAGAGATTTTCCGAGAGATTTCGATCATTATTTTTGGACATAGCATTTCCAGAAATTATGGAAACCGAATTTGTGCTTTAATGAATATCTTGAGAATATTTTCGGTTTTGGAAATTCCTTGGTGTCCAAACTTCCTAGTCTATAAATACTTGAAGTTTGCATTTCTAGCAAACTAATCCTTCATAACAGCAAACTACCTCTTGTTGTGCTGCTACTGGTGAAGCTGCCTATTCGGAGAGGAGAGTAACCTATTAGGCGAAATCTCTTACGTCCGCTCTGTTTAAAGTATTCTTTGGGATTGAGAAGCTCTAGTCAGTAACGTTGGTGGGAAACTAGATAATTGTGGTTTATCTTTTGTTTTCATTGATTTGATTGACTAACGGTGGTTGAAATTTGATTGCACCTAGTTTGTTTATGTTTGAGAATCTTCTCTTCTGATATAAGATTCACTCAAACTAGTTCAGAGTTTCTACATGGATCTTTAGACTGTTGTTAGTTCTAAAGACGATCTTGTGATAATCCATTGTTAACAGACTCCGTTCTGTGCGTGATTGATCACAAGAGATTAAAGTGATTGTGTGCAGGTGTTTATTGAAGATCTAAGAATATTTGAAGACGAAGAAGATATTGAAGATTTCTGATTTGTGAGTTCATAATCTTTGGTGTGCACAATACTTGTTTCGGTAAAAAGAGGATCCAATTAATAATTGGTTTTATCCTTGTGATAGAATTGGATTTATTAATTGAGTAGATCGGCATCAACACAATTCTTTGGATTAAGAGTGTTGATTGCAAAATCTTAACGATTACTTTGGTAATTGAACATAAGATAGATCTAAGGACCTGACGAAGGAGTTTATTTTAAGATAAACAGAAGAGCCTTAGTCCAACTCATATCACTTGGTTGAAGAGAGTTGATACCAAACAGATTTTTTGCTCATTTACTGTTTGGAATACGAACCAAAGGAATTGATCCAAGTACGCGACTTATTTACAATTTGGAGGCGTGGGAATACAGACGGAACTAGGTGAACTATAGGTTTAGTTGCTTGGTCTCAACTATATGAAGTTGTTGTAATTTTGTGTAGCGGCTTAATCTTGAGAGTATTCAATTCTGGACTAGGTCCCGGGGTTTTTCCGCATTTGCGGTTTTCCTCGTTAACAAAGTCTTGTTGTGTCATTTACTTTTATTTTCCGCATTGTAATTGTTTTATTATAATTAAAGTAAATCATACAAAAGTTAATTCCTATTTACTTGATAAGTGAATCCTATTGTGTTTGGTTAATTCCGAACCTTTTTATCAAGTAAACACACTTCGTTGTTGTATTGTCTTGATCTCGTATCCATAGACGATCACACGAAGTGTGAACCGATTAGTTGCATTGTCTCGACTCAGTCCATAGACAATCACTTTCCGAGAATAGACTTATAGTTAGGAAAAGTTTTAGATTGAGGTATATTTGGGTACCCTCGTCTTTTCAATTGGTATCAGAGCAGGAAAACCTGAAAAGATCTAAAAAACTGTGTTTGGTGCGATCCAACCTATAAGAATGAATCTAATGAGTGATTCAATTAATGTAACGTCGAGATTAGATGACTCAAAATTATTTGAAGGTATGTCAAATAATGAAATTGTTGAGTTTCTACGCACCAAAGAATTTTGGTCTGTAGAGGAATGCCAATTGTATCTCAGACTCACTGAATATCATAAAGAAAAAATGAATCGAAAACTCATTGAGTTCGCTGAAATAGAAGAACAAATCAGTGATCTGTCTTTGGAACTCGAACTTTACGAGTTAAAGGAAGACGAATCTTTCAGAAAGACATGTAAAATCCTTAGTGATAGTCAGCAACTACAGGATGAAGTGGATACTTTTCTTTTGGAACTGGAATCCATAAAACAAGCTTCTAGAGAACCAATGTCTGAAAGAATCCAATATCTTCATGACTACTACATAAATTTTTCTCTAAATAATGTCAATATGGATTTGTGTCCAAACGGTGTTGAAAACAAGCCAGATATGTGTGTAAACATATCATATACAGATATTGTTTCCAAAGAGGAACAAACGACTAAAGTTGTCAAAATCCAAAAAGGTATCATTGAAAATCCAACATACTCCAAGCCTACAAAGTCCTTTGAACCTAAAATGGATAGCCCACTTGAGGAAAGTGGTTCGGATCCATGGTTAGACCATAGAATCGTTTCATGTGAAACGATACATGGGTTGGTGATATATACGAAGAAAGAAAGTTTTCTTTCATATTCTCTTCTTCGTACAAACTGAATAAAAGAGAGCAGTTCAATCCGAACTCAAAAATTCATTTTTTTGATTGTCTCCTGAATTTGAAACAAGGTCTTGGGTTATCTTCTGTTTTCTCTCAAAGGGTGATTGAGATCTTCCTCAACTACACTTTGCAAAGAAAAGTTCGAACATCAACAAGGAATTTCTATTGTAAGTTTCTTCTATTCCTATTCGAATGTACAAATTCCTATAATATTCATAACTTCATGTATAATAGGAATTTCACTAGTGGAGAGGGTTCGAATGAAAATTATATAAGAGGTGCTCCAAATTTCACCTTCTCTGATGAAACTGTTGATACTCTATCAACTATGATTTTCGATGTTAGCACAGGACTTTATTTTGTTAATCAAGAATGTTTTAACAAGTACGTTTTAATGCATAATAAGAGGATTATTGTTTAGAAGAAGTTTGTGAATGTTGAACTTCAAGAATATATGAGTTTGTATCACAGCAGGAACGACTGGGGTGATATACACACTGGGAACTATACTGGGTCACCCAGTCTTGTTGCTGAATTCTATGGCAACATGTATGCTATGGATGCTAAGAGATGTAGGTTCTTCACCGTGGTTCGAAGACGGTGCTTCGAAGTTAATAAAAATGTTATTAGCTATCTTCTGGGATGCAATCCAGAAAATACATTTCTTCCTCAAAACAATGATTTTAACAAAGAACATATTGCTGAGGTTCTTGGAGGAAAATCCTGGAGTGGAAACAGTCTCTATATCAAGGGCATCTCAAAACATCTCAAGTTTTTTGGAAAACTTGTTGTCCCCAACCTGGCACCTAGCAATATGCACAAGGTTGCATGGAGTGGAGATGTGGCTGAACTAATTTATCATATGGTAATTTGTACCCCTAATTTCGATTTTTGTGGTTTTATTATCAAACAAATGATAAGAGTCTGGAGTAATGGGAAGAGCATGGGGTTTCCATGTCTTATCACAAGAATTTGCAGTGTCTTTGAAATTGGTGCAAACGATTCTCAAAAACTTGTACCAAAACCTCATAATCATACTCCATCAATAGAATTAGGGGACAAAGTCGTGCCGAATCAAGCACAAGTGCTTCTCATAGCAATTCCATGCAAGATACTAATCTTGAAACCTACTATCGAAGACTTAGTAGGAAGAATGACTGCCTGGAGAACCAAGTCAGCTTTGCATCCCTCAAGCGCCCAGAACTTATTCTAGAACTCGCTCAGATTGCTGAAAATTATAAGGATACAGAGTCTGAAGAAGATTTTGGCTTGAGTAACACTAGTTCAAGTTCCTAGAGTTTTGTCTAGATCTGTTTGGTTCATGTTGTAACCATAAGACTGCTTTATCTTTTGAACTTTTTGTTTTAAGTATTGTAAAACTTTAAAACCGTGATCTGGTTTATGTGTAATAGTATGATGCTTTTAATAAGTTTAGTTTTTGTTTATAAAAATTATTATTGCTATGTATGAGATGTTTGATTTCGGTTTTACCACCTTAATATTCGATCTCATATATTGTGAACCCTTGTGGCTTGGGTGACTTTTTGATTTAGCAAGATTAAGTTCTAGCCCATGTTGGTAGGCTTTATCAAAGAATCATGAGGGGTTATGGTAGAAATAATATGTGAAAAAGTCACAATATGTTGAATCGGTTTTGGTTTAGCATAAAAGCATATGTGTTTCGACGGTTTTCAACTTTTGCTTCCAATTGTTAAAACCGATTTTCAACCTTTCTCTGGTAAAGGTTGGTTGTTGTCATTATTTTGTTTTTGCATAAGGATGACAACATGATGATATTTCGATATCAATTCTCCCTGGACTAAGATGCAAACATATTGGAGAAGTGATGCGAAATTTGAGGTAACAATGTTGTTAGTTAATTGTCTTCCTGTTTAAGAAAAACCTGAATTTATTTCATATATATATATATATATATATATATATATATATATATATATTTATTGCTTTTGCTTAACAAAATTTCGGTACAATTGATGTTTATTCAATTATGTGTGTATGGATGTATGTGTGACTCAATTGGTTCCCGTTAAGAAAAACTATTGTTATCTTGCTTTATTGTGTGGTATCAATTGTTTAGGCTTACAAAATTTCGGTGCAATTACGGTGCTTTAATGTTTATGTTATTTCAATCGCTTCCGGTTGAGGTGAATAATTATGCAAGTTGATTTATTTGGTTTGTATGAATTATTTATGGCTTAACGAAATAAAAGGTTTACGGGATGAGTTGTTTAGTCCAATTCGATTCCGGATAAGAGAAACAAAGTTAATTCTGATCTTAGTTAGACTTATCGAAGTGAGGATTCGGTTATTCAAGTCTAATCGAATGCCTTAACAAGAGATGCTAGTTAACTAACCTAGTACTTGTCTTGTTTAAAATTGAAAGGTCTAAGTTTATGGATAACTAGAACCTGATGAGAAAAATAGAGTTATCTTTATTTTGGTCTTATCGAATAAGCGATTGTTTTTGTATAATTGGTTTATCAAAGGAACTAAGGTGATTAGTTGATTTTTAGTTTGCTAAACTAAAGTGGAAAAATTGTTTCGGACAATTGTTTCCTTGATAACATATCAAAATAAAACTACTTGTAGTTTCGGTTTTGATATTGGTTATCAGAACATGGTGTGTGGAACCCTCGTGCCTAACTCTACAGGTTGCAAGTCTATTTTGAGATTTGTAAGATTCTTTTCGTGTTGTCCTTTATTTTTTCGTTTCTTTGTCATTTTGTGACAAAAAGGGGGAGAAATATATGGAGTAAACAAGTGATGCTGGCATTGATTTTATATTGATTGGTATCGCTAAGGCAAAGAACATTGGTGCTTTAACGTTTAATCTAAACGAAAGAGTGAAAGCACAGACTAAGGGGGAGTAACATGTCATATTAAGTGGTATAACAAAGACGTGCGGATTGAATATCTACCTATCTTCTTTAGGGGGAGTATTAGATTTGTTATTATAATGTCAACATCGACATTTTTGAGGATTGAATGTATGTAGTTTATTGTGCTGTTGAATTCGGGAATCAAGCGTATGTGTAATGAATTCTTGTAATTTGTTTATGATGTAAGACTTTTGTCACTAAAATTGACAAAGGGGGATATTGTTAGATCATATCTCGGTTGAACCCACCAAGCGTTGGTATGTCAAGTTTGGTTGTCCTATTTTAGTGAATCAAAACTCATGTTAAGAGTCGCTTGATTATGTACTAGAGTCAACTTCGTATAGGTTAGCTTGAAAGTATTAGGATATGAGACATTACAAGTATTGTGAAGACTTGAAGATGTGAAGAAGCAAGGAGCTACAACGACAAAAATCATCCTTCCACTTGAGGTTAGTGATATTTGAGTTGAACCGTTTCATTACCTAATGTATCTTTCAAGTCGTGCATATTGAAAACAAAACTACGAAGCATATTTTAACTCTAGATAGACATAATATTAAGGAATACAATATGAGGTTTATTGCTTAACCATTAAACTTTGTAGATAACACATCGTCATAATCATTTGAATGCTATTGTGATTATATATATGTATGAGGTGAGGATTTCATCCTAGGGAACAATGTTTACATGTGTTCTAAGGAAGTAAGTTCATAAACTTGTTTGTGAACCGAAAAGGAAATTGCCAGGTGTTATTGGTTTTGTTATTCATTGATTATCTTATGAACAACCAATATGTGTGATTGAGTATAACCGCTCACAACTTGTTTGTGTTCTTGGTAGAACTATTCACAAAGGCCTGACTTATGTATTGGTACGACTTTTATTAGTGAAACCGATCTTAAGTAATCACCTGAGATGGTATGATCGGGTTTGTGATTTTATGTCTGACCAAAAATGGGAAAAAAGGAACCGATCCTAGTAAGAGGTGCGATACATCACAAAGGGGAACCGATCCTTGTATGAGGTGCAGCAAGTGCATAGGAGAAAGGGGAACCGATCTTATGGACATGTGCAACACGTTTTTAGGCAAATGGGAACCGATCATATGGATGTGTGCAACACATTCAAGTTAGATACCATATATATGTGGGGAACCGATCCTAGTACCTAGTCAACCGAATTTTGGAAAGCTAGTGTGACTATGCACAGTAATCACATGGAGGTAGAACCGAAACTTGTTTTGGTAGAACCGTTAAACCCATGATTGTGATTGAATGTTATTTGATCAATCACATAGTTCTTGAAAGTCAGATGAACCAATTCTAAACTTGTTTGGAAGTGTGACAAATAGGTTTCAAGGTTGTAAGTATGAAAGAGAACTTACAAAGTTAGGATGTCGACATACTTTGAACACGTGCTGTGAATGTTTATTATTTAATTGTTCAAAGTTATTCCTTAATAGCTAAGGGAAGAGAATCCCAGGATCGAAACATAAATAAGTTAAGAATCTTTTAATTATGGTTATTAATTTCATTTTGTGGGGAAATAAGAATTGGTAATGTGCATTTACTAATTAGAGATTTTCCGAGAAATTTCGATCATTATTTTTGGACAGAGCATTTCCAGGAATTATGGAAACCGAATTTGTGCTTTAATGAATATCTTGAGAATATTTTCGGTTTTGGAAATTCCTTGGTGTCCAAACTTCCTAGTCTATAAATACTCGAAGTTTGCATTTCTAGCAAACTAATCCTTCGTGACAGCAAACTACCTCTTGTTGTGTTGCTACTGGTGAAGCCGCGTATTTGGAGAGGAGAGTAACCTAATTAGGAGAAATCTCTTACGGACGCTCGATTTAAAGTCTTCTTCGGGATTGAGAATCTCTAGTCAGTACCGTTGGTGGGAAACTAGATAATTGTGGTTTATCTTTTGTTTTCATTGATTTGATTGACTAACGGTGGTTGAACTTTGATTGCACCTAGTTTGTTTATGCTTGAGAATCTTCTCTTATGATATAAGATTCACTCAAACTAGTTCAGAGTTTTGACAGGGATCTTTAGACTGTTGTTAGTTCTAAAGACGATCTTGTGATAATCCATTGTTAACAGACTCCGTTCTGTGCGTGATTGATCACAAGAGATTCAAGTGATTGTGTGCATGTATTTATTGAAGATCTAAGAATATTTGAAGACGAAGAAGATATTGAAGATTTCTGATTTGTGAGTTCATAATCTTTGATGTGCACAATACTTGTTTCGGTAAAAAGAGGATCCAATTAATAATCGGTTTTATCCTTGTGATAAAATTGGATTGATTAATTGAGTAGATCGGCATCAACACAATTCTTTGGATTAAGAGTGTTGATTGCAAAATATTAACGATTACTTTGGTAATTGAACATAAGATAGATCTAAGGACCTGATGAAGGAGTTTATGTTAAGATAAACAGAAGAGCCTTTGTCCAACTCATATCACTTGGTTGAAGAGAGTTGATACCAAATAGATTTGTTGCTCCTTTACTGTTTGGAGTACGAACCAAAGGAATTGATTCAAGTACGTGACTTACTTACAAGTTGGAGGCATGGGAATACAGACGGAACTAGGTGAACTATAGGTTTAGTTGCTTGGTCTCAACTATACGAAGTTGGTGTAATTTTGTGTAGCGGCTTAATCCTGAGAGTATTCAATTCTGGACTAGGTCCTGGGGTTTTTCCGCATTTGAGGTTTTCCTCGTTAACAAAGTCTTGTTGTGTCATTTACTTTTACTTTTCCCATTATAATTGCTTTATTATAATAAAGTAAATCACACAAACGTTAATTCCTATTTACTTGATAAGTGAACCAAATTGTGTTTGGTTAAGTCCGAACATTTTTATCAAGTAAACACACTTCGTTGTTGTATTGTCTCGATTTCGTATCCATAGACGATCACACGAAGTGTGAACCGATTAGTTGCATTGTCTCGACTCAGTCCATAGACAATCACTTTCGGATAAAAGACTTATAGGTAGGAAAAGTTTTAGATTGAGGTATATTTGGGTACCCTTGTCTTTTCAAAAGAGAAATACCAAGTGGTAGATTTTCAATCTATACAACAAGCTATAAATTATCTATTAAGATAAACGAGCTTGTTGGATCCCAGTCAATCAAGTGCGCACAAAGTATAATCAAAAAGGACAGAATACCAATAACTCGGTTCAAATGGGGAAGAAACTGGTAGCCCCCTATCCAGAGTAGGGGTGCGAATAGCAGCTGCCTTGGGGGTGACCTGGGGGTGCCAATTAGTAATTAGGGTACCCCTTATCCAAAAGCGAGAGTCCGAATAACACTTGTCCTCCGGGTGCCAAAATCAACTTTTCGAGCCGAATTTTCCAAAAATGTTTATTTCCTAAAAATACATAAAAATACAATATCAGTACAAAAATAGAGTTCCAACAATACAGACATTGAGGACAAATTAGACACAAAAATGTGTCTATCAGACTCAATCAAGGAAATACATCCAAGAGTTATATCTCAATTTCTCAACACAATCTGCAAACGAACAAATAGAAATCTGTAAGCACAATTGATATGAGAAATAACTTGAACGGTATCAAAATCCAATGCTCAAATGTCAATCAATTTCAATCAACAATCGAAGGTCGGATTTACCAGTTGATTAAACTACGCACAATCTGTGATATTTCAATTATATAAAAAAGAATATAATGCGGAAAAGAAATAAAACAAACACTAGAAGTTTTGTTAACGAGGAAACCGCAAATGCATAAAAACCTCGGGACCTAGTCCATATTTGAACACCACATTGTATTAAGCCGCTACAGACTCTAGCCTACTACAAGTTAACTTTCAACTGGAATATAGTTGAGCTCTAACCAATCTCACACTGATTAAGATACAGACGCGTTCCTTACGTCTCTGAATCCCGACAGGACTCTGCGCACTTGATTCCTTAGATGATCTCACCACAACTAAGAGTTGCTACGACCCAAAGTCGAAGACTTGATAAACAAATCTGTCTCCTACAGAAAAGTCTATTCTGATAGATAAATTTGTCTCCCACAGAAATACCTATGAAGCTTTTGTTCCGTCTTTTGATAAATCAAGATGAACAAGAACCAATCGATAATCTGGTCTTATATTCCCGAAGAACAGCCTAGAAATATCAATCACCTCACAATAACTTAACTATATGGTAGTAGAACAAATTATTGTGGAATTACAAAGAATAAGACGAAGTGCTTTGTGATTAATTTTTATATCTTACCTATTGGATATAAATCTCAAGCAAATCTTTGAGAAGATAGTACTGAATACGATAGAACAAGTAAGATCAAAAAACGCAACTACAGAGAAAATAGTTGGGCGTGGCTTCAGAATCTCAATGAAGTCTTTAAGTCGTTAACCTTTAATGGTTTTAGGAAAAACCTAGGTTAAAGGAGAATTGACTCTAGTCGCAACTAGTGTCACACAGGAGGTTTGAGGATTAGGTTTTCCAGTTGCTAGAGTTCTCCCTTATATAGTCTTCAAATTAGGGTTTGATAGCTTTGAAACAAAACAATCAATATTCGCCAGTTAGATGAAAACCTGATTTAAGATTCAATCTAAGTTTGCTGAAAACCAAATCAATATCTCTCCACCGTTAGATGGTCTTAGCTTGTTATACACAAATGAAATATACATTCGTTTAGATATGGGTAGTCGTACCTAAACGTGTATATTGAGTTGGATCAACAATATTTAACCGAAGTTATCCATATGAACACGTTTGTATTAACCACATTCATCTAACACTTCTAGATCAAATGATATAATTGTGTTACTCATAGAGTTGTTCAATTGTTTATATTCTCATAGAAGTATACAAGACGCAATTGAAGCAAAATCGGATTGATTCAAAAGAACCAGTTCATGAACATTTTATCCACGGTTTGCAAAGATTGCATTCCTAAATTTATAAATGTATTTGTTCATGTGTATGAAATCATACTTAACCGATTTTTGAGCTTAAACCAACTCAATTTTCAAACGGGTACGCAAACTAGAGTTCCGGACTTTGATCTTTTCTGACAGTTCACAAACGGGTACGAATACTGTCATTCCAGACCGAACTCAGGTGAAACAGTTTACAAACATGTACACAAACTTGGTTCCCGGACTTTAACAGTTAAAACCTTTCGCATACGGGTATACATGCTTGGTTCCCGGACTTGAATCGTTCTTACAACAGTTTGCATACGGGTATACATACTGTGCTATATCCAGACAATGGTTATTTGTTCTAAACTCCCATTTGAATCATTGAAACATCCTTAGAAGACGACAATAGCTGTCTCACACAAACTATTATCTTATAAGTAATTTTCAAAGTGATCAAATGATTAATACGAAACATTCCGAGTCTACATCAAATGATTGTCTCACACAAATCATGTAAGATGTTACAAAGCGATTTTCACATGATCATGTTTTGACTCATTATTTAGTTTCCAACAAATAAATTGTTTCCAACTAAACTCGTCAAGTATAATGATGAACGTAGTTAAAGCAACAAGCTTTCAAACATATATTTTGAGAAAGATATAAGTGAGTTAAACTCAGCTCGAAATATCAAATGTGTATAATGTAAAAGTCTGTATAGCTATACGACTTAGTCTCAATAGGAGATAGAATAGACTTATGAGTGATAAATGAGTTCAAGTCTCCACATACCTTTTATTTATGAAGTTCTTCCAAGCTCTCCTTAGTAGATCTTCGTCTTCAATCGATGAACACCGTGAAGTCTAAAGCTCAACTACACATTCTATCCTAATCCGAGACATAGCTATAAGTAGACTAGAAATCAAGACTTATAGTTTTGACACCTAAACTTGACAAACAAGCTTGAGATAGAAACACTTGCGAGTTCGACCGAGCACTGCTCTAACAAATATACTTCGTACTATATGTTTTCAATAAAAACAACTTGAAGGAAACGTATATAGAAATGGAAGCAAGTCAAATCCGTATTAGTAACCTCGAACGGAAGGATGATATGTGAGTTGATGACGATATGTCTTTAGGTTCTTCAGAGTAACACGAGCTTGCCTCAACATTTTTAATGTTCCTAGTTTAACCAAACGAAGTTGACTCTAGTAATCTAATCAAGCAGCTTCGATTTTTGGAGCTAAAACATGTCAACAAAACTTGACATACCAGCGCTTGGTGGGTTCAACCTAGCAATGCTCTAACAATATATCTGTATAGGTTGATCCAAAAATATTTGTGGTATACTTGGTACGCTCGTCTTATCATAAAAAATTATTAATTTGTTTTTGACATTAAATGCATATGAAAATAAATTTACTAACTTTCAAATCCAAGAAATGTAACGTATGCGTCGTAGACCAACACCTTTCCAGCAATTTGGGACAATTATGTTGTTGTACTTTTTGTGATGTACGTAATAAAATCGACGCTCTGATATGTGACCTGGATCGGGTAGCCATAAATAAACAAAACCTAACTCTTTGTAACCACCTCTCAGATACTCAGATCAGTCTGACGCCCTGATATATGACCTGGAATTAAATCTGAATCGAAAACTAAATTCGGCAAACCAAACTCTATAATACGATTTTATTCCCAATTGATATCTGGAGCAGGCAACAATATTGTTTCATTTTTATGATTTCCTTTTCCCCTTTAAGTGTTATGATGCCCTTCGTTTTATAAACTAGTTTTTACCAAGAATTATAGAGAAAAAATAGAATATTTCATTTAGAAAAACTATGAAGTAAGAGTGGAGTAGTGTGAGTAAAAATTGTTGAAAACAAAGGAATTAATTTATAGTATTCGAAAAATAGAGTTATTGGCGACGCTTGTTCAACCGCATGATAGACACATTTTTATGTCCGATTTGTCTCGATTCTATATATTGCTAGGGCTCATTTTTGTACGTATTATGGTGTTTTATTTATTTGTAGGTTTTTTTGGCTAATAAACATTTTTGGAAAAAATTGGCTCGAAAAGTTGTCGAAAAGCACCCGGAGGACATTTTCTATCCGGACTCTCACTTTGGATAAGGGGTAACCTAATTACTAAGGGGCATCCCATTTCAAGGCAGTTGCTAATCGCACCCCTACTCTGGATAAGGGGCAACCATCTTCAACATTCAAAAACCAGGATTTTGGCGGGAAAAAAGTGCAGTTAAAGAACAGTTTTGGCAATCGTGATTTGGAGGAGTTTGAGGTCGATTAAACCTCTGAGTTTCATAGGATAGACTCCTTATGGGTCTAGGAATCTGATATGGGTGTTTAAATCGATTAGACTGGGCTCAATCGACGGATTTTTCTCACAACAGAAAATATGGAAAGTCACGTGTGTGACCTGTTTTAGGGAATTTTAGAGAGATTAAAACGCTGTAAACCTTCCCAAAGATTTGTATCTATCTAAGGAAGAGTTTCGAATAAAAAGGAAAGCTCAAAAACGCGTAGAAATCCTAAAACAAGAAATTGCCGCAACTTGGCCGTGAAGAGAAGGACAGAGATTTTGGAAGATTTGGGAGAGATTTAATCGGTATTTTTGATATAAATAGATGTCTTGGGTAATATAGAAGAGGTGTCGAGAGTTTGGGAACCTAACGAGAGCCATAGAAGAAGAAAACAGAGATTTACCAAACTCTGTTTCTTCTGCTGCTGCTGCTGAAGAAGAACGCGAAGAACATTGACGCTCGGTAAACAGTCGCAGAACAGTGTCGTTGTTTAACAGCTGAAGACATTAAGCTGTTCAGGGCAGTCTTATTTTAGGGTCTTAAACTCAGCGACAAAGCAACAGTTCCATTGTAACAACTGTTTTGCAACACCAATACACTGTTGCAAACAGTCTGTGTTATTACTTTTCACTCTTTTAATCATCTTTTGAGCAACAAACACATATTTTGAGATCATGATTAATATGAGGAGCTAAACTCCATTGCTAAGGCGATAGAGGAAGCTATTTTTCCAACAAAAAGTGGTATATTCTATTTTATCTTTTTATTTGCAATAATTATATGATTATTTGCCTTGAACTATTATTGAATATGATTTTTATTTGAGTGATTGTGATCTATTTTGATGGAGTATGCTTAGTTTTAAGTCATTTGATGCTTCATACTTGGTATTTACAATTATTACTTTTGAAAATCTACTTGTTGCAATATTTTAGAATCAAATTAAACAAGAAAATTGCATAAATATAAGTATTGGTTTAATCACTTTGAACTTGGAAAATAGTGGAATCTTAGCCTCAGTGTTTCTTTTAGTATTGATATCATCTTTGATTGAGTTTGTTATAATTTTTAGTGAGTTTTCTATCTGAATATTAGAATTTAAGTCTAATTAATATCCTTCACAAGTCTGAGAATCAAACCACTTTTACCACTATCTACAAATCACAACAATTTTTGGGGCCGCCGACGCGGACTTGTTTTTAGGGTTTTAGATTTATTTATTTTTATTTTATTTTATTATTTTTGTTCTTTTTTTTTATGTTTTTGAGTATTTATCTTGTATCTACATGTTTTGGATCATAAAGAAAATTGAGCCAAGGAGTTTGGTGATTTCATAAAGACTTGGAGCTAAAGATTAAAGCAAAAAGAACAGAAAAGAAGACAACTTTATTTTAGATAATTTTATTTTAGGGTTTGTTTATTTTATTTTAAAAAAAAAAAATCGTATTAGGGTTTATAATTTTTGTAATTTTTCTTTATTTTTTTGGACTTTTGGACTTTGGGACATTATTTTTTTTATTACCCTACGGAAGGGTACTTTAAATATAAACTGTTTGCAGAGAAGGAGGACAATTACGATATTGTCTCTGCACCTTGGGTTCGTACACTAGACATCGGAGTCAGTGGCCCGAGTCGACTACAACCGATTCATCCCCCGTCTGGAACGGGAGGTAAGATTCTAAACACTCGCGAATCCCCTGTCAACGAGTTACTGGACTCCTTCGTATGCATATATGTTGAGGACTGAATACGGACATTTATTTTTCTAGTAAAGGGCAAGGCCTGGCCATACAAGATAAGGGTTCGGATTTCATCACCGTTCTCTTCTTTCCCGCTTTAGGAGCACGTAACCTACGCGAACCTAAGCCTAAAATTTTGACTAGAACGAGACCGATAGGGTAACGAGCTTAATAGGAAAGTCATTCGAAAAATATTGGTTACTCTTTTAAGCATACTTCGAAGTTCTTGACGGTTTCTGTAAGTTGAATGCGTGACTGCGCCGCCCTTGTAATACCGGTGAGGCCTTGGGTATCAAATATCCACCGAGCTTCCCTCGCCTCTATTCAACTTACGTTAACTCGGATTGATTCCAGAGGGGTTTGCTTAAATTGCAACGAATTCCCGTTCGAAGGATTAGAAGCTGGTCTAGAAACAATCTAAGTGGAGCCATCATGCTTTTTGTTTGCTAGAAATCAATAGGTTTGATTTGGTTGAGTCGGCCTTGATCTGTGTTTGCTTACCCTTCAAATTTAAAAAATTATATTGTATGCCTGAACGTAAAAGATACGCACTAGGTAGATTTGTTAAAGAGAAACCTAATAGTTCGAAGCGTCTCGATTACCTTAATCTAGAAAGTCCGGCTTTTGAAGAGTATGTTTTTGAACGTTCTTTGACTGAGGAGAGAATCCCTGTTGCTCCGATAGCACCAGAAATGGCAACTTTGAAAGCTTTGTTTAATCCAACTAGGACTACCCGTCCTTCGTGTATTAAGTTAGCTGAAACGGAGGCACCCTATGAACTGAAACCTGGGACCTTACAGATGATCCCAATCTTTTTAGGGAAAGAAAATGAAAACCCTTATTACCATGTTAGGGATTTTGAGGAAATTTGTAGTACTCTAAGAATTGGAGGCTTGGATGATGATGCTTTGAAACTTAGGTTATTCCCATTTTCCCTGAAAGATAAGGCCAAGTCGTGGATGTATAGTTTGGACTCCGAGTCAATTGAGACATATGAACAACTTACATCTACCTTTTTCAATAAGTTCTTCCCTAGGCACAAAACATCGTCTATTAAGACGCAAATATGCACATTTTCACAACAAGAGGGAGAATCTTTATATAGGTATTTGGAAAGGTTCAATGATTTATTATCCCAGTGTCCTCATCATGGTTTAGAAAAGGTTAGGCTAGTTCAGATCCTTTATGAGGGTTTAGATTATTCCACAGCGACCATGGTTGAGTCTCTATGCACTGGTGGATTTTAAAACCAAGTTGTTGATGCGGCGATGGAATTTTTTAATGAAATCGCCGAAAAAACCCAGCAATGGGAAAATAGTAGGGCACCCCAGAAAACAATTCTTTTAAGTAGAGGAAACGTTAATAGGGTAGAAGGAGGCTATGAATCAGATGCCAAAATTGTTGTTATAGCAAAAAAGTTAGAAGCCTTAGAAGTGGGCCAGACTAGTGGTAGAGTGGAGCCTTTTTGGGAAGGCCAGAATATTGAAGAGCAGGCCAATGCTCTTTATAATAACACTAGATTTGATAACCGTCAAAAGATTGACCCATATTCAGAAACCTATAATCCTGGTTGGAGAAACCATCCGAACCTTTCGTGGTCTAAGGGCCAAAGTCAAGGTCAGTTTAGTAATTATAATGCTCCCCCAGGTTTTGTCTATACTAAGAATCCTTCAGGACTAGCTCAGTTTCAGAATCAGTCAGATAAGAAAATCCTAAGTTTAGAGGAGTCTCTCGCCTTGTAAACTCAGCAAACTGCAAAATTCCAGTTATCCGTAGAACAGAGTCTACAAGCTAGTAAAAGGATAGGACAAGAAAATAGTCAGGCTATTTCCGAGTTAAAAACCCAGGTTGGTCTGATAAGTGATTCTTTGAGAGAAAAAGGTAAGTTTCCTAGTCAAACACAACCCAACCCTAGAGGAGTTCATGAATTAGGTGCAAAACCATCGAATCAATTGAATGCTGTTAGAACCCTTAGAAGTGGTAGAGTTGTAGACAATAAGGTAACCATGCACGATAGTGAACATACTGTAGTTCACCCCTCAGGATCTCACCTCTCAGGACCAGTAGCTGAAGAGACTGATAAAGTTTCTTATGATGTGAATTCGGTTCCTGAAAGATCTGGTTTTAGGCCTAGAGCCCCATTTCCTCAGCTATTAGTACCAACAAAGAAGGAATCGAACTTTAATGACATAGTGGAGGTTTTTAAGAAAGTTACCATAAACCTTCCCTTATTAGATGCAATTAGGCAAATTCCTGCTTATGCCAAGTTCCTTAAGGATATGTGTACGCGAAAGCGAAAACTTAGCGTCCATAAGAAAGCCTTTTTAGCTAGTCACGTAAGTTCAATCATTCAGAACACCACAACTCCAAAATACAAAGATCCAGGTTCTCCTACCATTGCTTGCACAATAGGTAACTTCCGGGTAGAAAAAGCTTTACTTGACTTAGGAGCCAGTGTGAACTTACTGCCATTCCATGTATACTTACAGCTAGGACTTGGTGAAATGAAACCTACTCAGATGACACTGCAGTTAGCTGATAGGTCTGTTAAAATCCCTCGAGGTGTTATAGAGGATGTTCTTATTGAGGTCGACAAGTTTATTTATCCAATGGATTTCGTGGTCCTAGATACCCAACATGTCCCTGACCCAGAGAACCAGATACCTGTGATTTTAGGTCGCCCATTTTTAGCTACGTCTAATGCGATCATTAACTGTCGAAATGGTGTGACGAGTTTATCTTTTAGCAATATGACTATGGAGATGAACATTTTTAATGTCAGTAAGCAACCTCATGAGCTAGATGACACATGTGTTGAGGAGGTGAACATGATAGAAGCCTTAGTTCAGGAGTCATTACCAAACATCTTGTCTGAAGACCCATTAGAAAGTTGTTTATCCCATTTTTGTTTAGATTTTGACGACGATAGCACTATTGAACAGGTGAATGCTCTATTAGATTCTACCCCTGTGTTAGACACTGATAGATGGAAAGCTAGGTTTGAACCGTTACCAGTTTCTGAGACTACCCTAATTCCTTATTTAGAAGAGCCCCCAAAGTTGGACCTTAAACCGCTACCCGATACTCTAAAGTATGTGTTTTTAGGCCCATCTGAGACTTTACCTATGATTGTAGCTTCCAATTTGGATAGTGATCAGGAAAGTACGCTAGTAAATGTACTTCAAGACAATAAGGAAGCTTTAGGGTGGACTATAACAGACATTAAGGGTATAAGTCCTACTGTGTGTATGCATCAGATTCATTTAGAGGAAGACTCCAAACCTTCTGGGGAGATGCAACGTCGACTGAACCCTAACATGAAAGAGGTAGTTCGAAAAGAGGTGCTTAAGTTGTTAGATGCGGGTATTATTTACCCAATTTCAGACAGTAAGTGGGTCAGCCCTGTTCAGGTTGTCCCCAAGAAATCAGGTATCACTGTAGTCCAGAATGATAATAATGAATTAATCCCAACCCGAGTGACCACGAGATGGCGTGTGTGTATTGACTATAGGAAATTGAACAAGGTCACAAGGAAGGATCACTTTCCCCATCCTTTTATCGACCAAATGCTAGAGCGATTAGATGGACATATACTCCGGTTATAATCAGATCGTTATTGCCCCAGAAGACCAAGAGAAAACCACTTTTATCTGTCCCTTTGGTACCTTTGCGTATAAACGCATGCCTTTCGGGCTATGTAATTCCCCTGCAACTTTTCAGCGTTGTATGATATGGTAGAACGGTTCTTAGAGGTCTTTATGGATGATTTTTCATTGTTTGGTTCATCTTTCGATGAGTGCTTGCATCATTTGACATTAGTGTTGACTAGGTGTAAGGAAAAAATTTAGTGCTTAATTGGGAAAAATGTCATTTCATGGTTAAATCAGGAATTGTATTAGGGCACATCGTCTCTTCGAAGGGTATAGAGGTAGACAAAGCCAAAGTTGACCTTATTAAGACTTTACATGTCCCAAAAACCGTAAAAGATATTAGGTCATTCCTAGGGCATGCAGGTTTTTACCGTCGATTCATTAAGGATTTTAGCTTGATTTCTAGACCTCTTTGCAATTTGCTTGCAAAAGATGTTAAGTTTGTCTTTGATGATGCTTATTTAGAGGCTTTTGAGAAGCTTAAAACTTTATTCACTACTGCCCCGATAGTACAGGCACCTAACTGGAACCCACCCTTTGAGATTATGTGTGATTCTTCAGATTATGCTATAGGCGTCGTTTTAGGACAACGAGAAAATAAATTACTTCATGTGATTTATTATGCTAGAAAAACTCTGAATGATGCCCAAATGAACTACACAACTACCGAGAAGGAACTTTTAGCCATCGTGTTTGTCTTGGATAAGTTTAGGTCCTACCTATTAGGTTCTAAGATCATAATCTATACAGATCATGCTGCTTTGAAATACCTTTTATCTAAGAAGGATACCAAACCTAGATTGATTAGATGGATCCTATTGTTACAGGAATTTCCCCCAGACATTAGAGACAAAAAGGGCGCAGAAAATGTAGTAGCAGATCACTTGTCTAGGCTAGTTATTAGTTCCCCTAGTGATTCCCTTCCTATAAGGGATAGCTTTCCTGATGAACAATTGTTCTTTGTTTCCCAATCACCTTGGTATGCAAATATAGTGAATTATCTTGTTACTGGTCGAACCCCTCAACATTGGGTTAAGCAAGATCGTTCTAGGTTTTTAGCCGAGGTTAAGCATTTCTTTTGGGACGGTCCTTATCTGTTCAAGTATTGTCCGGACCAGATTATTAGGAGATGTGTATCTGAGAGTGACCAGTCTAGTATTATCTCCTTTTGTCATGAACATGCATGTGGGGGTCATTTTAGTGCTAAGAATACTGCCGCTAAGATTTTGCAGTGTGGATTTTACTGGCCTTCGTTGTTTAAAGATTCCCATAGTCATTGTGTTTCTTGTGAGCGTTGCCAGAAGTTAGGAACCATTTCCCGTAGAAATATGATGCCTTTGGACCCTATTTTAGTGATTGAGGTCTTTCATGTGTGGGGCATTGATTTTATGGGTCCATTTCCTATTTCGTTTGGTTATCTTTACATACTTGTCGTTGTAGACTATGTGTCTAAGTGAGTTGAGGCGGTTCCGTGTAGAACGAATGACCACAGGGTCATAGTCCAGTTTTTTAAAGAGAATATACTTACACGTTTTGGTACGCCGCAAGCTATAATTAGTGATGGAGGTTCACACTTTTGTAATAAATCGTTTTCTGTTTTAATGAAACAATACGGTATTACCCATAAAGTAGCAACCCCATATCACCGTCAGACTAGTGGACATGTAGAGGTTTCCAATAGGGAATTTAAACGTTTTCTAGAGAAAACAGTTAATCCAAATAGGAAAGACTGGTCGTCGAGGCTTACTGATGCCTTATGGGATTACCGTACTGCGTTTAAGACACCCATTGGAATGTCACCTTATCGTTTAGTGTTTGACAAGGCATGTCACATGCCTGTTGAGTTAGAGCATCGAGCCTATTGCGCTATTAAGAACTTAAACTTTTCACTTGACAAGGCAGGAGCTCAAAGAAAGCTCCAGCTCAATGAGTTGGACGAGATTCGTAGAGATGCATATGATAGTGCTAAGGATTATAAGAACAAAATGAAACTTGTGCATGATAGGAATATTTTACGAAAGTCATTTTCTCCAGGTCAAAAATTTCTTCTGTATGACACTCGTTTGCATCTATTTCCCGGGAAGTTGCGCTCTCGGTGGACCGGTCCTTTTGTGGTCCGTACTGTTTTTCCTCATGGCGTTGTTGAGATTAAGACACCAGATGGTAGTAGTTCTTCGAAGGTTAACGGTCAGCGATTTAAGCCATTTTAAGAGCCTTTTCCTACAGGTGATGTTTAAGAGGTCCCTCTGGAGGACCCTGTTTACCTTGATTGACCATCGAGGCGATTTTGTATGTTGTATAATATTTTTGTAGGTTTTTGGTTACACTTCACCCAGGTACTATCTTTCCGACTTCTCTGTTTACTATTTTCTCATGTTACTTATATTTTTGGTGTTGTTCTTTGATTAGAAACATTGAGAAAAATGTTAGATTTAAGTTTGGGGGTGGGGTAGAACTTTTTGTTACCTTTTCGTTGCAATAAATAAACTCCATAGCCTAGAGATTTATCCCTATTAAGGATGGCACTAACCAATATAAGTGGATGGAAGCATTTTGGTTGAGGAGTTGAGAAACCAATCCGACTAGATGGCAGCATCTAAAGAGTCTATCCATAAAAGCACAGAGCTCAGGTGTTAGAAATAACATGATAGTTTCACCATATCTCGTTGAGTCCTTTTCACTTCTGTTTTTATTTTGTTTTGTTTTTAAAAATTACTTAGGGGCATCCCATTTCCAGGCAGTTGCTAATCGCACCCCTACTCTGGATAAGGGGAAACCATCTTCAACATTCAAAAACCGGGATTTTGGTGTGAAAAAAGTGCAGTTAAAGAACAGTTTTGGCAATCGTGATTTGGAGGAGTTTGAGGTCGTTTAAACCTCTGATTTTCATAGGATAGACTCCTTATGGGTCTAGGAATCTGATATGGGTGTTTAAATCGATTAGACTGGGCTCAATCGACGGATTTTTCTCACAACAGAAAATATGAAAAGTCACGTGTGTGACCTGTTTTAGGGAATTTTAGAGAGATTAAAACGTTGTAAACCTTCCCAAAGATTTGTATCTATCTAAGGAAGAGTTTAGAATAAAAAGGAAAGCTCAGAAACGCGTAGAAATCCTAAAACAAGAAATTGCCGCAACTTGGCCGTGAAGAGAAGGAAAGAGATTTTGGAAGATTTGGGAGAGATTTAATCGGTATTTTTGATATAAATAGATGTCTTGGGTCATATAGAAGAGGTGTCGAGAGTTTGGGAACCTAAGGAGATCCAGAGAAGAAGAAATCATAGCTTTACCAAACTCTGTTTCTGCTGCTGCTGCTGCTGCTGAAGAAGAAGAACGCGAAGAA
This sequence comes from Papaver somniferum, assembly GCF_003573695.1. Lineage (NCBI taxonomy): Eukaryota > Viridiplantae > Streptophyta > Magnoliopsida > Ranunculales > Papaveraceae > Papaver > Papaver somniferum. The sequence continues at coordinate 23,680,251 of NC_039368.1, read as the reverse complement.
CATTGACGCTCGGTAAACAGTCGCAGAACAATGTCGTTGTTTAACAGCTGAAGAACATTAAGTTGTTCAGGGCAGTCTTATTTTAGGGTCTTAAAATCAGCGAAAAAGCAACAGTTTTTCTGTAAAAGCTGTTTTGCAACACCAATACACTGTTGCAAACAGTCTGTGTTATTACATTTCACTCTTTTAATCATCTTTTGAGCAACAAACACATATTTTGAGATCATGATTAATATGAGGAGCTAAACCCCATTGCTGAGGCGATAGAGGAAGCTATTTTTCCAACAAAAAGTGGTATATTCTATTTTATCTTTTTATTTGCAATAATTATATGATTATTTTCCTTGAACTATTATTGAATATGATTTTTATTTGAGTGATTGTGATCTATTTTGATGGAGTATGCTTAGTTTTGAGACTTTTGATGCTTCATACTTGGTATTTACAATTATTACTTTTGAAAATCTACTTGTTGCAATATATTAGAATCAAATTAAACAAGAAAATTGCGTAAATATAAGTATTGGTTTAATCACTTTGAACTTGGAAAATAGTGGAATCTTAGCCTCAGTGTTTCTTTTAGTATTGATATCATCTTTGATTGAGTTTGCTATAATTTTTAGTGAGTTTTCTATTTTAATATTAGAATTTAAGTTTAATTAATATCCTTCACACGTCTGAGAATCGAACCACTTTTACCACTATCTACAAATCACAACACCGCACATGGATCAAATTCAACGGCCAGCAAGTCTTTTTATATCACTCGTCCCAACTTGTGCCACACGTTGCTTGTGTTATCGCGGATTAAGTATTCGGAAAACATTTGGCTAGGCAGAAAATAATATTTGCAAATTCCCATAAAAATTGCCCATACATAGCTCTGAAAATTCAAAATGTGAGTGTAAATAGTGTCACCCAAACACCCAATATGTTAGGTGTGAGAAGTCGTGATATGATCTGAATGAAACTTGCAACCCACACCTGGAAGGAAATTCAAATTGATTTCTAGTTAAAGATAAAAGAGGGTTTCACTACGGATACAAACTTTTCCCTTGCAAAATCAAATATTTACAAATAAGCTTTTACTTTCTCTAAAATTTCTATACTACCAAAGATAGAAAGCAAAAGAAAATGACTTTCCAACACCTTAAAGAGCTTATTTTACTTTCCTCTTTTTATTGCATGCGTTGAAAGAGAAAGATAGAATCTAAGTTCCCACCTTTACTGTAGAAAGTTGCATTTTTTAAGTAGTAGAAATTGAACAAAAACGAAGAATGGAATCAAATGTAGTTAGTTTCAGTTAAGAAAAAAAATAATCGAAAAGATAAAAGCCAGAAAGCAAAAGGTACTTATAGTTACGGCTTTTTATTCTTTGAAGTTTCTATTTTATTACTACAAGCGTGGGATGTTAAACTATGTTAATTAACTCATATGTAACGTTAAACCACTGCTTGGTTACCTCATTTCCCCGTAAAATGGTCGGGTTAAGAGAAATCCTACTGCTTGTCGTTTTTAACCATGCGTAGTACGTGTGTATCTCATATCAATCCACAAAATCGCGACAGGGTGCATGATGTTTGGTGCGCATATGCATGCACGCAATTAGACTATCCTAGTTTACATTGGATATGAAACCTGCTTGGGTAAGTTTTATGCGCCTGCCACAGTAGTGCAGTGGTAGAGTCATCGTGCAGTGTATCAGTCAGAAATTACTTTAACATTATATTTTTTATCGACAAGAAAAATGAGTTTAAATCATTTTTAGAAACATGATGAAGATAATGTATAATTTCAGTTATTCATGCATCTTAAGACTGTTAAATCCACTCGATTCATATGAGCAGTTCCAAGTTTGTTCCCACTATGGAATGAACAAACATGAAAATTGGATGTTCAAATCAACAAATTTGTTGGTTTGAACATTGAGTCGGACCACCCAGCGCGCGCCTGTGGTAAGGACGGGCGCGCTCGCCGAAAACGCTGGCGTTTGAATTCAGAACGCTGGCGCTGTCCTTCCAACTCGCGTGGTTCATTCAAATGCCAGCGTTCATCTTAGAATCTCCAGCGTTTGACACAAAGACGCCAACAACTCAACCTGAACGGCTGAGAAATCTGGTGATCCAACGGCTAAATCTTTTGAATTCTATAAATATTCCTCATTTCAACTCTAAATTCACACATTCTGCAAATTCTTCACTCTCAATTCTTGATTGAACATGTCTCGGACCCTGTTAGTTCGGCGAGCTCCGTATACTAAAGAAGAAGATGAATCTATTTGCAGAAACTATGTTTATTTATTTACTCAGCTTGCTTCAGTAAACTATCCATAGGTGAATTTCTGGGCGGTTATTCACGATGGTTTCTGCAGTGACACTCGTAATCCGAGTCGTTGTGCTATATGCGACATAGAAAATCGTTTTTGTACAATTAAGAAAGAAGTAAGTGAGTTTGTATCTTTAACGATATAAGCAAATCGATATCGACTGAGAGGTGAAACTGATGCTGACATGGTAACAAGATCTTTGGCTGAATGGCGAAGATGGAAAAATGTGGCTTTTCCTTTCGAAAAATGTTTTGAAATCCTTAAGGTGTTGAATAGATTCAACCCCTTTGTAGTTGTTGTTCAACCTAGTACTTCTTCTCATTAGTGAAACTAATGTAATGTAGTCCGTCGTAATTTAGTGAAGCTAATGTAAAACGCTTAATTTTAAACATATATAATTTTATTTAATTAAGATTGTCGTACTTTTAAAACTAAAACTACAAATGTAGAAAAATTAAAAATTACAATAATCTCTCTAACGTCGCTCATCTCTAGCTCCCCCATTGTTATTTTCTGGAACCAATAATTTATAAAATTCCGGGGATAGATCTGGGAAATCCCTAATTGCTAACATATTATATAAATTTCCAATTGTTGATAGACCTGGGGATAGACCTGGATGACCTGGCTGAACAAAATTAGGTGATTGGAAAGCACTTTCTGTACTCGGTCCTCCAAGCATATAAGAGGTTTGTTGTTGTTCTGGTGTTATTGGTGTGTAGCATTCATTTGGGTTGTAGGGCGCATTTGGGTTGTACGGCGTGAATGATGATGAAATGCGCCTAGGTTCAATCCGAAATGCTTGAGGTTGAGATACATGCATAATTTATGGTGTAGTATTGTGCCGTACATGTGGTGAAGAACTCTGTCGTACATGTGGTGAAGAACTCTGTCGTACCTGTGTTTGTCCCACCACTGTTTCTTCACTTTACTGCCATGATCTGTTGCTCCTGGTGGAACCGGTAGACTGTGATCGCCGCCCATCATCATTTACAGTTGGACTCAATCCAAACATTGTGTCTTTCTGCCATTTTCGTAGTTGTTCCAAGTGCAGCGCGTCTACTTGTCGATTCAACAAATGCAAATCGTTGAGTTTCCTCCGCAACTCTTCATCACTAGCAGTGACATTGTAGTAAGGATAAATATGGTCCATACCTTGAAACAATGGGGATCGTGGTTGGCTCACCTTGTGAAGTAATACTTTGCAGCTTCCAACGAATTTCGGGAATATTTGACAAAGATGATGAAGAACTTGCACCCGTCCTAGGATAAGTCATAAAGCTTGGCTCCTGTGGAGGTGGTTGGATAGGAACGATATTTGGATCATGGGACATGTTTGATAACCCTGGAAAATAAAACCCATGGACGTGCATGTTCTGTGTCCCAATTATAGGCTTCGTAATTGACGTGTACCAGTTGACATATTGCGCTTTGTTAATATTCCTCCTTGTATTTAGTTCATACCTTTCTCAACCGATTCTTCTCAGCCGATAAAAATCTGATGCAGAGGTTTCCATCTGTTGTAGCGGGTTAATTGCAATTGCAAATACACCTTGTATTTGGTACTGCACTCTTTCTCCCTTCCGGACTGTAAAATACAACTCTACGCATAGAATAATCAAGAATACTTATTCCAACATCATCACCATACTGAGGTAAATCAACGTAAGGGTGAACAACTACGTTGTTGTGGCTCCGAGTCATCTGTGTAACCCGTGAACAAAACTGGAACCTAAGACGTCCATGCCAGTGTTATTCTCTAAGTTGTTCTTCATATACATGTCCAACATTGGAAATCTAAGTGTCCCGTCTTTTAGGATTGGTGTACCAACACAGAAGTAAGTATATCACCAATACTGCAAATTACTCCATAATTTTAGTATTTTGACTAAATAATCTACATTTTTTCATAAAAATTATTTAAATTTAGTAATAATAATAAATTTAAAAATAAGAATTTTGATATTTACCTATATGATGTCCCAGAAACCAGTGAAGTTGTGGTCGCCCACAGACGCTTTATCCAGCCCACAGTACAATTCTGCTAAAATTGCAGATCCCCGGTCATAATATGGTGCTTTGTCGAGATCTTCTAACGCTTCAAGCCAATCAACATGAGCAACAAAAGTTGAGTTTGGAAAGAATGTCTGACCCAGTACCCATAAGATAAACATCTTTTCGAGTTCAGGATAGTCATCTACATGTTCTGGGTTTCTGGGTTTGATTAAGAAAGCCTTCAACGCTGCACATCTAATCCCACCTCCTTTCAAATCTTTATAATCTTGACGTATTTCTGATTCCACAAACGAGGGAAAAAGCGTCTCCCATTTACTATTTGATATCCATTCGTCTTGATTGAATGATGGCGGGTCTCCCATTCCACTTGGGATCCCAACAATGAAATACAAATCAAGGGGAGTAATTCCTATTACAAATATAATATCAACTATGATTAATTTTTTTGATTATTTAAATTTTTTAATTTAAGTTAAGTAAAAAAAACTTACCAATTTCGAAATCCATAAAATGGAATGTGTGCATCGTCGTCCACCAACTTTCTACCACTGTTTTCGGAATTTTGTTGTTATGTTTTCTTGGCTTCATGTTATAAAGCGCACGCCAAGGATATCTGTCAACCCTTTCTCGGACTGCAAGGGGTAGACGAATATAAACAACATTTAATTCTGAAAATCCTCCTCTCATGTTATAATAAATTAGACCGATCTTAATGCCCCGACACATGACCTGGGACTAATGATGGAGCAGCAACGATATTTGGCGAAGAAAACTCTGCTTCTCGGTTTTGATTAAAATCTACACCTGTGTTAGGAAGCGGTGCCGATTCATTTTTCCGATCTCTTTTCTTCTTATACTATTCACCACTCTTCTTACTAAGTTGTTCATTTTGTGTTGGAATATTTTGATTTAGAAGAGTTTTAGACAAGGAAATGGTAGTGGTGTGACTCAAAATGAAATCAGAAGAACGAATTTATAGTGCTGGAATAATACCGTTGCAAATATAGGCGTTCGAGATTCGAACGTTAGAGATTTCGGTTCTAACGCCCGCATTGGTGATTCACACGCCAAAGGTTGTCTCGTAAACGCTGAGTTGGTTCTTTCAACGTCAGAGTTTTACCTTGGACGCGTGCCTGTTTATCCAACGCCCTGTATTATAGTGGAAAATCCAATTTAACCATCCACGTAGTTCAACAAAAGTTTTCATTTGGCCGTTGCCATAGGAATCGCCCAAACCCCCATTTAGTAGCCAATTCAAAGTAACGATGGATTTTTACAAGTTACATTCTCATTCAGACTTCAAACAAATTTTTCATTTGTAGATGCAGTTAAGAAACAATTTCATAAAAAAAAAAAAAAAAAAATTCTGCAAATATTAGCAGGCAGTCATTTAACCACCACTTTATACGAAAAAAGAGAAATAATTTGCAATCATAAATTTGCTGGGTCCATAGTAAAACATTTTGCATGGACCAAATATCTCCACTGAATGTTTCAGACAAAGAAGCTAAATAAGTTTATGAGGGTCGTGTCATCGTCGTTATGAGTAAACCTATCACAGCTGATGGACGGTTATTATCCAAGGAGACAAGGTAGGTCCCACAGACCTGTAACAGAGGTAAATAACATGTTATCATGAAGACAGTGATGCAATAACAAATCTTACCCAAAGATCAATGTTTGTTCAAGGAGTTAAAGCAGTGAAATCTGGTCCGTTAGATGGTACGACTGTCAATGTCAAAAGAGTTTTCAATTCAATTTCTTTCGTGGGACCAAAAAATCACGCGTGAGATTGTTTTTGTCTCTCACGTGAATTCATCTTCCCTATGACAGGAGGAAGAAGAAAAAAGATGAGAAAGAATTCCTGAATTGTGATGGAAAGACCAAAATGCCATTGGTTTAAGGTTTCGGGAAACGGAACCTCCACCCAAAGTAAACAAAATTCTTCTCCTTTTTACTTTTCTATATACAAACCGGAAACAATCCCACTGATGGTATCAGAAAAAAGAAGGATAGAACGTGAGCTGAAAGCATTTCATTTTTTTTATTTTGTACTTTATTACCCGACCATAACATAAGGAAAGCCGGTACAAGCACAGTGACTAAAATCTAAAACTGAATTAAAATCTTTATTAATAACTTTCCGTTAGTGGCCAAAGATAAAGCTAACATTCCTACTACGGTAGTTTTGTTCTCTGGCTACGATGTGGTCGGGCATAGGGCTGCACATGATCCGATATGGTCCGGTTCTCTTATGGAACCGGTCTCTGTACTTGGTGTTGGTCGATACCTTGTTTTGAGGACCGATACCTGTATATGGAGTTGTATCTGTACCTCCGGTATCGAGTTTTAACCCACTGAATCATAAATTTCTTTCTACCTTTCATTTTCAATCCATTTAAAAATTCTAACTCAATCTCAAACAAAACTTAAATCAAACATTCAATTAAATTTAACAAATTAATCAAACGAACCCTAAATTTAGTTATATCTATAACTGTGGTACCTAAAATCAACTGAACATGAACCCTAAAATAATTTTCAGGTTAAAATGATTGATTTATTCAAGCATTCATTCCCTGTAGCAGCACCAATACTTCTCAAATGCAATTCAACCGATATCCATGAAAATTAACAGGAACAATATCTTTTCTTTCTCAATTCACAGATCTATTGCAAAGCCCAGCTACAGGCTTCAATTCGAGTCTTCTCATCTTCTTCTTCATCTACGATTAACAGAAACAACGCCACCTCTTCTCTTTCTCGATTCACTAAACCTATGAACTGTTTTATCATCAGAACATTATGAATCACCATTATTAACAATAATTTCAGTTCCAACAAAAACACAAAAATCCATCAAGTTAGATATTCTTCAAGCAAATTAAGGTTTGAGTTTTTCTTTAAACTTCAATTCAAGAAGATTTCAATAAAAATCAGAAGAAATTTCATCAGGATAAAAAAAAAACTGATCAAATTAGAAGAAAAAGAAGAAGACAAATACACTTGAGAGAAGCAGAGTACTGAGGATAACAATTAGAATCAGAGATTCGAGAAGCACCTGGATATGACGATTGCGACGATAATGATAACGACGACGCCATGATTTTGCTGCTATACCCTTTCTTCTTCGATTCAGAATAGAGGGTATCTGTTTCTCTTCGACAGTGGAGAAGAAGGAGGAAATAAGGAGTGAAAATATCTTGACCTAAAATAATCGTTAGGCTTAGGATTAGATATAGTTTTAGTTGGACGGATAGGATATATATTAGATTAAATCCAAGAAGAAACAGGTTGCTGGGTCCGGTATAGGCCGGGAATAAGGCTAGAACCGATACCTGTCCCGGTCTACACCGATTCCCATGTTTCATTCCCGTTCCCTATACCGGATACACCGATCCCGGTACGGTTTTTCCAGTTCCAGTCTGGTACAGGTCTCTTTAACCGGGTTTTTTGTATCCTTAGTCGGGCCACATATTCAAAGTATGTGTTTTTTTTTATGTGACATGTATATAAACCAAAAACTTGTCCCTTGTAAATCCCTGCAAAAAGATCACTTTTTGAGAAAAAAAATAAGAAGTTAACAAAAACAAATTAGTTAAATGATTGTGTAATAAACTGTTTTTGACTTTATTTCTAATTTATAATACGTGTCAAAAAAAAAGGGCCACATACTTTGAGTATGTGGCCCAACCACATTGTAGCCGCACTGGTAATTTTGAAAGGTGTTATACCGGATTGCTAATTCCATGGTGGATTATTGTGTTTTATATCAATTTTTAGTAACTTTTTTGTGGAAGTATGATAATCTCCGATCAATGATCTTGATTATCCTTTTCGATAGTAAATATTTTATTTAGAAAATAGTAAATCATAATTTTCACTGTATTATGAAGATGTTTTTAGATATTTTTCGAAATTCGACGAACAATTTTCCGGTGCACAAATTTCCACGAATTATACTCTGTAAATAGTCTTAATATCCCGTAACCAAGTAGGATGACTACTCATCAAAACTAGGCCATCTTTGTGCCCAAATTTTATCTTCAAATTGTTCCATGCTAGTGTACCCCATTAAAAACCGCTAATATAAATAATGAATCCTATACGAAAGATTGATGAACGGTTTGACACCTAGCATGAGAAGAGTTTGAGGCAGAAAGTGTTTCGAAGAATAAATATTGCGTACGGAGATTCTACTGTAACCCTACGGAAGAATGATACATCTAAAGTTTCAAAATATTACGAGATCTTTCGAGAAATTTGGATTTCTTAGTCGTGGAGGTTTCATTCATTCATCCAACTGGAAATATAAAATCATGAAAGCAGAATGAATGAAGAATTATTATTCGAAGAAGTCCTGGCTCCAGCCATATGAAGCAAAAACTACTATATATCAACGAAGTATCTACAAGCTACTAAAAAGATGCTCATCTATAAAAGGAAATCACAAAGTGGAAAATCTAATTATCAGCATTAACACCTGGATTAATGATCCTTTCATCGCAATCCTCTCCAGGAGACGCCTAAACCTCCTCCTCGCAAGCTGCTCTAACATCCTCTTCAGGAGCTTCTCCAATAGCCTCTTCGGAAGCTGTTTCAACATCCTTTTCAGAAACTATTTCAACAACCTTTTGAGGGTTTTCCCCACGATAGGGTTCATCCGCATCAGAGTCGAGAATTATGACGCTGTTATGAATAAGGGAATCATGTGCATGTTCACCCGGAAGCTGCTTATGCTCAAACCTTCGTCGCTTTAGTCGTGCTGCAAATCTTTCAGCCCTGGCGCTTGCTGGTTGAGATGCTTCATCGCGTCTCCACTTTTCCTCCATGCAAACCGAAGCCAAGAAAGCTTGAACACGTTCTCGAACGACGCTCATATATGTGAGGGACATACCCTGTATGGCTTGTCCAGCTTCACGAAACGGACGATCTATTTTAGCCAATACCTCTTCGAATACGGTCACCCTGGGTTTGTCGACTTCAAAATTCTTTTCTGGAGAGTTGGAGGAATAATCATTACTAGGAGTTCCCATCATATACTGCAGAAAGCATAGGATTACGGTTATGTCAACAACTGGCGCGGCGAACGATCTAAAAAAAAACTATAAAAGAAGATGAAGTACTTACCTGTCAATAAAAGAAAGAAGAAAAGTACAACTTTGTGATGATCGGTGAGAAGAAGGACCCAAGCGCTTCCTTTTGTATTCAGCAAGTCGACAAGATCCGGGAAAGAAAATGACTCTCTATATGCCTTGTATAGAGGCTTTGGATGCGGGATATCAGCCAACTATATGCTCATCTACCTAGAACTGATTGGCGTATGCTAAGAGGACGATTGCTACTTTCCCCGATGCTTCATTTAACATGTCCTGCTCAAAGACCAAGCCGACCTCTCTCCTGGTAATGTCTGTCTAACTCTTCTCATGAATTACTGTCACCATCTAGTGCTTACCGCAACAATGTCACTGTTACATGCTAAGCAGGGACTTAATGTTGATGGAGGGTTTTAGTTCAGGGATAAAATCATAAAACTATAAATTTATGTACTCTTGTTCTGCAAAGAAATAGAGCCATTTAAAAGTGATGAGTGCCCACGCCTCTTTTCTTACATATGCTTTGAGCAATTCAATATACTTATATATGAAATTTATTTAGAATAATGTTGGTTGCAAAAATCCCAGGTATTCTGTAAATTTTATTGAACTCTCGCCTGCGTTATTCACTAATGCATGGCTTACTGAGTATTTACCCTATACTATGTTCTCGGTTGAACTCTTAATATTGACATGATATGAAAATTAATGTTCGTTCTCAGCTGAGTAGTATGAGTTTCCCGAAGTGTCAGTATTAAGATGTGCATGAAAGTACTCAATCAGAAGCACGCAAGCTGCACTGCTCTCTGAGATAAAAATTAGTGATTTTGTATTAACGCGCAAAATTCACCAAATTCGATTAATTTTGTGTCAGCTAGCAAAATTCAATTTTTCTAACCAAATTTTATCAGTTTACAAAAATTAGGTTTTTACGGCCTGCCCAATATCTCGATCCCTATTAGTCGAGACTAATCCTAGGCAAGCTAGGAAATTGGTCCATCATGGAACTAGTAGTAGCAGAATCCTACCAAAAGTTAGAAAACAAGAAATAAAGGGGAACTGCGACAAGTGAAGGCAGCAGCCAAAGGGGCGCGGCCGCGTAACTTGGCCGGCTAGTTTGCCCTAGCTTCTATCACCGGCCGGCCATACCCTATATTGCTGTCTGCCGACCCCTCTTTCCCACTGGCCACTAAAATTGCTCCAAAGCCACAACATATACTTCTAATGAAACAAGGAAGTTGGCTAGCCGACGTGCTTAGTTTCTTAAGAAATTGTGTCTAGACTGTCCATGTCGGTCTTAAAATGATCACGACCGTACGACTTGGACGACCGATTTATCAAGCTTAGCCTTCTCCCGGCGCGACCAAACAAGATTCATGATGATCATCGGCGAACCCACTTTTATTCCATCCAATCAGAACTCTTCTAGCCTATAGGTAGAATCCATGATCGCTAGCCAAAGTAGGCTAGTCACGCGGTTGAAAAAGGTGTTTAACGAGTTAAAACCGGCCATGAAAGTTTTAAATCCATCGTGGCCGTACAACTTAGCCAGCCTAATTGGATGGCTTAGATTTTATTTTAGGCGACCAATGAAGTACTGATATGCTCACCGACGACCGCGTTTAGCCTTGGCCAATCACGTTGCTCACAACCTGTCGGCAACACTTTAAATAGATCACCCAAAGTAGGTTGGTCACACGTCTTTAAAAGCCTTGAATTCGACGGCAGCACGTGGATTTTGCAAAACGATCTCATCCGTCCGACTTGGTCAGCCAAATTGACCAGCCTAGATCTAATTCTGGGAGACCAATAAGGTGTCTTCTTGATCACCAGCCGCCCCTCTTCCATGAGGACCGATCGACTTATCCTCAAGCTACCCAGTGGCTCCTGGCAGCTGCTGAAAGATGGCCGGCCGAGTTCCTTTTTAATACCATGAATTTCGCGACCAACCAAGATAGTCTCTATACAACGATGCTTCATATGCATCGATTATTTTCAGCTTCTTTCTTAAAAGCGATGCTTTACAAACATCGATTGCAAACGATATTTTATAAATATCGAGTTTACAAATAATTTAATTATTTAACTTAAGAGCGTTGTATGCTATTTTTTGCGGCAAGTCTCATGACTTGACTTGTCACATATGAATGCATGCTGTCTAGCTTGTACGTGATTAGTCTAAATAGTTAGGTCTTGCAAACAAAACCCGCTCAGCAACTACCATGAAGGACTTGTTCTGTTCTTCATGTAACTTGCTACATATTTCCTACAAAATACTTGAGAGATCAAGCATGTCACAAACTGGGGGATGTTCATCAGGATATTGGTATGGCAGTTTACAGCATGCAACATGTAATACATCTATTATGAGAAAGTGTCAGGAAAGGCGGACAGTTAGTGAAAGTAATGAAGTAGTGGGTGTAAAAACGACCAGTCTTCCCCTGATAGTAGGGATGTGGTTTTCATCATTTTTCACGATCCTCGCTCCTCCTTTACTCAACTACTTCCATTTCTTATGAGATCAGGGTGTGTTCGACTTGTATAATTTTCACCAACAAGAGTTCATTAACGCAAGTATCCAGAAAACACCAAGAACTTATAACTACATTCTGGAAGCGGGTTCTACAATCTGATACAAGTCATTAAACAACCACACTTTCATAGTTCATCATTCTGATCTCAAAACCTTCTTTGCTTCCCTCCCTAAGATGAACTCTTCTCCTTCATTTTATGACCGAAGCAAGACTGGAACGGACAGTTCTTGGTTTAGGCCAGAATTGTACAGATTGATCTCTCGAATCTAAAGTACTCATGTGCAGTACATTTGTTTAGGGTTTAGATTCGTTTCTCGGCGGCACACCCAATTTACCATTTTCAGCAGAATCAGTTTTTACCCTACTACAATGTGGTAATTATAAATGTGCATGAAGATGCTTACATTCATAATACTAAATGTTCCACCAATGTGCTAAATCATTTTTATGACCTAAAAATGTACATCATAATCAAAAATTCACAATCGTGGTCCAAATTTTTTCAATTGAATTAAATTGTATCATGTGGACCGAAGTTCTATGTTCTCCCTACGGTTCGATTTTTACCATGGGAGGACCTAAGATTTACATTGCAACAATCCAAAATAAATTAAGCAGACATGATTTTTCATGTTAATAAAATCAACCACATTATTCTAAGCTTTTTACATGACTAGAATATTCATTGTAATCCAAAATTTGTCCATGACTGAAAACCTACAGCACGACCCTGAATTTTCCTCGGTGACCCAAATATTGCACATTACTCATAATTGATTCCCCAACCTAAAATTCACTTAGTTATATTAAAGTGTCTTGTGACCTAAATTTAACCCCGGTGAACAAAACTCTATATCATGAGCTTAAATATGCCACATTCGACCGGAGATGTGTCATGTGACCCAAAATACGCGATCTCGATAGTTTGTAACTCATTTTCATGACTTGTATTTGAAGCTCCTCTGACATAATAGACACCTCATCATTCATAATAAATTTAATTATATAAAACAATTACCAAATAATTTTGTTCGTTTTTTCTTAACATGTCAAGATTTAATGGTGTTAGAGCATCGCTCGTTCAAGCTCACAAGTTTTGGAATTTTAAGCTTGTTGCCAAATTTAGATGATCAAAACTATATCTTGATTTAAAGTCTATTAGAGTCAGACTCAGACACGGAATAGAGCGTGGTAGTTGAGCATCAGAATTAACCGGTCGAACTTAAAGCATCTAACGAAGAATCACTTTACCAAAGCCACTAATAAAGGGCCTGTACTTTCTTTACTTACCTTGTTTAGCAAGGCCCCAAGGGGATTTTTTTTTTAAGGAAGTGGTACTCGACGAAAGAGCTTGAAAAGCGAAATTTCCCTTTTGCACTCACGCCATATTGCTGGATCAGGCCTTGCACCCATTGTCCAAGATTCCCCACTAGAATGAAGAACAACAATATCAATGTAAACTTCATCAACAGAGGTGTATGAAGACTGAGTATCCTATTTACTCATATTATCTATCATTTTAACTACTGAGAAATGTCATATGATTTTGGTATTATGATCAACATTGCAAAGAAGCATTCAAGCAATAAGGATTAGTCAAGTTAGTTCTGATGTTCACAAAATGTTTTGCTCGGTTCATGAACTTGAATTTATAAAAATAAATACTTGGTGAATTAATTCTCAATTAACTCGCATACACGAACTGATTTTGTCAGTTTGCAAACTGGTCGATTTTGACATGTTTTTGGATAACTTTTCTTTAAGTACAGTACAAGAACTGATTTATGCAGTCCGCGAACTGGTTCATTTTGAAATGTTCCCGGATACCTTTTGTAAACTTATCAAATACATCAACGATCTGAATTACGAGATGACTATTTATTCGTGAACTGTTTTGGTCATGTTATATTTTAATCTAGTTTATGATTTTTGGTTGAGGAACAACCTAAACATTGTCCGTTGGCAACCAATTGGTGCACAACGTATAACATACGGTTGCACATTTCTTCTTTGTGGTTCAGGGAAAACTTCTCACATGTTACATGATTAATCTATATGTAGAAATTCCTAAACATTTAAACTAGTTCATGAACCAAGATTTGTTTGTAAGCTACCAAGCGACGTTCATCAATATAAATAAAGGAATCACTGCACACTAGAATCTCAATCTTGGCACTTATATGCTCTAGTTACGACTAGAGTCGTCCTCTAAAACCTAGGTTTCCTCTGGTGAAATTGTATTAAGTTATGACTTTGAAAGACTTCACTAAGGGATTCATGAAGCCCGATCATAATAGATTTTACCTGATTTATATTTATTATTCGGATCTTATTCTTATTTATTATTATAGTTTCCAAACTATACATCAGGAAAAACATAGATAAAAACCACAAAGTACTCTTCATCTCAGACTTTGTAATTACACAAGATAGATACCTAAATCAGTCCTAGTTTGATTATTTTAGATTGTTCTTGTGAGGTATAGTTGATTATGCATTATTATAACTTTTAAAGGGAGTAAGTTATCCTAATTGTTGAGTTTGATTGGTATCTTCCTATCCTTGAAGATCCCTCATAAGCATATAGGTTTTCATTACCTTAATTGAGTATCTTTCCGAAGGAAATCAAATAGGATGTCTGTTAGAGGCATGATAGTTAAAAAGTCTTCACATAGGTTGAAGCAACTCCTAGGCGTGTAAAGGACGCCATCTAGGGGAATAGTGTCGTGTAGGGTCTTGCGAGATCTAAAACATGTAAAGTAGCAAACCTGAATTTGAATCTCTCGTAGGGTATCCACTACATTCCAATATGAAGTCTGATAGTAGGTTACTATCTGTGGCGGCTTAATACAGTGTGGTTCAGGTTCTAGACTAGGTCCCAGGATTTTTCTGTATATTGCAGTTTTTCTCGTCAATAAAATTTCCGGTGTCTTGTGTCATTTCTTTTCCGCAATATATTGTTTATCTTTATGGTATAAATAACACTAGTAGTACGTTAGAATAATCTAGATAATATTTAAGCCTAAAAGGCTTTGTAGAACTTATAATATTTATTCCTGAGAATTCGTATCTTGAAAGAAAGATAACAAGACTTATTATCATTGGATTTTGGTTCGTATTACAGTTCACGTACATACTAGGTTATTACTTGGATATTGAATTATGAATTTTCTAAGTTAAATTTGTCTCATATCAGGTATCATACCTTTACTGTTGATCTGTGCTACTTCTTGTGATAAATTTATCTATACAGGTTTCCGAATTAAAATTTGGTGGTATACTTTGTACCCCCTCCTTTGCCATTATGCAGTGTTGTTGCTAGTCGCAACACTACGAAGCTAACAAATTATTTCTTAAATGAAAATAACATTATCACCGTGTACATTGATAGTGAATGTCATTATTACCCCATTAAGTAATCTCATGAGACTACGATACAAGAAATTTGAGATTTAATTGACCCTTGACTAATTTCACCAATTATATCTGTATTATTTTTGTTTATTACAATGCGTTTGCATCTTTGACGTTTAATTATCGCAACATCCTATAAATAGAATCATTTACTGCATTCATTTAATATAATTGTATAAATATTTGTATACTCTTGAAGACGTTGATTTCAACGTTATTATTTTTCGATATTTTCAATAAGTCTAATACCTTTTCCTTCTTGTATTAATTAAAATTAATTGCTTGGCGTTAAATATGTTGAATCCTCTGTATATGTCCACAACGTGTCATTATATTCTTGTAATATATAATGACAAATAACATAGTTCGTAACACTAAAATTTCTAGTTTGATGAGTGTCACATCTATAAATGAACACGAACTCTCTGTTGTTTTGACATTCAACAATCTTTAGCATTAGATTCCCATTCAATGTTTTTTCCAAGCTTTCTAATTTTTCTACATGTTCATTTCTTTTATCCTTCTTTGAATTGCTACCGACAACCATGAATATACACAAGTTTTTATACTATAAAAACATCAAGTTCAAGCAAAAAACAAGTGTTCAACGATATTTTTCAATAACCAAAATGATCTTGAGGTTATAGGTTTGATCCCAATTTACACTCACAAAAATCCCCTCATGCTTCATGTTTGAGTCTCTAATCCCTTTTCTTTCAAATCTAAGCACCTACCTTTATCCATCAATGAACATATTCCCCTCAAGACCGAGTTAGCGAATTCTCTATGTTCGTTCTAGGTGAAAAATTATCTTTGTGGAAATGAAAGGTACGAGCTTCATCTGTACCGTTTGGGGATTGTGAATATATGGATGTAGATGATAGTTTAAATTGATAATCTCATCTTGAATGTTGTACTCCATTACAACAACTTCATATGCGAGACGATCGACGATCCTCTTCTACATCACAAGTTAATCGTTAAGAAACTAATCTTTGACAATCAATGATTATCATTTTATTGAAGCAATTCTCGGCTTATTGTTGATCAAATGAGAAGTTGTTTGTGCCATAAAGGAGAACCAAGAAAGAAGGTATGAAAGTGAGTTACATAAATTTTATCGTTGAAACACATATGGTATTATTTGGAACGTCTTTTTCTATTAATCATATTTGTACAAGAAATTCTGTAATGAATATTAAGTTCGGTACAAAATGTTTGTAATGAATACTAAGTTACAAAGTTTTATACCATAAATACACGATGAATGTAAGATTCCATGCTCTTATCATATCAAACTAAAATAAACTTTTGTTGTAATGTTATCAACATGATGAATCAGTTCGAATACATAATAGTTTGATTCTTAGATATTTATTTTTGAGACCGTCCAAGTAAACTCATCTAAATATCCATTTCGGATCTTTATTGTTGATCCGAACTACTGTTGTGATAAGTTTGTCCATACAGTTTTCCGAACAAAAAAGTAGGTAGTATACTTAGTATCATCTCCTTTTTGGATAGTTTCTATACATACATGGGAGAATGCATGAGTGCTCAGGTGTCACTATACGGGAGCGGATTCATACCCGAAGTATAAAACCATATTTCATACCAAAAAATTATAAAAACCGACCCTAACTAAATCTGTTTAGTGACTCAATTTATACATGGTAACCTTAAAACTGACTCTGTATTTTCAAATCTGCACTGTAACTCAAAATTCTGATGCAAAATCCGTTGTTCGTGACCCAGATTCATGACGTGACCCGTATGGTTAAAAATGCACAATCACCCTATATTTGATTATAATCCAATATCTATCTTATGATATAACACGTAGCTTACAGAACATATGTTATCTCCTTGTTTTTGACCTTATTTGAAAGACAAGATGAATAAAGTTTTACATGACAAATTTGATAAATATATTTTTAATGAAGAGAGATTGGATAAAGTACTATACAAATTAGTTTGATTCGAGTCAGCGGGGTGAATAAACCTAATTTAGAGGGTGTCTGCGTACCACATAAGAAGTCCCTTCTGAACTTAATTAAGCTGAAAAGCCAAAATTTAAAAATGACTTTTGCAAGTAAAACTTTTTGGGGAATATTATAAAGTACCGCACCATTTGTTTTTTTTTTCCAGTCAAGCGACATATTTCAATTCAAAATAGTGATTACATGCTTGTTTACAAGAATAACAACAACATCAAAATACAAGATAATCAAAATCCCAATACAAATACAGATATCAATTAAAAGTGAACCACGAAGAGAAAGAGCGATAAATCGTAAGCATATCCAATTTTTGTTTATGTATAAGGGAAATATGATGGTATATTTTAAAATTAATTCCGACCATTTAATCCGATTATATTCTTATTTGATAAAAAATGCTCCTAAATGAAAGGAGTATTTTTCATATAAACTTATAGATCCAAACAAATTTAGATGCTCTAGATCTTTGGATATGGATTCAAAATCATGTCGTGTTGAATCGATAATGTTTACGAATCGAGAAAAACAACCCACCCACGAGCCATAAAGTACTCCCATTTTATTAAAAATTTAAAAAGTAATCACAATTTGGGTAACAACCAGTTAACTGCCAAGTGACATTTATCTCACATGAAAAAGGTCCTAAATGTCCCCAAATGGTTAAGTTGAACTGAGCTACCCGTATTTCTATGATGGGGAGGATATAAATTTCACCATTCCGAAATCGGTGTAACAATTCCAAACCGGGTACAATGAACTTGAAAAAATTGTAACAATCCTTAGCCGGACTCTACATACCTGACATGTCTTATAGAAGGTCGATTTTCCACCAACCAAGAACTCCCCAAGACACTTGAAATCTTTTGGAGAATAATATAACGAACCTGAAAACGATGGAACAATCTCGAAGCGAGCTCGACTAACCTGGATAATAATGTAGAAGATTACGTGGCAACTAGTAAAGGGGTAAATAAGTTAACTGTTGACTAACTTAACCACGATGCATGAAAAATTCGAAAATGAAAATATTTCAAAAAACACAAAATTGGTTAAAAAGACCAAAATCAACAATTCTTGGGTGAAACAGACATGTAAAATTTGATACTGTTTAAATGGACGAAAATGTTAAAATAACCAGGATGTAAACAGTTTCATCGTACCAATTTTCAAATGCTTTTTCTTATTTTTAATTTATATCAGGATGCATCCAGTTTCATCCTCCCTCTTTTTTAAGTTTAAGCCAGGATGAATCCAGTTTCATCCTTTTTTTTTTTGTTCATTTCACCATACTAATTTTTACTCGTCCATTTGAACCATGTTTTAAAAATATTTGGACAAATAATCCATTTTACGTTCAAAAAATTTCAAGACAACAGGGATACTTTATACATTTTCAAGAAAGTGAAATACTTTAAAGATTACTAATATGATTGGAAGTATTTTGAACAAATATTCTTTTTTTCGTTGTGAAATATAAAAAACAGAAGCCGAGCATGCGCTCTTAGCTTTGCAAGGAGTTAAATTGAAATGTAGGTTTCTTAAACTGTTGAGACTTGCAAGTTTCACAAACCTTAAAAGAAGTGGTTTCCAGATTTCCATTAGTAGTTTTCATAACAGCAACACGTAATCATCACAACTGTAGTTGGTTTCAGAAATAAACAAATGACTGTAGTTGGTTAAAAAACAGTTAAAAAGTACAACTGAAAGATAGTTTGATGGTAGTAGAATCACAGTTACAGTTACGGTTACAGTTATTCGTTATAGTTATCGTAATAATTATCAACGATCAAATCAAACACAAAAGTAAAAAAAACAAAAGAAAAAAAAGGGCATTTTGGAAAATTCAAAAGTTTGTTACTTTTGTCTCCTCAATCTTGACTGTTTAAAATGGTACACAAGCCAGAGAGTGAGAGTGAGTGAGAGACAGAGAGAGAGAAAGAGAGTGGAATCTGTTGGTTGAAGTGAGCAGTTAACAACTCAAACAAACACACACTTGTGACAGACCATTTTAAGATAGATTTTTGTGAGAATTTTTGTTCAATTATTTCTTCTTTGTCGTGGTTTTTACCTAGAAAGTAACTAGATTTTTATTAAGGGAAGAGAGATCAGAAGGTGTGGAATTTGGGTTTTAGGGTTAGGGTTTAATTTTGTGGAAATTGGAGTTGGGGGAAAGATATCTGAAGTATGAAACTCAGTATTAGGACAAAAGAAAATCAATATGGGTAATTGTGGTACTAGGGAAGAATCAGCTGTTGTTGCTAATGCTCAAGGTCAGATTTTTAACCCACAATCTCTCTTAATTTTTGCTTCTACTTAAATGAATTTGTTAGTTAAGTTAAATTATGCTTTTTTTGATAGGAATTTTAGTTAAATTATTGTCTGTTATGGAGAGTATTTTAGTTAGTTTCTTGACAATCATTGAGAAATTGGGTTTTTTCTCTTCTTCTTCCAATTGTTATTGTTCTTGAATTGTGTTAATCTTGTATTTAATTTTTGGGTTTTGTTGTTTGATAATGAGTCAGCTGTTTGAATTTGGGCATTCAATTAATTTTCATTCTAATTAGAGCTGTGTTTGTTATGTGCAGTTCAGCAGCTCAGCACTTTTTCTCCAGCTGTTAAGAATGCTATAAGTGAAAAGAAACATAGTCGATCTTTTTCGGATTTGAGTGATCCTTCAACCCCGAGAAACGGAGATGATACAAGGAAAAATACTCTGCTAGATAGTGTTATAGCCTTTACGTTATTCGAACTCGAAACCGTTACGAAAAGCTTTCGTTCCGATTACATTCTCGGTGAAGGTGGATTTGGTCCGGTGTACAAAGGTTATATTGATGAGAATGTCAGGGTTGGACTTAAATCACTTCCTGTTGCTGTCAAGGTCCTCAACAAGCAAGGCCTTCAGGGTCATAGAGAATGGCTGGTAAGCTGTTCATTTCTCTTTCTGTTTATCTGATTTTCTAATAATTTGTCAGTTTCGATGAGTTGACCATATCTTGTGTTTGATTCACCTCAGACGGAAGTTAATTTTCTAGGGCAGCTCAGACATCGAAATCTGGTGAAGTTGATCGGGTACTGCTGTGAGGATGATCATAGATTACTTGTTTACGAGTTCATGTTCCGAGGCAGCCTTGAGAACCACTTGTTTCGAAGTACGGCCTGCTTTTTCTCCCTTTGATTTTTTGGTAATTATTGTTCTAATGCTTCAATAGTATCATAGGCAGCTAATTGTTTCTTCTTGTGGAGAAATAATCAACGACAAAGTTACCCTTCTCCTGTTTCATAAAAAGTGATAACATGCAAATGGATCATAGGTTACGGGTATGTGTCTGGAAAATTTGAAAATGCCATATAATCGTAAATGTCTTCGAGTCCCATGTGAAGTTGGATTCTTCAATTAATCGCTGTAGTGCCCTTCAAACTAACAAGTAGGTGGACCTTTAGTTTCAACCAAACTTCAGGCATATGATTTTCTCTTCTTCACACTGTTGCCTGTATCTTGATATAGTGCCATGAGACTAGGAATACCATTTTCAAATGAGTCTGTGTATGGATCTAAGTCAACCAAATTTGAGGCACCATGTTTTCCATTTAGATAGGGATTTATGTCTTTCATAAAAGAATTAGAGGAATATTTGCATGTTTTTATCTGTTCGTATTAGAAAAAGTTGATAATTGTTCTTGGTATAACAGATCAACAAGCTACGACAAAATCAATTCTTACCCTTTGCATGGACAAATTGAAGTCTATTACGAAAGGTTTCAATAGAGTTTGGTAAATGTGTTTCCCACTAAGAACTAAAACAAGAGACTGAAACAGTTGAAATGTGCCTTTAAGCTTTGGTATTTTCTGTGCTTACCTACTTTTGGCAGTGACTTCACTTGCTTGGTGCCTGTGTTACAGTAAACACTTGTGATCTTGCATCATCATCACGATGAATATACGTCTTATCCACTTCTAAATTTGTTTGGCTGATTTAAATAGAGCTAGTGCACATTTAAGGTGTTAAGGCTTGAGTTGCTAGTGAGCAACTTTAATAGTTGATACATGCTAATACGAAGCCAAACATCAAATCTAATGAATTTAATTATTTTACAGAGGAAAGAAAAATGAGGGGTAAAACACTAGTGCTCCCTTTTTATTATCTCTGTTACTGAATGCATTATCCATTATTCCTCCCCGCCTCTTAATTCTTTTTTTTTGTAAATAAAATAAAATCAAACAACCTTTTCTATTCTGTATCTCATGCTTAAAAATTTATAAGTTATAACATGATTTCTCGTGCTTCATGACTTGATTATGTTTTGATTGGTATTTGATGTTGATCCTCCGCTCTTTTGCAAAGACAGTCCATTTTAATCTATGATTGCTGGTGGCAAAATCATTTTCTTCATCAATGTTCTTGGGGTCAGGATGCATTTTCCCTAGTACATATCATAGAATTGTAAATGTTTCATACTCGGATTAGAACGGCTGTGTCACTTAAATGAAACTTGTGGGTCTTTTTGTTCCGTCCAATTTGATAACCATTTTTTTTTAATCATATTATGCAACAAAGTATTGTTTATTTTCAGGTTAGGTCTATAGAGATCAGACATGCATGAATCAGTGTTTATTATCATCTAATTATTCAGTATATAGGTGAAAGAAATTAGAAGCCCTGGATTACACTTCCCCAGTCTCGCTTTTTTAGTGTAATATATGGCTATTTTTTTTAACGAGATGATCAAAATATATATGTTTAACCAGGCACTATCCC
Organism: Papaver somniferum; assembly: GCF_003573695.1. Taxonomy (NCBI): domain Eukaryota; kingdom Viridiplantae; phylum Streptophyta; class Magnoliopsida; order Ranunculales; family Papaveraceae; genus Papaver; species Papaver somniferum. The sequence goes on along the minus strand of NC_039368.1, from coordinate 23,658,108 downwards.
ATTCTAGTGTATCTGACTAGTTACATATATGGTCGGACAAACAATGAAGTATCCGGTGTTTTCTTTTCCTGCATTCTCTTGTACAAGTAACAGTCACTATTTGTTATTATGCCATCGAGAAAGGATTAGTTGTTTAGTTTCAAGTTTTTGTGCTCACAAAAATTTAAAACCCTGATCTGTTGTCACTAACCTGGCTTTTATCTGTTGGGGTATCCAGAAACGTCAATTCCATTACCTTGGGCGACAAGAATGATGATTGCACTTGGAGCTGCCAAAGGGCTTGCTTTCCTTCACAATGCGGAAAAGCCTGTTATCTACCGGGACTTTAAAACCTCAAATATTTTGTTGGACTCTGTGAGTGGTGCTTGCATGCATTTTACACTGATAATCACCTTTTGCCTTTGCTTACTTTTAGTTTGAGTTTATTTTTTCTTGTTTATGTTTCTAACATGTCTACCACATTTGCAGGATTATTCAGCCAGACTTTCTGATTTTGGTCTTGCCAAAGCTGGTCCACAAGGTGATGAGACCCATGTGTCCACACGTGTGATGGGTACTTATGGTTATGCTGCGCCTGAATATGTTATGACTGGTAGAGTCTTCTGCTTGAATTTTTATCTTTTCATCTTAGACTACTAACTTCTAGATTTCTTCTTGCCACCATTGAGAAACTATCTGGTATTATAATCAAATGGATTTAAAGATTACAGGGTACCACCATTTGTAATTGTGATGTTTACGTTGCACCTGTATAGGCAGAGAGGACTAAATCAGTATATCACTTGATTCAATGTTGACGGTAGTTTATATTCTTAGTCGACGTCAACATTGTTGGTTAGTTATCTTAACCATGTCAAGGGAGGTAGAGTTCACGATGATTTTGCTCAGTCAATGACTCAATGCTGTTAGAGGAAATAATGTTCTTAGAAAATTCGGGCCATTCTTACAATGTTTAGCACCTGTCGGGAGTTAGAAGCATGACTTGCATCACTGGTTTGTGATTTGAGATCAGAAATAGGGAAGGCATGACAGGAAAACGTTTGTGCATTTTACTTCTGAACCTTCTAATTCGTGGAAATATCAACCGTATTTTTCTTTAACGCGCATCGTTTATTCATTTGCTTATTATTCATTAGTTTCTTTTACTTGATTTGTTGGTTATCAGGTCACCTCACTGCAAGAAGTGATGTCTACAGCTTCGGTGTAGTCCTTCTCGAGCTTTTGACAGGACGAAAGTCGGTGGACAAGACGCGCCCCAGCAAGGAGCAGAGTTTGGTTGATTGGGCCCGTCCAAAGCTTAATGACAAGAGAAAGTTGCTGCAGATAATTGATCCTAGACTGGAAAATGAGTATCCCGTGAAGGCTGCACAGAAAGCTTGCAGCTTGGCCTACTATTGTCTGAGCCAAAACCCTAAAGCCAGGCCTCTCATGAGTGACGTGGTTGAGACACTTGAGCCCCTGCAAAGCAGCGGTGCAAGTGATGTTCCCACAGGGGCCCTTATTGCATTGCCTGATCATCGAATGCACCGTAGATTTGCAGGCAGTGGCGTAGGTTGTAGATCTCCTAACCCTAATTATTCACCAGGAGGCCCTACCGCATGCAGGGTGAGATAATAGAACCCTCCTCACAAATATCTTGTTTGTGTGCCTGTTTTTGTGTGCTCTCTGCTTCTCTTCTTGTTAACAAAAGATATTGTGGATGTGTATGATAAAACCCTGCAAAAAGAAAATGTATGCATGTGCTTAGTTACTTCCGTGTTTGTTGCAAATTTGATTTACGCAGTAACTATCTTTTTGTTAAGTATGAGCAATTTTTTCAATTCTTCAACACTGTTTGGATCATTTTAAAGCGCACTCTTGTCAGGGCACACACACAGATCGCGCATCAGTAATCTCCTAACACGTCGCATGTCTAAGTATTCATTACTAGTTCATATTAGTCACATCTGGAGCTAAAAGTCACCACTTAATGGAAGAATTTGGGTTCCACTTCTGATTTGATATCATGCAAGAGGTTGGATTTAAAGTTCGCGTTGTTAAGTGACTGACGAGCTAGACTGGTATAGAAAAGAGAAAGCGATGAGATATTGTTGTTGTGATGCAGAAAAGCCACATGCAAAGACTCTTTATAAAGAGAAAAAGTACTCTTATCGCATCCTTGTGGGAGGAACTTCCTTGGAAGGAAAGGACTTCGAATGAACATGGATTTCCACCAAACAAACAAAGAAAATAAAAGAACAATTTATACTTAAAAAGAAGGACCGCACAAAAAAGAAAGTGATGAGAGGATTCCTTTTCTGTGGTTAAATATGTAAGTATACCAAGTTCAGTCCAGTGTTTAAGTTGGATAAGTGTCTCAAAGTGTATTGTAATGTAGTGGGTATAACCCACCCCTTACCCCGACAATAAATTAGATGTTGATATATTTGAATTCCAACGAATTGAGATGATGCATTATTGTATCAGCCGGTGACGCGTGTTATTTTTGTCGAGCACCATAATTCCATCTATTCCAAAGACAAGAAATTCATTAAACAGAATTGGTTAGCTTCCAGAAACTAAGACCAAAATTGATTATAGGCCTGCTAAGAGTAATTGCTCGGTATATGTTCTAAAAAATTACCGTGGGTGATTATATCTAATCCAACCATGAAAATATTCCCATTCGCACTATCGAGCCTGCTGGAAAACAGAGATGCGCACTTCTAGCTGGTTCACATTGTGGCATGGATTGGATTACGGGTATGTGTGAAAACGGTCTTCCATTTCGGTCGCTATCTATGGGGATTATGCATGGTCCATGATTAGATTTCGTTGACAGTAAAAGAACATTGGAAGACAAATCTTGTATAGTTGTCAGTTTTGAGGCATGTGCGAGAGCATCGGAACGTCGTGTGCTAGGACCTGTGCAGACCAGTAGTATAGTAGTACTACCTCGTCCTTACAGATTATCGTAACCGGTGGCTTATGTGACCAGTACTACTATCTATCTATCTCGAACAGGGGATCCGGTTTAACTATGACACAACCAATGTAGTTAATATCGGATATCGGTTCATCTCGGCCGGGACCGATACACTGGTACGAATTTATATCGGGGATATTATCGTTGAAATATCGGTATAATATCGGTCTAGATTTAGAGACTATAATTTTATATTAAACATTTTCTCCACACATTTTCGGATAAGATATAATAGATAACATCAATTTTATCAAAAAAACAAAAGAGTAACTTTAGTAACTTGCTTCGAGAGCTACATGCACCTCTACTACCACCTGGAAGACTTTCTTCGCCAAAATTACCCTTAAACTTTATAGAAAACGACCAATACCGTCTCATATCGGGAAATGTAGGAAAATTTCGTATCGACCGATACGGCCGATAATTGACCGAAACGGCCGATATTCGACCGATACGGCCGATATTATCGGGCGAATATCGTTTTCCCGATATCCTTCTTATCGTATCGTTCTGGACCGGTATCCGAAATATCCCCGATATATCGGCCGATACGGCCGATACTGACTACATTGGACACAACACGCTTCTATTCTACAGTATTTTTTTACTTCAAATCCTACTGCAGCTAATTGCCGAAAACAGTTGATTTTCATGTTGACATTAGCGGACGAAGTTGAAAAAAGAAAAAGAAAAAGAAAACAAAGGCTTTTCTGGAGATATTTATTCGGATCAGCCAGCATAATAATTGAACGTATGGGAGTCATGAAATGAATCATGCATCTGACTACCCACAGTTTTTCTATTTTTTTATGTTAGAATGGTTTAGTTTTTCATGTATGATCCATCTAATACTATTTCGTTTTCTTTCTTTAGGTTCCACATTTAATTTAGTTGTGCAAAGGTTCCTTATATTCAATCGCTTTGCCAAAGATAGCACGCACCCACTTTAAAGATACTTTTATTATCTAAAATGGGGATTAGATGGATTACTAACAATTTAAAATTTAAAAGAGTTTAACGAAAAGATTTTTAGTATCATTAAAGATACTTTTATTACCTAAAATGGACTGCTTTAACAATGGATTGCTAAACCAGTCCTTCGCAAGCGTAACAAGTATCTTGCCACATGCGAGATTCATGGTACAGTTTGGGCATTCTTGCATTCACTATTTTGGGTGAACTAAGCGAAGATACTATCACCTTCTTGAAAAGATTGAAGAAATGTCTTGCTAACAACAATGTAATTTGTGACACTGGTAGCTTTTTGTTTCATAGAATAGGTATTGCAATTCAAAAGGGCGTTGGTGCCCAGTTGGTGGCTAGACTACCAACAAATTCTGTATAATTGACTCTTTCTTTCTTTAAAGAACGGGCACATATCTCAGTTGGTCATCCTCGATTCCTCATTCCCCAAAGTTTCATGCGTTTCAGGAGGTCCCAAGTTCGAGCCCCCAATGGCGTAATATTGCAGAAATTAATATGGAAGGTAGAGTTAGTTTTCCCCCCTTGTGACACAATCTCAGCCCCCCATCCGCTTCGGCTCCTTTGGCTAGTTTACCCATGAGGAGGTCCCAAGTTCGAGCCCGCAATGGCGTAATATTGCAGAAATTAATATGGAAGGTAGAGTTAGTTTGCCCCCTTGTGACCCAATCTCAGCCCCCATCCGCTTCGACTCCTTTGGCTAGGTTATCCTTGAGACTCGCTGGTAGGCTAGCACAACAACCTGTTCAATTGATGTAGTAGTATGTCGTTGGAGCTTAACTTGTTATGCTTCCAACTAGTGTCATGTAATAATCGTTATCCAACAATAATATAATAATAATATTTTAAATAATAATAATAATAATAATATTAAAATATTTAGTATTATTAATGGGCCATTAGTAATATTATTATTATTATTATTTTATTTTTTATTTTTTAACGAAAAGATTTAGTATTATTAATAGGACATTAGTAACAACGGAGTATATTCTTTTCACAATGGTGATAAGAAGAAATAAAATAATCTTCGGCTGAGCCTGGTAGCTCTTCTTTTTAACCTCCAACTTCATAATCTACATCATCTTGAAAAGGAGCTAAGTCAAGTGGTTTGGAGAGATTCAAGAGAAAACGTCAAATGATTTAGCGATTTGCGCTAAATCACTATTTTTTAATGGCGGATCAACTACTAAAAAATAAAAAATTATTTATGCCACATGATTTCGTTCAAAAGTTATTTCTTCTCGCGTGAAAATATTTCGCGCTTATTCCTTTCTTTAAACTTTCCCTTGAGGCTTGAACTACATCTTGAATCAAGGGAATAAACCACCGTTTATGAAGTTGAATGTCGTATTGGATGTCACCGGGTTAAATATCAATCTTCCTTGACAACAACACTATGTCGAGTACAGTTTCAACCTAATTAGTACTTAGCCAATTCTTTTCATCTTGACTAAGCGATATTTATCCCATATTAAATAAAGGTTTCTTCCACAACCACTCCAAGCTTCAGAAATCAAGAAAACAAATTGCAAAAAAAAAAAAAAGGTTTTGAACTCGGCCATACCTTAACAAGATCAAATTATGGTAATTCTGAATTTGTTCTTCAAACTGCCACCAGTGTTGTGTCCTTCTTCCAAGAAGCTTCTGACTCTGGTAAACTATCTCATTTTACCAAGTAACAGGTTCCCATATTCTTTTACTTTTCAACCCAATTTTATAATCAAGTATAGATTCAATTTTCTCGTGGGTGCTATGATTATTTGTGGCGCACTCTTCGAATGCTGTCTTGAAGTGTTCAATAAATCCGGATGATACCATTTTTTTAAAAGCTTACATGAAATATTGGGTGCACTTTGAATCGTTCCGGAAAGACAAGCCAATAAGTCACCTTTCTAACTCTTTTTATTACTTCAAAAGAACCATTGTACTTTCAGCAATCCCATGTGCACTGATTTTCTTGATATTTTCTTCCAAATTTGGGGCGTTGGATTCATCAAAACATTATCTCCCACTTCAAACTCCACATCTGTGTGATACATATTGACGTATTTATTTATCCCTTTTACTTCCTTGGACAAGCTGTCGCATGCTTTCTCAGTCATCTCAATTTTTGACCTTGCATAACAATATACTGCTGGATATGAGCCTTGCTTATTCATCTTTGGCACCTCATGCAGGGTTAAATGTTGTTGTCCTATTGCTAATTCGAAATAACTCATTTCTATAAAAGATCTTTTGTGCAAATTATTACAAAATTGGGCCTTATATCCATCACTAACACCCAATTATTCTGGCATGCAGCCATATAATGGCGCAAATACTCTTCTAATAATGTGTCTATTCTCTCTATCTGACCAATAATTTGAGGATGATTTCTTGTAGAAAACTTTAGTTCAGGTCCAAACAATCCGAAAAAGGGGTGTCTAAAACTTTACACTAAATCGTGAGTCTCGATCACTCATATCTTCGGGTAGTCCCCACAAATTAACCACATTTCTTCAAAAACAGATATGTAGTTATACGTTTTCACTGCAAACACGAGAACATGGAATGAATGCCATATACTCGGAAAAACAACCAACAACGACCACTATTGAACTACAACCCAACATCTTAGGCAGTTCCATTGATGAAATCAGTTGGCATATTTTTCCAGGATCTATCTAGAATTGGTAAAAGGTTGCAATAACCCAATTATTTTACTCTTTTCCGTCTTGTCTTTTCAAACATGTCTTCATATACAGTTCCGCATCTTGCTCTATTTTAGGCCAATAATATGAACGAGCTATTAATGCATGGGTTCGTTGAATTCCTGGATGACCAACTCCTAATGTTCATGTGTCTCTTCTTAAAGTTCCATTCTCACTCCTCTAGTATGTGGTACATAAATCCTTCATTCTTTAGCATTGATGACCCCATCATCTATCCAATATCGACAAACTATCCCATCTATCCTTCTTGGATAGGCACACAATGTCAGATCCTTATTTGTCTCTTCTTTGATTCGAGGAAACAAGTACGCCTTAATCGTGGTCAGTGGTGCAACTTATTTTGTTACTGGCACATTTTTCTGCTCAATGCATCTGCAACACCATTAATCCTTTCTGGATTATGAGTGATCTTCATATCGAATTCTTCCAAAAGATCAATCCATCTAGCTTGTTTTGGAGACAATTTCTCTTGAATGGTGAAATTGGTAATTGCCACATATATCAGTATGTACGATAAAGTAAGTACCAAGCAAATAATGATGATGTCTCTTTCTCGTGCAAAGTTTACCGATCGTCAAAATAATTAAGCTTGCTGCTCTCATAGGAAACTGTATGCCCTTATTGCATCAATACTCCTCCAACTTCCCTGTATGATGCATCAATATGCACTTCAAATTGTAATTATGGTCAGGAAAACGAAGAACTAGTTCTGTCGAGACCGCTTCCTTTAAAAGTTTGAACATTTCTTTCTCGTGCACTGTGTAGAAACCTTCAACATCATTGATATTTCATATTTTGTAGGCAACTCGATGACCTTCCTGCATTAATTATCCTCTAATTTCTCGGTCGTATATATCAATATGCATTCCAAATGGTAATTCTTAGTCAAGCAAGTGAAGAACTGGTTCTGTCGAGACCGCTTCCTTAAGTACTTCAAATGACCACTGACACTCGTCAACCCATACCCAATATCTGTGAAGGACGCCACTTTCTGTGAATATGCAACTATGAAATGCTAGTAATAGTTTAAGCCTAAGAAAAACGATGTTCTCCAAACTTGTTTGGGGAATGCTAATCTATGATTTCTTCCATATTCTTTCGGTTCATGGATCCATCCTTGTGTAATCCCATGAATAAGGAAAGTTATTATGGTGTGAAGAAACTCGCACTTTGTTTATTGACATACATGCTAACATCTTGAAACTCTATAAACACTTGCGAATGTGCATTACATGCTCATCCAAAATTCTGTTGTAAATAAGTATCTCATCTACGTATACTACCACAAAAATATAGATATACTCAGAGAACACATCATTCATTAGGTTGCAGAAAGTTGCAGGGGAATTCGTCAAGCCAAACGACATCACATGATACTTATAAGGCCATACCACGTTACCGTTGTTGTTTTTTGTTTATCACCTTCAGCTATGCGTTTCTGGAAATAGACATAACACAAGTACAATTCTGTGAAGTGCTTAGCACTGGACAATCAACCAAACAAGTTTGCCACTACTAGAATTGGGTACTTGTTATTGATCGTAAGCTTATTCAAAGTTGTGTAATCAACACACATTTGAAGAGAACTCTCTTGTTTGTTATGGAATAACGTTGGAGAGTCAAACGAGGTTTTATACGGATGTTTATACCCTGCCTCCAGAAGTTCAGAAATATGTTTATGCATTTTCTCGAGTACGGTAGGTGACATACGATGTGGATCCCGTGCAAGGATTTTTGCTCCAAGGACCAACTCAATCATATGATCAATTCTACGTCTCTTTGGTAGTGTATTTGGTTGTTCTGAAGGAATTGTATCTTCAAACTCATCCAAGAACTTTGCTATCAAATCTTCCACTTTAGTTGTTTTCCTGGATTAGTCTCAGCCAGTACCTCAGTAAAGTAGCCAAGGTTTTGCGCAAACCTTCATTCAATTGAATCCCAAAGAAACATGGCTTAATTGTCTTATCTCTATCATTATTTTGCCTCACTTAATGACAAACAATGGGTACTAAGGTGCTGAATAAATATCTCATTTCTATGAGGAATTACGTACGCCTTTGCCGCACAAAAGAAATCCATGCCCAATGTAAGGTCATAATCATCCATGACCATAACTAGCAAGTAATATAATTTTTCTTTCCATTCTCCTACTTAGACATCAATATTGCGAACTTTATCCCGATTTTCTATGGTTTTTAGTTAACAACCTTAATGGTGCTTGATGCACTAGTGACTGTTAATTCCAATGTTATGCCTATATATGGATGGGTAAAGGATTTTGTTGCACTTGTACCAACCATTTCTAATATGTTATTTCTATTGATCTTAATATCAGTCCAGCAAATAATTTCTTTTTTGTTTTTTCCTTACTTCCCAATAATGGATTGGTACCTCGATGTTGAGCCATATAAATATCATGCTAACCTCTATCAGCATTAACAACGTATCCAATACCTTTAGTGTGGTTTTGTTGTGTTGAAAAACTTGCTTCTCCCTTCAAAAGTTGCAAGAAGACATTCTTCGTGTCTGATCAATAAGTAATAATTTTTCAACCGCGGATCTTTTACTTAAGAATGCATTCCGAACAACTACAAGAAAAACAATTAAAATCGATCAAAATGTATTAAGACAACTTAATACCAAGCATACGTGAACAGAGATACCCTTAACCAGGATTATGATAACATAATTATCACAAGGTTAAGCTTCACAAATGCAAAAACCTTAATTGCAATCAAACATAGTCTCAGCCGAATTCATACGTAGCCAATTTTTTTCATCTTGGCTAAACCCTATTCATCTCAGACTAATAAATAAAGGTTTTGTCTACAATCAATTCAAGCTTCACGAATCAGCAAAACAGAATGCGCTAAATTTTTTTTAGCTTTAAACCCGCCCTTAGGCTTTTTATTGCTGAACACTTAGGGTTACATAGACTCTCCTTATACCAGATACCCAAACCTTTACATGATTGGATTTTATATATCCTCACAAAGTTATACAAAGTAAATACCTAGCTGTTATAGGTTTGACTTTATGCAAGGCAGTTGGCATAACCGACCAACCTGCCTATCTCTTTATCTAAGACGAAGGGGAAGTTCCTTGTCTCTATCTAGAAAAGCATAAAGTTAATGCTAACTAAGTGTAACTAACTCAAAATCGTCAAGACCATGTTATTGGCGCATGCTTCCGATCTTTGTTATACCAATGATGCACATACCAGTCAAGTACCATCATTATTATGCATCATTCTCCGAATGATGAACGTGTGAACATGCAAATCTACCTCACTTGCATTTTTGGATGCATCATGCATCCTGGCCATGCCCAAATCCCATTTGGTGAATTAAAACGCCTAACTTGTATCTATGGATACATTACGCATCCTGACCATGCCAAATCCTTTTTGGTTCATGCTAATATTTACTATGCCAGTTGATTGACCAATGATAAATTACCACCAGACTCAGCCTTATTCATGCATATATAATATACATAACTTAATTGGTGAACCAGTGATAAGAAACCCAATAAAGGCAAAACATACGAATACGAGGGGTGCAAAGGAGGAATTTCGGCATTATTTCCATGTAAATTTTGTATTATTGCTATCTAGCTAGCGCAACTTAAGATGCTCAAACACTTACCCATGTAATCCTTTATTTATCAAGACGAATCTCGCAAATTGTAACTCAAATCGGGATACAATGCCTCTCAATATTTGAGAGGCATTTGCGCAAAATTGTAAATCGTGAATTGGAACATGAATCGATTTTAAATTTTAAGCATCGAATTGTACATTAAATCATGAATCAAAGATTTATTATCATTTTTAGTTAACTTAGGGAATTGAAATTAGAGCATATATATGTTGATAAGTACTTATGAAATTTGTATAAACTTAATACAAGTTCATTATCATCAAACAGACTGGCGTAGTGGTGTGCTACAGTAGTTTGATCGTTTACCAACCTTTAATGAACTATATATAAATGTAGTAAATTGATTTGTCAAATTTAAATGCTGTCGAAAAATTAAGAGTCCGATCTGTCAAGAATCCAATCGATTTCCTAAATGTTGGCTCGAGTTGCGGATCGAAAGATTATAGAAACTATAGATTTTTCCGCTATCATAAATGAAAACTAGAAGTACCACAAATGAAAAATATCTTGGTCATCAATGAGAAACACTCATGTAGATCCATCCCACTCCTAGTTAGCGGTTCGGTACACGCCGAAAATTCTGGACCCAAACGTACGAGTATAATTTGATTAGATAAAATCCAAATTCGGCCAAAGGTTCGTGATTCGGTAATAATTCAGAATGCCGTATGTATGTGTATAATTCGTTTTAGAACTATGAATTCGGAAAAATAAACTCAACATACATTAACATGTAGATCATTTTTAATTTAACTCACTTTTGGTTAGTATGATTTAATCATTTAACGAATTACATTGGCATATTCATGACCACACATTCAAAATCCTTCGCTATTCACAATTTCTAGCAAAATTAGAAAATGATCGAAGATAATAATATGGAGAAAATATGATACAGAGTATATAGTTTATTAATTCGTAAATACGCGTATAATTGGTTTCGGACTGAAATTTCGCTAAACCAAGTTAATAAGTTTCAGTGAAAATTTGGGAAGATAGATGAGTTCCTAACGCAGATATAATCCATAAAGTTCCCAACCCTCAAGATCAGACACCAACAAGAGTTCAAGAGCTAATAACAGATCATAATAAGTGGGACCAAGAAAATTTAAACCAATTCTTTTACCCAGAGGATAGGGAAAAAATCCAATCTTTTAATCCAAGGAAACAAGAGCAAGACATCATTAGATGAAGGCACCATCACTCGGGAATTTTCACTGCCAAAAATGTTTATAACTTTCTAGCCAATCAGGATCAAGGCAATAATGACTGCCTAGATTTCCCATGGAATAAGATTTGGAGAATTCAAGCAATTCCAAGAATAATACTTTTCATCTGGAAGCTATCACAAAAAGTACTTCCAACATCTGCTAGACTAGGTGCTCATAATAAGGACATCGACCCAATTTTCCAGTTATGTAATAATCAAGCGCAAGAAACGGAATTTCATCTCTTCATTGAGTGCCCGTTTGCAAGAGCCGTTTGGTTTGGTCTCTCCCTAAATAATATAATCTCAAGTTACATTCCCAGCACAGTTATTTCCTGGATTAAATGGTGGATTACGGAAACTAACTTGAGCCATTTTCAGGTAAAAATTTCTACCATACTTTGGTTCATCTGGAAATATAGATGCTCGGTAGTTTTTGAGAAAATAATCCCAGACCCAATCAATTTAATATGGCAAATCAATAGTTTCTTACATTTTTCCCCGTCAAATACCCTTCAAAGTAATATGAAAACTCAAAAGAAAAACTCAACCAATTACTCTTGGTCTAATCTAAATTCAGATTGGATAATCTTAATTGACGCTTCCTTTAAGAAATAGGATTTGTCGATGGGATATGCTTTCATTCTATATTCAGCTGATGAAGAGACTTTCATGCACCTATCTGCGGGTTCAGAGTGGGCAACGTCAGCTTTCCACGCAGAAGCAAAATCCTTATTAAAGGCTGTTACGTGGTTAAAAGAAAATATTTTATCAAGCGTCTTCATAGTAACTGGCTGCAAAGCATTGGCAGACATTCTAAACAAGGTAAGCACAGAATCTTCGTGGTCAGCGGAAAATACCTTGCAAGAAATAAGGACAATCATGGGCGATCTACCGCAAGCTAAAGTGAAATATATTAAGAGGAAGAATAACTCAGCAGCGGACTACATTGCAAAGGAGGCAAGGATTAAAAAGCTACAACATATGTCAGATAACATGCGACAAAAAATTCATAAATCTAGCATAAATTCTAATGTTTTTGATAAAAATGATCTTGTAAATCTTTTGTACTATATTTGCTAGTTAATACATGATTTTTTTTCATTAAAAAAAAAGTTAAGGTGTATTCGAAAAAATTCGTGCATCATCGGCGTAAAATTGAGAGAGTTGCTGACCAGGATCCCACTACACTGATGACAAGCCTGCCTGCTTTAAGACAAAAAACAATTTTTTTTCATCCGACACTACTCATTCATTGACGTAGCAAAGAGGATCATTACACAAATTAGATGCCTCTGCATTTCATTTGATTGGCTGAGGCCTGAGTGCAAATGAAGCCAAAATAATGAAAAGAAAACAATATCCCCCACTCGATCAATCATTATTTATTGGACTAAAACTCGTTCATTTATCTCTCGAAATAAAATAAAAACATGGAATTATTTTGAAAATTATGTCATTTTCTCCCACAAAATTCAGTGCCCTTCCATTTTTTTTCTTCTCCTCAAACAACCACTTAAACCTTCAACTGTTTCTTTCAAAGACCATATAATTCCTCAAGGCTTTTTCCTACTGCAAGGAGAAGATTATAAAAGAATTAGTCCGCCCCTAACCTCATCACCTTAATCCAGTCTATTTCTCTCCACCCATACAAAACCTATCTATCTACTCTCTCCGTTGCATCAAGTTCTTCTTCCAAATGAAAAACTTAACCATGAAGTCCATCACAATACCAGTACTACTACTTCTGTTTCTTACTCAATTCAGTGCTTCGTTTTCTACTACTGCAGCCAAAGGTATTTGTTAGTAACTTAATTAATAGGCTTATTAATTTTTCTTCTTCTTGGTATCGATTTTATATTACTTACAAATTCTTAATATTATTTTGTACAATTTTGTTTCGGTACAGGATACGATGACTTGAATAACAGTACGAAATCATCCGAGTTGTTGAACAATCAGAATAATAATAATAATGGATTAATGATTCCAGCAGAATCAGAAGTGTATCGAGTGTTTGACGACCTCTACGGATATAATTATAACAACGAGCAGGGTAAAGGACTTCGACGCCGTAAACTTGAACCTTTTCAGCTGTGTTTGGAATGCAAGTGTTGCCCACCTGGTGCTGGAACTGATCCGACTACATGTACAACTATGCCTTGTTGTTTCGGCATCGACTGTCAAATCCCAAACAAACCATATGGTGAATGTGCTTTTGTTCCCAAGACATGTAATTGCACATCATGTGCTGTTTAATCCGCCATAGTTTCAGGAAACATAGTAATTATATAGATCACTTAATTTCTTAAGTTTATTAATTAGTTAGTTCATTAGGTCTGTTTGCAAGATACAGTATACATAATTGGTGCATGTGGGTGTAAGATAAGTGTGATTATATTAATCAAAATCGAGCTCTTGTTTTCATATTTTTGATAACCATGGTTCCAAGATAAGAAGGGACTGATATCGTTGGAGATAATGGCTGCTAGTTTCCCCGGCGACCTTGAGGAATTCGATCGAAACGTGGTAAGATACTACCGACATTAAGTCGAGGCATGTCTACCGCAAAATTCACCCATCTTATATTGTTGGGTATTAGCATGTGTAAAATTTTGTTACTTGCCTTTCAACATTTACTTGTTTGGCTCATTCAAAATTTTGATGGATTGAGCATGACCTAATACTAAGAGCTAGGGCTGTGACAACACTCTATTCCTTTTGAATGGAGTAGAGAGGAGGTAGTAGTCCTTTAAAAGGGGTGGTGGTGTGTTAGGAGCTCCGTTGCAGATTTCAGGCCTAGCCATTAACCAAGAAGTGATGGGAACGATGTATAATAAGGATTTTCAAACGCTACTTCGATTGCGCTTTTGGGGTTTCTCTACTCCCATAGTAGCACCAGATGTTGTCAAATTTGACGCTGACTCATTGGAGTAGTGTTCTAATCTCCATCGTCCTTGCTCTTAGTGAATAGTGGTCAATGATAGCTACGAGGGTGTGAGGTGCAAGAGGAGTGCCACAAAAGTTTTGCAAAGAGAGACTCTTCAAGTTATGAGTTTGGCGCCACCAAATTTTCAGACGCCAAGGAGGAGCATATAAGCTTTGAGCAACGAATTTTTCACGAGCACAAAATTAACGAGAACCACAACTCTTGTAATACCCAACTGTTGACAGAGCTTCATATCCAAAAGAAGAGCTCGAGTGTCAGCAAAGTTGCTAGTACTAGACTTCTAAACTCATGGAACGCAACCATAGTCTTACTTTATCGTTGTTACAGATTGCACCACCCACAGTTTCACCATGAGTCTACGACTCCCCAACTCCTCCGTATTTTATTTATGAAAAACCTCGCAATGGCAATAGTCAAACTGAAACTTAAAATGGTTCGGCCCAGCTGGGCCGTACTAAATAAAATGATTTTTTTGGGGATCCATTTTTGAGGGACCTTTTAAATGATTATCCTATCCATCAATCGGTGATAAGGGATGTCCTAATATTAGAGAATGACTTGGCTACCATTTACTTATTTAAATTACGTTATTATCCTTATAAGTATTTTATTTCATTTTATTTTTAATTTTTTTATTTCATATTGGGATTGACTAGGATGTTTATATCTTCATTGTCGAACTTAAATATGTTTTTTCGTATAGAAATGTGCTTATGGAATACTCCATACTAATGCTAAAACTGACAACATTCTTCACTATATGGATCCCATGTGCAAGTTGTGCAATAGTGGGGAAGAAACTATGACACATTCTGTTAGAGCACTGCTCGGTCGAACTCGCAAGCGTTGCTATCTCAAGCTTGTTTGTCAATGTTAGTGATCAAAACTATAAGTCTTGATTTCTAGTCTACTTATAGATGTCTCAGACTAGGATAGATTATGCAGTTGAGCATTAGACTTCACGGTGTTCATCAATTGAAGACGAAGAACTACTAAGGCGAGCTTCTGGAACTTCATCAACAAAAGGTATGTGGAGACTGATCACTTGGAAAGTCTATTTCTACTCTTTCTCCTATATTGAGACATAAATCGTGTTACGATATGGTTTTCTATTATACATATTTGAGATTTCGAGCTGAGTTTAACTCGCTTACATATTTCTTTTAATATGTGTTGGTAAGCTTTCGCTTCAACCAAGTTCATCTTGATAATGTGAAAATCGTCGAGTAACATCTTACATGGTTTGTGTGATACAATCATTTGGTGTAGACTTGGAATGTTTCGTTACGATTATTTCAATAACTTGAAAATTACTTTGATGCTAATAGTGTGTGAAGACGGCTATTTTCATCCTCTAATACATTTATATATTAAGGAATGCATTCTTTTCAAACCGTGGCTATAATGTTCATGAATTGATTCGAGTGAATCAAACCGATTTTGCTTCAATTGTGTTCTTGTATACTTCTATGAGAATATAACAATTGAACAATTCTTTAACTAGTTTCATTTGAGTCATTTGAATTAGTTATGGTTAAAATAAATAAGGTTGATATGACAGTGTTCATATAGCTAACCTTGGTTAACTACGGTTGATCCAACATGGTGTACACATTTAGGTACGGTTAGATAAACATAAATAAGGGTACATTTCATTTGTGTATAACAAGCTAAGTTCGATCTAACGGTTGAAAGATATTAGCTTGAATCTAACCAGGTTTTCATATGACGGTGAATATTGAATGTTTTGTTACCAAGGTAACTTAGATTGCAAACCCTGAAAACTATATAAAGGAGAACTCTAGCAACTGAGAAAACTAATCCTCACACCTCACGTGTGATACTAGTTGAATAAGCTAGAGTCGATTCTCCTTTAACCTTAGGGTTCTCGCGAAACCCTTTAGGTTAACGACTTAAAGACTTCATTGGGATTGTGAAGCCAGACCCAACTATTTCTCTATAGTTGTGTGATCTGATCTTGCTGTTTCTATCGTATTTGAGTACGATCTTCTTTAAGATTGGCTTGAGATTTAATATCCGATAGGCAAGATAAAAAGTAATCACAAACATCTTCGTCTCATCGTTTGTGATTTCACAATATCTTGTTTCGTTACCATACGATTAAGATTATTGTGAGGTGATTGATATTTCTAGGCTGTTCTTCGGGAATATAAGTCTGGTATATCAATTGGTTCATGTTCACCTTGATTGATCAAAAGACGGAGCAAAACTCGTAGGTATTTCTGTGGGAAACAGATTTATCTATTCCTATAGACTTTTCTGTGTGAGACAGATTTGTTTATCAAGTCTTCGACTTTGGGTCATAACAACTCTTGGTTGTGGGTGAGATCAGCTAAGGGAATCAAGTGCGTAGTATCCTGCTGGGTTCAGAGACATAAGGAGCGCAACCGTACCTTAAACAATGTGATATTGATTATGGTTCAACTACAGTCCAGTCCAAAGTTCATTGGTAGTAGGCTAGTGTCTGTAGAGGCTTAATACAGTGTGGTGATCAAATCTGGACTAGGTCCCGGAGGTTTTCTGCATTTGCGTTTTCCTCGTTAACTAAAGTTCTGGTGTTTGTGTTATTTCTTTTCCGCATTATATTTTGTTATATAATTGAAATATCACAGGTTGTGCATGGAATAGATCAATTGGGAAATCCAACCTTTGGTTGTTGATTAAAATTGATTGATCCATGAACATTGGTCTTTGGTACCTTTCAAGTTAATTCTCTTATATTCAATCGGGCTCGCAAATTCCTATTTGCTAATTGCAGATTGAATTGATAAAGAGAGATACAAAACTCTTTGATATACTTTTCTCTAGATTGAGTCTAACTGTCTAGTTGATTCTCTTAAAAGTATATTGGAGTTTGTATATTCAGATTGCCAAACGAATTGTTGGGTGTGGTTGTTAGACCCCCGCTTTTTCAATTGGCATCAGAGCAGGCAAACACTATAAACCTAATAAGTTTGTGTTTGAACGATCCTTAAAGTTTGTCCTCATGAGAAATTTCTTTAGGAAACTTGCTCTTGGCATCTGTAACGCACGTCAGAATTCCTTAAAGATTTTTCATAGATAATCTCGTTCCATCTAAGATTTTGGAAAACTTAGATGATGAGAAACAATCTAGAGGAAAAATTAGAAGTTCTTCTAAGAAATGAAGTTTCAGAAAACGTTGTCTATGCTCAAAGATATGGAATCTCACTAGATTAACTCATAATCTTTTTGAGGAATACTATCGTGATGGATCAATTTACAAAGATCTATTTAGAGCATTTGAAAATGTTTTTAGATTCTTAGAAAAACTTAATTCGATTAAGAATAAGAATTGTTCTGATAAAGTTCTGTACCTGTCAAATCATGTATTCATGATGTACGAACTAGGTTTACTACCAACTCATGTGAGATCGATAAAAATATGCCTGGTGAGTTCGGTGTAGGTTCTAATTGTCAGAAAAAGTCTTTATTCGTCGGAAGAAAATAAATTCAAAAAATTCTATTAGACCTGAGTATCATCATTACTATTATTATACTACTGGTACAGTTCACAAATATCAACCGAAAAAATTGCATGAGAATATCTCTGCACGGGTCGCCTCTTGAACAAGCTTGGCTCTACCCTATTTGTATATAACTTGATATGGGGCAAGTAATGGTTGAGTTATTTTTGTGTTTGGTTTAAATCATTTTTTTTCTTTCCAAGGGAAATTAAGGTGTTGAAGTTCTTCCTACCTTCTTTTACTGCACCGTACTGATCCTCTCAGTGTGCGAACCTTGGATTTATAAATCCTGCTTTTCTTTTGTGGGTCACGGTTCAGGAATGGGTCCAGGCCCATCAGCTGGTACATAAAGGTAGTGGTACGCGTACCCTTCTTTTACCTCCCTTCTTGTCCGCGTACGTTAATTGTTTAGGGTTCATGTGTTTTCTCCATTAAATCATCTTTGGAGATCGAAAAGAAAAAGGGTTTTCAAGGAACATATCAAGTAAGTCTTCTCTTCCTCTAATCCTTCTCAATTTCTAGATCTCATGAGGAATTTCAAGGTTTCAAAAAACTTGGGTTCTTCATCTTCTTCTAGCATGAACTTACCTATAGATCAAAATTCCATTAGGATTAGATTTGTCAATGATTCTTGTGGCAAGGTTTTTGAAAGGATTTCATCCAATGGGTTTATTAGAAAAGAAATTGGATTTTGTTAGTGGACATAAAGAAGATTTGGTATGTTTTGAAAAGTTTAATCTTGGAAACATATTTGATGGTCTTGGTGAAGATTTTGACACTCTTAGAAGAATCTTCTATGCTAACATCAATGATGTTAATTATGATGACATGGAATTCAAGACCATGATAAATAGAAAAAGAATTCTGGTTAATAGAGAGTTAATTTCAAGAATCACTAAAATTCCCCTTGGGAATTTTCGCCTTCCAAGACCTAGTCATGAAAGACCATCTTATGAAACCATCTCTAATGGTCTTTGTGGTAAGATCGTTGATTGGAATGAAGGAAAATTTCATACTACTCATCTTAGTCTTGCCTTGATGTCTATTGGAAAACTTGGTATCTCTAATCTTTGTCCATCCATGATTGAGAATTCTAGTTGGGGTCGTGAGTTTGCAGAGTTGGTCTATTTCCTTGAGTTGGGAACTCAAAGTCTCGACATTTGTGGGTTTATTGATGAGCACGAAAGTGCGACGCATTTTCACCCATAAATACATTAGCTGGGACTCATTTTATCACTAATAAGCCAGTTTGTAGGTATTTTGGGAAAATAAACATTTTTGGAAAATTCGGCTCGAAGAGTTGATAAAGGCACCCGGAGGACACATATTATTCGGACTCTCAATGTTGGTTAAGGGGCACCTCAATTACTAAGGGGCGCTCAGTTGCTAAGGGGCATCTTCTTTACTTTTTGGAACCTATGGCTATTCGCACCCCAGTTCAGGATAGGGGGCATCCATCTTCATCATTCAAATTATGGAAATTGGCGGGAAACTTTTGCAGTGGATGAACAGAACTACGGTTAGTGATTTTGGCGTGTGTTAAGGAGATTCAATGGCTGAAACTGTTCGGGATGAATTGAATCGGATTAAGAGGCATGGTATGATCTTCAGAATCAACTGGATTTGGATGGAAAGTCGTGTGGAAGCAAAACAGGGAAGTGCAGCTTTTGAACCCGATTACCCATGTTTTGGATTTGGAGGATTTTTAGGAAGATTCAAGTGCTACGATCGATTGTATTGGGCATGTTTCTGTTAATCAGGACCGATAATTCCATCAAACTCGAAGAACTTTGGCTGGATAATATTGGGAAGCAAAACAGGAAGTGAGAGAAAGCTCGGGTTTCTCCAGCATTTGGTCTGTGAAGATTTGTGGAGTTATTTAGAGAGATTATTGGCTTGCATTGGATTGGTATAATCATGTTGCGAGGAAACAGGACTGGTAAGTCCATCAGAATTGAAGAAATTGGGACGCAACATGAACTCGAAGTTAAACAGGGGAGTGAAAAAAAACTCGGGTTTTCCCGTGGAATATGCGTGGAGATTTCAGACCTGCACGAGTCTACAACGCTTATCAAACTCTTCTATATCGTATATGGTGTGTGTTTGAAGCAAATCAATGCGTGGTGGAGATTAAAGAGGTAAGAAAATATTCCCGAGAATATTTTATTTAATGCCGAGTAATGGAGGATTATTGGAGTAATGAGCGAGATTTTTTCTGCCTGTGAGGCTATATAAGGTGTTGAGAAGTCATAGAATGAAGGATCGAGAGTTGGGGAGAAGACCAGAGGGTTGCAGAGCAGATTTATCTGCTGTTGCAGAGAAGAAGAAGAAGAAGAACATTTGACGTCTACTGACTGTCGCATAGAACTGTCGTTTATAAATAGTACTCGTAACAGTCAGTTTGGCACGCTTGTTTTGAATTTGCAACAGCTCTTGTAACGGTGACTTCTGTAACGTCAATACAGCGTTGCAGCTTCATTGTAATATTAGTTTTCTTCAATAAAAACACCATTTGAGTTATAAATTATATTTTTGAGTGTGTTTTCATTATGAGAAGTTAAACCCCAACACTTGGTCGACGGAGGAAGCCGAACTTCATACATGGGTGAATTTATTTTATTTTCTATATGACTTTTGCACTAATTAAAATAGAATTATGATTTGAATTAATTAGTTATCATTTTATTTGATGGGTCATGCTTGCTTAGATGTTTGATGTTCCATGCTTACGATTTATAACTAACATTTTGAGAATCTACTTTGGCAAAATAAGAGTCGATATTATTTTATTTATTGAGCGATAATTGTTGAGAATAAATAATTGAGCCTTATGATATGAATGCAGTGGAATCCTAGTCCCAGTAACTCTCTCTTTTATTATTTCATTAAACCTTTAAATTTAATCTTCACAAGTCTTAGAGTTCGAATCTTACTACTACAACAAATTAAAAATCTCATCATTTTGGCGTCGCCGACGCGGATTTGTTTTTAGATTAATTTTTAGGTTTATTTTTTATTTTTTACAGTATTTTCAATTTATTCTAGATTTTTTTCCTTTTTATGCGTTTCTTTTTGTATTTGTTGTCAGGGACTTTTTGAGGATGATGACTTCTTCTGAGGAGACGTCACCTAAGATGATGCTGGCGGAATATAAGTGTAGAAAGTCAAATCATCAGGAAACCTCAACTGAGATGACGCTTGCTGAATATAAGCGTAGGCAACAGTATGGAGTTTCTACTCCACATGTGGTAAGTGAAGAATCACCTTTAACAATATATGAGAAGTATTACAAACACACACCGCCTAGTTTGGAACAGAGATTGAGAGTTCTTGAATGTCAAAGATTATATGCTGATGATGATGAATCTTGTAGTGACTCTCTGTTCCAAACAGAACATATAGATGACCCTGTGGATGATTTGCCTAATTCCATAGATGAATCCATCCCACAAGATAATTCACCCAACTTAGAGGTTGTTTCTAGACCCCTAGACTTCCAAAAGTTGTCTAATTTAGGGTTAGAATTGCGTGCTTCTAAAGTGTTGTTGGAATACTTTGCATCTAAATACCCAGAAGATTTGCCTATTTCTGATACCGTGCATGAGCCAATTGAAAATTTCCCAGTCCCAATAATATCCCCATATTATGTTCTTACACACTTCCTTGTGTTGTAAAAACTTGGTTTGGAGGTAAGTCTATGTTTTTGATAGTTTCAGTGTCTCCGCATCGTGATAACATAAGTGTGAAGCTGTCATTTTTAAATGTTGTATTTTGGGTTGATCCCAAAATTTTCAGGTTGTTAGTTTATGGGGATCCTTTTTGTAAATTCCAGTAGGTGTATTTTTTATTTTATTTTTTATATTTTTGATTTACTTTTTGCATTTCCCATCTTAATATTTCCGTTGGATGACTCAATTACATTGAGGACAATGTAATGTTTAAGTGTGGGGGAGAGGTTAACTTTTTACTTTATTTTTTCAGGAAATTCCTTGCAAATCATGACCAGCTGTGTAGCGGGTATGTTCCCTTTTCTTGCATTATATGACCAGCTGTGTAGCGGGTCTAAAAAATATATAAAAAAATAAAAAAATATGACCAGCTGTGTAGCGGGTCTCTTTCTCTTTGTCTTATTATTTGACCAGCTGTTTAGCGGGTCTAAAAAAAAAAAAGACCAGATGTGTAACAGGTCTCTCTTTCTGTCTTATTATATGACAAGCTGTGTAGCGGGTCAGTTTTCTGTTTTGCTCGAGGACTAGCAAAATGTAAATGTGGGGGAATTTGATGAGCACGATAGTGCGACGCATTTTCACATATAAATACATTAGCTGGAACTCATTTTATCACTAATAAGCCAGTTTATAGGTATTTTGGGAAAATAAACATTTTTGGAAAATTCGGCTCGAAAAGTTGATAAAGGCACCCGGAGGACACATGTTATTCGGACTCTCAATGTTGGTTAAGGGGTACCTCAATTACTAAGGGGCGCTCAGTTGCTAAGGGTCATCTTCTTTACTATTTGAAACCTATGGCTATTCGCACCCCAGTTCAAGATAGGGGGCATCCATCTTCATCATTCAAATTATGGAAATTGGCGGGAAACTTTTGCGTGGATGAATAGAATTACGGTTAGTGATTTTGGCGTGTGTTAAGGAGATTCAATGGCTGAAACTGTTCGGGATGACTTGAATCAGATTAAGAGGCATGGTATGATCTTCAGAATCAACTGGATTTGGCTGGAAAGTCGTGTGGAAGCAAAACAGGGAAGTGCAGCTTTTAAACCCGATTACCCCTGTTTTGGATTTGGAGGATTTTTAGGAAGATTCAAGTGCTACGATCGATTGTGTTGGGCCTGTTTCTGTTAATCAGGACCGATAATTCCATCAAACTCGAAGAACTTGGGATGGATAATCATTGGGAAGCAAAACAGGAAGTGAGAGAAAGCTCGGGTTTCTCCAACATTTTGTCTGTGAAGATTTATGGAGTTATTTAGAGAGATTATTGGCTTGCATTGGATTGGTATAATCCTGTTGCGAGGAAACAGTACTGGTAAGTCCATCAGAATTGAAGAAATTGGGACGCAACATGAACTCGAAGTTAAACAGGGGAGTGAAAGAAAACTCGGGTTTTCCTGTGGGATATGCGTGGATATTTCAGACCTGCACGAGTCTACAACGCTTATCAAACTCTTCTATATCGTATATGGTGTGTGTTTGAAGCAAATCAATGCGTGGTGGAGATTAAAGAGGTAAGAAAATATTCCCGAGAATATTTTCTTTAATGCCGAGTAATGGAGGGTTATTGGAGTAATGAGCGAGATTTTTTTGCCTGTGAGGCTATATAAGGTGTTGAGAAGTCATAGAATGAAGGATCGAGAGTTGGGGAGACCAGAGGGTTGCAGAGCATATTTCTCTGCTGTTGCAGAGAAGAATAAGAAGAACATTTGACGCCTACTGACTGTCGCTGAGAACTGTCGTTTATAAACAGTACTCGTAACAGTCAGTTTGGCACGCTTGTTTTGAATTTGCAACATCTCTTGTAACGGTGACTTTTGTAACGTCAATACAGCGTTGCAGTTTCATTGTAATATTAGTTTTCTTCAATAAAAACACCATTTGAGTTATAAATTATATTTTTGAGTGTGTTTTCAATATGAGAAGCTAAACCCCAACACTTGGTCGACGGAGGAAGCCGAACTTCATACATGGGTGAATTTATTTTATTTTCTATATGACTTTTGCACTAATTAAAATAGAATTATGATTTGAATTAATTAGTTATCATTTTATTTGATGGGTCATGCTTGCTTAGATGTTTGATGTTCCACGCTTACGATTTATAACTAACATTTTGAGAATCTACTTTGGAAAAATAAGAGTCGGTGTTATTTTATTTATTGAGCGATAATTTTTGAGAATAAATAATTAAGCCTTATGATATGAATGCGGTGGAATCCTAGTCCCAGTAACTCTCTCTTTTATTATTTTCATTAAACCTTTAAATTTAATCTTCACAAGTTTTAGAGTTCGAATCTTACTACTACAACCAATTAAAAATCACATCATTTATCATTTACCAAATATTATCGATGACTTCTTCCAACAAGAAGTTAGGCTATCCTTGCTTGATTGAGCGACTCTGTTGCACCTTCTCCATTGCTCCCATTGGAAACTCCATTGGAACTCCCAAGCTTGTACGCCCTTGTACTTTTAAACGTATGAAAGAATATGCTTGCAAGAGACAAATATGTGACACTCCTGTTAGCTCGTATGATTCTTCCTCCATGAAGCTTCTTCATCAAATTCACAAGGGTGTTTGTAAAATTGATTCCAAGGTAAGGTGTATGCAAAAACAATTACATGTGATTGCTACTAAGTTCCCTGAAATCAAGGAAGACATGGATAAGATTCATACCACTTTTATGGTCTCCGATGATGATTAAACTTTCGTGCTTTATCTATTTTGTCTAGTTAACTTCTTATGGGAATTTATTCTTGTGTTTTTAAGAAGGATAACTAGGGTTTGGAATAGCCATTATTGTGAGTACACATAGCTATTCCCAACGTTTTCATCTTGCAATGTTATTAGATTTATTTGTTTAAATTCTAAAGTTTATTTGGAAGATGATTTTTGGAGTATTGATCTTTATGGTTTTAGATATTGCAAATTGTTATGGGATATGTTGTTTACGTCCGTGAACCTTGACTGTCCCATACTTGTTCAAAAGTTATCTCTATTATGTCAGTATGAAAGTATTGATAAAAAATAGAATGAACTTTTGACTACAAAAGTTAAGCCTTTTATGTCATTATGAAAATATTGATGGAAGAAAGGATGAACTTTTGTTTACAAAGTTTAAGTTTATTATATGTCATCGTGCAAATATTGATGAAAAATAGAATGAATCTTTAATTATTCCGCAGTATTGGTTCCCTGATTCACATCTTTGTGCATATAATGTGTTGCTCCGTAAGTTCTCTTATGTTGAGCATGACCAATTGAATTTATCATATTCCTTGTGGTTAATTCAATTGAGATTTTTGGATACAAATTCATATTCTTATGTGATTTGTTAATGTCCAAAGAAATCCTTATTTTCTTGTGAAAGTAAGGTCGCTCTTGTTGTTCTTTCGGGAATGACATTTTATGAGGGAGAGTTCTTAATTGAACTTGTGCTTAATTGCCAAACTTTGTAGGGATAGCGGCTGTGGAATATAGTAGGGGTTATCTTGTATCTATATAAACTCCTTAATGAATGCATTTAGTTTCGGCTATATGATTGTATCTAAACAAGTTGATATGTGCTTTTCTATTGGTCATGAAGTATCTCTATGAAAATTTCATGAGGATCCCACTAGTTTTCGTACCTTTGCCAATTTATATTGAAAAAAATGGGAAGAATTAATGTGTAGTTCACACTACAAATACATATGGTTTACAGATCATTATGTAAGGGGGAGTGGTTTTCATGTTGAGATGAAGTATTGACTAAGGGGGGGTGACACATAGCACCATATTATTGTTGTCAAAGTTGTGATACAATTGGACTTTGATGTTGTATAATGATACTATGACACTGTACAACAATGATTAAGAGCAACTGTTTTCTCATTGTTATAGCTATGGATCTTCAACAACAATGATGCGGAATTGGACACATTTGGAATCATTAGAGTACTTGGAAGTGACGAAGATTTCGAGTACTGTTGAAGAACCAAGGAGATCAAGCATTTGGATGAGAAGCTACAAAGTTTATTTATTTTGTAATCCATATATATTGATAATTTTGTCACTAAATTTGACAAAGTGGGAGATTGTTAGAGCATTGCTCGGTCGAACTAGCAAGCATTGTTATCTCAAGCTTGTTTGTCAATGTTAGTGATCAAAACTATAAGTCTTGATTTCTAGTCTACTTATAGATGTCTTGGTCTAGGATAGATTGTGTAGTTGAGCATTATACTTCACGGCGTTCATCAATTGAAGACGAAAAACTACTATGGCGATCTTGTGGAACTTCATCAACAAAAGGTATGTGGAGACTGATCACTTGGAAAGTCTATATCTACTCTATCTCCTATATTAAGACATAAGTCGTGTTACGATATTGTTTTCTATTATACACATTTGAGATTTCGATCTGAGTTTAACTCGCTTACATATTTATCAGAATAAGTGTTGGTAAGCTTTCGCTTCAACCCAGTTCATCTTGATCATGTGAAAATCGCCGAGTAACATCTTACATGGTTTGTGTGATACAATCATTTGGTGTAGACTTGGAGTGTTTCGTTACGATTATTTCAATAACTTGAAAATTGCTTTGATGCTAATAGTGTGTGAAGACGACTATTTTCATCCTCTAAGAATGTTTTAATAATTGAAATAAGATTTTAGAATACTTAACCAACATTGGATAATAAACATATTGTGCATTTTTGCAAGTATGTGATCCATGACCGGAACTTAAGTATGCATACCCGTAGGCGTACTTGAAGTTGTGAAATTCCGTGTACCAAGTATACATATTGGTACGCATACTTGCGTAAGGTATAGGTCCAGGAATTTCTGCTGGGATTTGGAAGTGTACTAAGTATACGTACCAGTTTACATACTGGTGAACACAAACCCAGAGCGGCTTCTTAAGTATGCGTACCCGTTTGCATGCTTGAGTGGTTAAAGTTCTAAAATCGGTTGGCTCATGAACTAATACATTTATATATTAAGGAATGCATTCTTTTCAAACCGTGGCTATAATGTTCATGAATTGATTCGAGTGAATCAAACCGATTTTGCTTCAATTGTGTTCTTGTATACTTCTATGAGAATGTAACAATTGGACAACTCTTTAACTAGTTTCATTTGAGTCATTTGAACTAGTTATGGTTAAGATGAATAAGGTTGATATGAGAGTGTTCATATAACTAACCTTGGTTAACTACGATTGAGCTAACATGGTGCACACGTTTAGGTACGGTTACATAAACCTAAATGAGGGTATATTTCATTTGTGTATAACAATCTAAGTTCGATCTAACAGTTGAAAGATATTAGCTTGAATCTAATCAGGTTTTCATCTAACGGGGAATATTGAATGTTTTTTTACCAAGGTAACTTAGATTGCAAACCCTGATTTGAAAACTATATAAAGGAGAACTCTAGCAATTGGGAAAACTAATACCCACACCTCTTGTATGATACTAGTTGCATAAGCTAGAGCCGATTCTCCTTTAATATTAGGTTTTTCACGAAACCATGTAGGTTAACGACTTAAAGACTTCATTGGAATTGTGAAGCCAGACCCAACTATTTCTATATAGTTGTGTGATATGATCTTGCTGTTTCTATCGTATTTGAGTACGATATTCTTTCAGATTGGCTTGAGATTTAATCTCCGAAAGGCAAGATAAAAATTAATCACAAACATCTTCGTCTCATCGTTTGTGATTCCACAATATCTTTTTTCGCTACCATACGATTAAGATTAATACGAGGTGATTGATATTTCTAGGCTGTTCTTCGGGAATATAAGTCTGGTATATCAATTGGTTCCTGTTCACCTTGATTTATAAAAATATGGAACAAAAATCGTACATATTTATGTGGGAGACAGATTTATTTATTCATGTTAGAGCATAACTCGGTTGGACCCACCAAGCGTTGGTATGTCAAGTTTGGTTGTCATATTTTATTGAACCAAAAATCATTTAAAGAGTCGCTTGATTATGTAATAGAGTCAAATTCGTATAGGTTAGCTTGAAAGTATTTGGATATGAGACATTACAAGTATTACTTGAAGACTTGAAGAATGTGAATAAGTACGGAGCTACAACGACGACATCATACTTCCACTTGAGGTTAGTAATATTTGACTTGAACTGTTTCATTCCCTAACGTATCTTTCAAGTCGTGCATATTGAAAACATAACTGCGAAACTATGAATGATTATACTCTAGTTAGACTTAGTATTAAGGAATACAATACGAAGTATAATGCTTATCATTTGAACTTCGTATATAAGACATCGACATAATCTTTTGAATGATATTGTAATTATGTATGGGTATGAGGTGAAGATTTCATCCTAGGAATCAATGTTTTACATTCGTTTAAATGAAGTAAATTCATGAACTTGTTTTGTGAATCGAAAGGGAAATCGCTAGGCTTATTGGTACTGTTATTCATTGCATATCTTTTGAACTACCAATATGTGTGATTAGTATAACCGCTCATGACTTGCGTATGTTCTTGGCAAAACTATTCACAAGTCTTGACTTTTGTATTGGTATGACTTTTATTAGTGAAACCGATCTTAAGTAATCGCCTGAGATGGTATGATCGATTTAGTGTTATTGGTATGACCAACTCTAGGAAAAGGGGAATCGATCCTAGTAAGAGGTGCAACCGATCACAAGAGGGGAATCGATCCTTGTAATAGTTGAACAATTTTTTAGTTATTGGGAACCGATCCTATGAACATGTGCAACACGTTTTTAGAAATTGGGAACTGATCCTATGGACATGTGCGACAAATACAAGTTAGATACCATATATATGTGGGAACCGATCCTAGTACCTAGTCAACAAAGTTTTGGTAACTAGCGTGACTAATTATAGTACCTACATGGAGGTATAACCGAAACTTGTTTTGGTAGAACCGAGAAACCCGTATTTGGTGATTTGATAGGATAATCAATCACATAGTTATTGGAAGTCAGATGAACCAATTCTAAACTTGTTTGTAGGTGTGGAAAATCGATTCCAAGATTGTAAGTATGAAAAATGACTTACAAAGTATAGATGTCGACATACTTTGAACATGTGCAGTAACGCATATCTTTTATTATTCAAAGATATTCCTTAATAGCTAAAGGAGAATCCCAGATCGAAAATAAATTGAGAATATTTTAATTAAGGTTTTTAATTTTATGTTTGGAAAATAAAAATTATTAATGTGCATTTACTAATTGGAGATTTTCTTAGAGACTTCTGACAGTATTTGGACAAAGCATTTCCAGGAATTATGGAAACAGAATTTGGAATTTATTGCATATCTTGAGAATATTTTCGGTTTTGGAAATTCATTGGTGTCCAAACTTCCATGGTCTATAAATGTCAAAGTTTTCATTTAGAGCAAACTAATCCTCAGAGCCAGCAAAATTACCTAGTTGTGTTGTTACTGGTGAAGCCGCCTATTCGGAGAGGAAAGTAACCTAATTAGGCGAAATCTCTTACGGCCGCTCGGTTTAAAGACTTCTTTGGGATTGAGAAGCTCTATTAGTACTGTTGGTAGGAAACTAGATAATTGTGGTTTATCTTTTGTTTTCATTTGATTTGATTGACTAACAGTTGTTGAACTTTGATTGCACCTAGTTTGTTTATGCTTGAGAATCTTCTCTTCTAATATAAGATTCACTCAAACTAAACTGATGTTTCGACGAGGATCTTTAGACTGTTTGTAGATCTAAAGACGTCTTGTGATAATCCATTGTTAACAGACTACGTTTTGTGTGTGATTGGTCACAAGAGATTCAAGTTGATTGTGTGCAGGTGCTTATTGAAGATCTAAGAAGATTTGAAGACGAAGAAGATTTCTGATTTGGGTACATAATCTTCGGTGTGCACAATACTTGTTTCGGGTAAAGAGGATCCAACTATAATCGGTTTATCTTTGTGATAGATTGGATTGATTAGTTGAGTAGATCGACATCGATACAATTCTTTGTGATTAAAAGTATTGATAGCAAAATCTTGACAATTACTTTGGTAGTTGTTATTGGATAGATCCAAGGACCTGACAAAGGAGTTTATTGGGATAAATGGAAGAGTCTTTTGTCGAACTCATATCACTTGGTTGAAAAGAGTTGTTAACGAACAGATTTGTCGTTCCTTTACTGTTTGGAATACGTACCAAAGGAATTGTTCCAAGTGCGTGACTTATTACAAGTTGGAGGCCTGGGAATACAGACAGAAATATAGGTTTAGTTGCTTGGTCTCACCTATACGAAGTTGGTTTGATTTTGTATAGCGGATTAATCCTGAGAGTATTCAATTGAGGACAATGTCCCGAGGTTTTTCTGCATTTGTGGTTTCCTTATTAACAAAATCTTGTTGTGTCATTTACTTTTATTTTCCGCAATTATAATTGTTGTTTTTATAATTTAAAGTACATCACACAAACGTTAATTCCTATTTACTTGATAGTAATCCTATTGTGTTTGGTTAAGTCTGAACCTATTATCAAGTAAACATACTTCGTTGTTGTATTGTCTCGATCTTGTATCCATAGTCAATCACACAAGTTATCTTGTTGTCGTATTGTCTCGATCTCGTATCCATAGACGATCACACAAAGTGTGAACTGATTAGTTGTATTGTATCGACTCGGTCTATAGATAATCACTTTCGGAGAAAGGACTTATAGGTGGAAAAGTTTTAGATTGAGGTATATTTGGGTACCCTCGTCTTTTCAATTGGTATCAGAGAAGGAAAACATAAAAAGATCTAACAATCTGTGTTTGGTGCGATCCATCCTATAAGAATGAACTCGATTTCTCATGAATCAACTTTAATTAACGTACCGCCAAGATTTGACGGAACAAACTATCTATGGTGGAAATCTTCTATGAGATCCTTTATTCAATCACGGGACTTTAATACATGGCTATTAGTCGTCGATGGTTATATTCATCCAAAGATAGAAAATTCGGAAATTGAGTTTAAACGCTTAGTAGATTTTTCAAACGAAGAAAAGGCTCTTGCAAGCAGAATTCAGATGGTTTGAATGCTATAATTCATGCTGTAAGTCGTTGTCTACAACATAGTGTATCAACATGTCAAACTTCGAAAGAAGCTTGGGATAATCTTCAGATCATATTCGAAGGAAACACTTCAGAAAAAGAAGCTAGACTTCAAACTCTTACGTACGATTGGGAAAACTTTCGGATGGATGACAACGACACTTTTGAAGAGCTTCATCTTAAACTCTCTAAGATAATTAATGCTTCTTTCTCTCTTGGAAAGACTATTTCTGAAAAGGATATAGTGTGCAAAATTCTCAGATTGTTGCCATCTAGATACGATTCTAAGAAGCATGCAATCATAGAAGCAAATGATCTTTCAAACCTCTCACGAAGCACACTCATTGGAAAGTTAAAGATCCTTGATCATGAATCACAGTCTATTCAAACAAAAGGAATCGCTTTTAAAGCTGCAAAAGTTCTGAAAGCTCCAATAGAGAGGAATAGACAGATGGATGATTCAGATGAACAGATTGCAGAAAATTCTGATGATGAAATTGAACAATCATTATCATTGATTACTAGACAGTTTCGAGATCTCTTAAAAAAACGAAATAAGAGATTCATAAAGGATACTCATCGATATTCTCGCCCATATGATCGAGTTCCTATCAAAAAGAATCATGAAAAAGATGATGAATATCAGCCGCAGTGCTTTAAGTGTAAAGGGGTTGGTCATATTTCTAAAGACTGTCCCAATCTTAAGAAATACACTGGAAGCAAGGCTCTGGCTGTAACTTTATATGAGACCACTGATTCATATGATTATGAAGAAGGGAAACAACTAATATTAAATTAGTTGTCAATCTTATTTCTTCCTCATCCATTAGTGATTTACCCATTTTAAAAATGGACATGTCTTCCGATGTTATTAAATCATCTAATGGTAAAGGGAAAAATAAGACAAGATGCAAAAACTGTCTCAAAAACAGAATTGCTAAAAGTTGCATAGGCAATGTAAGTCAATCTCAAGATACTTTTTCAGCTCGAGGTAACAAAAGGAGATCCTTTCATACTATACTGGATCAACAACACGTTGGTTGTTCAAAATTCTATAATGAGAGAAAATCTCATACTAATACCAACTGATCGGTATTAGAATTCTTTCCTCACCATGTGTGCCGAATCTTTGAGTGAGGAAGAAGAAAAATCAAGGCACTTGTGTGTAAATTATGGGAATAAAATCCAGTAATTGAAAATATTTGAGATATTCGTATTTATAGGAATATTATATTTCAGAAGTATGAAAATTATAAAAAGATTCTTCTCTTTCTTTGGTCATTCCTTGTCCGAACCATGAGTCTGGATCCAACATCTTCGGTTGGTAAGATGCTAGATCAGAAAGATCAACTTAAGAATAAGACTACATCTTCTCTTGATATTAAGAGTAAAATCAAAAAGAGAGTTTGGCTTAGCAAGAAGGAAAGAGAGAATATGCTGAAGAAAGATCAGTGTATTGAAGCATTGACATACTTCTGTGTTCAATCAAAGACAAAATTACATGCTCTTGCAGAATCCTTCACGAAAATTTCTTACCTGCAAGAAATTCTGGTCAAGCAACAAGGTTTTCTACTTGAAGAAATTCACAAGCTGAAGACTGAAAGTAATAATCTACCTTCATTTAGCACTGATATGAAGAACTAAGTTGCAAAGATAATAGATAACAATTTTTTATTTCTTTCAATAATTGTCTAATGTCTATTATGAATAAAACTATCTATTTATGAATATAATTATTAGTTTATAATTTTTCTTGTGATATTTTTTGATTACATAGCCTGTGCTTGAATGCTTTTTCTTATTTCTATGTATGTTTATAGGATGTTTGATTTCGGTTTTCATAACCTTGATATTCGATCTCATGTGTTGTGAATCCTTATGGTTTGGGTGACTTTTTGGTTTAGCAGGATTAAGTTCTAGCCCATGTTGGTAGGCTTTATCAAAGGATCATGAGGGGTTCTGATTGAAAAAATATGTGAAAAAGTCACAATATGTTGAATCGTTTGGTTTAGCATAAAAGCATATGTGTTTCGGGGTTTTCAACTTTTGCTTGCAATAGTTAAAATCGATTTTCAACCTTTCTCTGGTAAAGGTTGGTTGTTGTTGTTCTTTTGTCTTGCATAAGGATGACAACATAATGATATTTCGGTATCAATTCTCTCTGGAAAGAATATGAAAATATCATTGGATAAAAGGATGCGAAATTTGAGGTAACGACTTTGTTCGTTAATCGTTTTCCTATTTAAGAAAAGCCTGATTTTATTGCATATATTTAGTTCTTTTGCTTAACAAAATTTCGGTACAATTGATGTTATATTCCATTATTTGTGTATGAATGCGTGTGTGATTCAATTTTTTCCGGTTAAGAAAAACTATTGTTATCTTGCTTTATTGTTTGGTATCAATCGTTTATGCTTACAAAATTTCGGTGCAATTGCGGTGCTTTAATGTTTATGTTGTTTCAATTGCTTCAGGTTGAGGTAAATAATTATGCAAGTTGATTTATTTGGTTTGTATGAATTGTTTATGGATTAACAAACGAGTTTTCGGGATGAATTGTTAAGTCCAATTCGATTCCAGATAAGATAAACTAAGTTAATTCTGAACTTAGTTAGACTTATCAAAGTGGAGGTTTCGGTTATTCAAGTCTAATCGAATGCCTTAACAAGAAATGCTAGTTAACTAACCTAGTACTTGTCTTGTTTAAAAGTGAAGGGTCTAAGTTATATGGATAATTAGAACCTGATGAGAAAAATAGAGTTATCTTTATTTTGGTCTTATCGAACAAGCGACTGTATTTGTACAATCGGTTTAGCAAAGGAACTAAGGTGCTTAGTAGATTTTTGGTGTGCTAAAATATTAGGGGAAATTACTTCGGGCAATTGTTTCCTTGGTAACATATCAAAACAAAATTACTTTGTAGTTTCGGTTTTGATACTGGTTATCAAAAATGGTCTGTGGAACCCTCGTGCTTAACTCGTATAGGCTTTGCAAGTCTTGTGAGATTTGTAAGATCCTTTCAGTTTGCTTCTTTATTTGCTCGTATATTTGTCATTTTGTGACAAAAAGGGGGAGAAATATATGGAGTAAACAAGTGATATTGATATTGATTTATATTGATTGATATCACTAAGGGAAAGGACAATGGTGCTTAAACGTTACATCTGACGAAAGAGTAAAGCATAGACTAAGGGTGAGTAGCATATCATATGATAATGGAAATAACAAAGACGTGCAGATTGAAAATCTACCTATCTTACCTTTAGGGGGTGTATTAGCTTTTTTATTATAATGTCAACAACGGCATTTATGGATTGAAGGTATACAGGTTATTGTGCTGTTGAATTTGGGAATCAAACATATGTGTAATGAATTCTTGTAATTTGTCTATCCATATGTTGTAAGAGTTTTGTCACTAAAATTGACAAAGGGAGAGATTATTAGATGATAGCTCGGTTGAACCCACCAAGCGTTGGTATGTCAAGTTTGGTTGTCATATTTTAGTGAACCAAAACTCATTTAAAGAGTCGCTTGATTATGTACTAGAGTCAACTTCATATATGTTAGCTTGAAAGTATTAGGATATGAGACATTACAAGTATTACGTGAAGACTTGAAGAATGTGAAGAAGTACGGAGCTACAACGACGACATCATCCTTCTACTTGAGGTTAGTAATATTTGACTTGAACTGTTTCATTCCCTAACGTATCTTTCAAGTAGTGCATATTGAAAACATTGCGAAGCTATGAATGATTATACTCTAGTTAGACGTAGTATTAAGGAATACAATACGAAGTATAACACTTATCTTTTGAACTTCGTATATAAGACATCGACATAATCGTTTGAATGATATTGTGATTATGTATGAGTATGAGGTGAAGATTTCATCCTAGGAAACAGTGTTTTACATTCGTTTATAGAAAGTAAATTCATGAACTTGTTTTGTGAATTGAAAGGGAAATCGCTATGCTTATTGTTATTGTTATTCATAGCATATCTTTTGAACTACCAATATGTGCGATTAGTATAACCGCTCATGGCTTGCTTATGTTCTTGGTAAAACTATTCACAAGGCCTGACTTTTATTAGTGAAACCGATCTTAAGCAATCACCTGAGATGGTATGATCGATTTAATGTTATTGGTATGACCAACTCTAGGCAAAGGGGAACCAATCCTAGTAAGAGGTGCAACCGATCACAAGAGGGGAAACGATCCTTGTAAGAGTTGAACAAGTTTCTAGTTATTGGGAACCAATCCTATGAACATGTGCAACACGTTTTTAGAAATTGGGAACCAATCCCATGGACATGTGCAACAAATACAAGTTAGATACCATATATATGTGGGAACCGATCCTAGTACCTAGTCAACCAAGTTTCGGTAACTAGCGTGACTAATTCTGGTACCCATATGGAGGTGGAATCGAAACTTGTTTTGGTAGAACCGTGAAATAGGATAATCAATCACATATTTCTTGGAAGTCAGACGAACCAATTCTAAACTTGTTTAGAAGTGTGGCAAATAGATTACAAGATTGTAAGTATGAAAAAGGACTTACAAATTAAAGATGTCGACATACTTTGAACATGTGCAATAACGCTTATCTTTTA
This sequence comes from Papaver somniferum, assembly GCF_003573695.1. Lineage (NCBI taxonomy): Eukaryota > Viridiplantae > Streptophyta > Magnoliopsida > Ranunculales > Papaveraceae > Papaver > Papaver somniferum. The sequence goes on along the minus strand of NC_039368.1, from coordinate 23,622,714 downwards.
TTGTTCAAAGATATTCCTTTATAGCTAAATGAGAATCCCGGATCGAAAATAAATTGAGAATCTTTTAATTAAGGTTTTTAATTTTATATTTGGAAAATAAAAATTAGTAATGTGTATTTACTAATTGGAGATTTTCTAAGTTATTTCGGTCAATATTTGGACAAAGCATTTCCAGGATATATGGAAACCTAATTTGGAATTAATTGCATATCTTGAGAATATTTTCGGTTTTGGAAATTCCTTGGTGTCCAAACTTCCTTGGTCTATAAATATCAAAGTTTGCATTTCGAGCAAACTAATCCTCAGAGCCAGCAAAAGTACCTAGTTGTGTTGTTACTGGTGGAGCCGCCTATTCAGAGAGGAAAGTAACCTAATTAGGCGAAATCTCTTAAGAACCGCTGGGTTTAACGACTTCTTTGGGATTGAGAAGTTCTGTTAGTACATTTGGTGGGAAACTAGATAATTGCGGTTTATCTTTTGTTTTCGATTGATTTGATTGACTAACAATTGTTGAACTTTGATTGCACCTAGTTTGTTTATGCTTGAGAATCTTCTCTTCTGATATAAGATTCACTCAAACTAGATCGAAGTTTCGACGAGGATCTTTAGACTATTTGCATATCTAAAGACGTCTTGTGATAATCCATTGTTGACAGACTCCGTTCCGTGTGTGATTGGTCACAAGAGATTCAAGTTGATTGTGTGCAGGCGTTTATTGAAGATCTAAGAAGATTTGAATACGAAGAAGATTTCTGATTTTGGTTCATAATCTTTGGTGTGCACAATACTTGTTTCGGGTAAAGAGGATCCAACTATAATCGGTTTATCTTTGTGAGATTGGATTGATTAGTTGAGTAGATCGGCATCAATACAATTCTTTGTGATTAAAAGTATTGATAGAAAAATCTTGACAATTACTTTGGTAGTTGTTATTGGATAGATCTAAGGACCTCACAAAGGAGTTTATTGGGATAAACGGAAGATCCTTTTGTTGAACTCATATCACTTGGTTGAAAAGAGTTGTTACCGAACAAATTTGTTGTTCCTTTACTGTTTGGAATACGAACCAAAGGAATTGTTCCAAGTACGTGACTTATTACAAGTTGGAGGCGTGGGAATACAGACGGAACTAGGTTAACTATAGGTTTAGTTGCTTGGTCCTAACTATACGAAGTTGGCTTGATTTTGTATAGCGGCTTAATCCTGAGAGTATTCAATTCTGGACAAGGTCCCGGGGTTTTTCTGTATTTGTAGTTTCCTCGTTAACAAAATATTGTTGTGTCATTTACTTTTATTTTTCGTAATTATAATTGTTGTTATTATAATTTAAAGTAAATCACACAAACGTTAATTCCTATTTACTTGATAACAATCTTATTATGTTTGGTTAATTCCGAACCTATTGTCAAGTAAGCATACTTCGTTGTTGTATTGTCTCGATCTTGTATCAATAGTCAATCAAACAATTATCTTGTTGTCGTATTGTCTCGATATCGTATCCATAGATGATCACACGAAGTGTGAACCGATTATTTTTATTTCTCGAATCGGTCTATAGACAATCACTTTCGGAGAAAGGACTTATAGGTGGAAAAGTTTTAGATTGAGGTATATTTGGGTACCCTCATCTTTTCAATTCCTATAGACTTTTCTGTGTGAGACAGATTTGTTTATCAAGTCTTCGACTTTGGGTCGTTGCAACTCTTGGTTGTGTGTGAGATCAACTAAGGGAATCAAGTGCGTAGTATCCTGCTGGGATCAGAGACGTAAGGAGCGCAACTGTACCTTGGATCAGTGTGAGATTGATTGGTATTCAACTACAGTCCAGACCGAAGTTATTTTATAGTAGGCTAGTGTCTTTAGCGGCTTAATACAATGTATGTTCAATCTTGACTAGGTCCCAGGGTTTTTCTGCATTTGCGGTTTCCTCGTTAACAAAATTCTGGTGTCTGTGTTATTTATTTTCCGCATTATATTTTATATAATTGAAATATCACGGGTTGTGCGTTGAATCGATCAATTGGGAAATCCAACCTTTGGTTGTTGATTGAAATTGATTGATCCTTGAACATTGGTCTTTGGTACCGTTCAAGTTAATTCTCTTATATTCAATCGGGCTCGCAAATTCCTATTTGCTGATTGCAGATTGAATTGAGAAAGAGAGATACAAAACTCTTTGATATAATTTTCTCTAGATTGAGTCTAACTGTCTAGTTGATTCTCTTAAAAGTATATTAGAGTTTGTCTATTCATATTGCCAAACGAATTATTGGGTATGGTTGTTAGACCCCCGCTTTTTCACATTCATTCTTAAATCTTCCATTTGCTACCTATGTCTGGCATCAACTATTGGGACTAAATCATGAAATTTTTGATATTACCACAAATTTCCTTGATTGGTCCAATTCTTGGTTCACCTCAGACAACCCCAATCCTCTCTACAACATTAACAATTTTGCTACAACTTGCTGGTACATCTGGAAGGCCAGGTGTGACTTTACATTCAATCACACTGAGCCTAATGCTAGACATACTACTCAGAGCATCAAACAACATATATGCTCTCATAATAGAATACATCATCCGCGAGACCACATTCTCAACAATGTATCTTTCATCCCAAGGAAAATACTGAGGTGGAAAAAAGTAAATTTAAAGACTTGGAAGAAAAATAAGACATGCATTCCCCTCATTAAAAACCTTGCCGAGGAAAACGATAGCGATAAAATCTTGACCAAGGAAAAATGTCCAAAAAAATATACAACATTATGATTGAAGGAGAACCTCGATCAACTAACCAAAAACTGTCAGAAAAGAAAATCTAAAAACATGTAAAATAAAATGTCTTCTTTATTCGTAAGGGAATTCCTATCAGTATTAGCAACATATTATTTGTCAAGCCAGATGGATGAAGAAATTCAGTTCTCCACTATGGTAAAACTTACAAAACGACACAAAATTTGACATGCAACAAAAGTTGAATCGCCAACGGGTACTGGTGGCTCTCTAAAAGAGTCACAGAAATGATACCTGCAAGTGCACAGGGTCTGTTGTAGTGAGTGTGCAAGGCAGGGTCGAACCACAGAGACTAGGGTGTATAGTTGAAGTAATGAAGCAAGTGACAGTTAACAAGAAAAATCAGTGGCAGTGAACAAGAACAGTGAAATTCAGTGAATAAGAAACATTGAAACAAAGATAAACAAACCAAGGCTGTGAGCCAAGGGCAGTGATAAAGAAACAAAGGCAGGTCCTCCAGCTATGTTCTTGTCCCTTGTTAATTATCAGCCAGCTTCTAGGCTTTCTGAATAACTAGATGACAGTTGCGGTTCAAAGCCGGCTGTTCATCTAAGGGTTGGTCTAGAAAGGAGGCTAAAGGCACTAAGATGAATTATAAACCTTGTGATAGTTGGGGCTCTCACACTGCAACTACCCGCAGAGAAGCTTGCTTAGTGTTTTAACAACCTATAAGGATATTCAATCCTAGAAAATTCAAGCACAACAAGATCAAAGCATGGATAGGATAAAAACAATTGAAATTTACAACATCATTTAAAATAAAAACTAACCCTTGAGGCACTGGCTATTCCAGTCCTCTTGGGTGAAGCACTGGCTAGTCCAGGCATGCCCAAATTCACAACCCTTAACACCTATTTATACATATAAGCAAAATCCCAAAAATCCCCAAAAACAGTGAAATTAGGGTTTACCAAATATCCAAAATTGACTCACCTAACAGCTCTGATTTTACTCAATTATCTTCACCCACTCTGCTATTTCTAGTTACAATCAACAATTCCCAAAAATCTTCAATTTATAAAATTAGGGTTTTCTGTTGTGAAATAGAAATCAAAATCGACTCACGTAATCTCTGATAACTGCTCCAAAGTGTCGACCCATACTTCAATTTCCTCTCCTGCGTCTCCTGTTGTTCCAACTGCTCCTCTAGCTCGAGCTATTTTACCAATTTCTCTTCTTTCCTGTCTCTGAAACCCTAGGAGAGAAATTGGTATGATAGCTGGCTAGAAAGAAGGAGGAAATAGATAGGGTTTCGTTAGGTAATAGCCATGATGGCTTTTGGTGGTGGTTGTGGCAGTTGAGGAAGGTGGTGGTGATGATGGTGGTGCGGCAGGGTATGGTGGTGTTGCAGAGGGTGAGGGAGAAAGAGAAGAAGTCGACGGAAAATGGATTGGGGTGCGTTTGTTTTGGGTATAGGGTATTTGGTACTCGGGTGTTGAGAGGGTTTAGCAATTGTTGATGAACAGCGAGGATGAGACGTTGGATGCGAAGATGATGGATCGAACTAACGGCGAAACAGAAGGAAGCGAGGAGCGACCGTTGGATGCGGAAGTACAACGAAACTGACGGCTCAAGATGGAGTTAGGTGCTGTAGTGTTAGACAGGAGCTTCAGACTTTGATGTACTGACTATGCTGCGACCGTAGGATGCTGAGATGATCCAATCTGATGGCTAGAAAGAGAAACGAGTATGGATATAGGAAATGGATTTGGGTGAGAGTTTTAGGCCTTGGGTATGCCAAACCCATATCTTTTCTAAGAACAATTCTTCCTCTTCAAGCCCACTTCTAGCCTTTTGGTCTTGTGCACAACATTCTTCGCGGCTTCCTTGTGTAATTCCTCCCGGCTTTTCACTACTTTTCTGCTCTTTTCCGCTCCGCTATTCATCCAAACTTTATTTGGTACCTAAAAATGCAAAATTAATTAATAAAAATATTTATTATTGAAAACAAAGAAAATACAGAATATGGGATAAAATGTAGAATTAATGCACAAAAGATGAGTTAAATGCCAAGAAAAATATATAGAAATATGCACTTTTTAGGACTCATCAAATACCCCCAAACCTGAATTTTACTTGTCCTCAAGTAAAACAAAACTAAGGAAATCCTACCTATACCACTGTCGCTGGTTTCTCGAATGCATTTAGCGTATGCACTAAGCCTTTTAAACCACTAAGTGTCCCTAGTGGACGAGTGAAGTCTCGTGAAGGTTTGCTTAGAACGTACCTACAAAGTTCTAGGACAAAATATAAGCTCAGATTCCATGAAATGTGACATATGCAAGACAGTAGAAGCTCACAGCAAAATGGAGATGTCAATCTAGCTATCAAAGGCACAATCCTAGCACTGATAACAACTAAAGACACGTGATAAGAGTGTAAAGTGTATCTACACATGTTTCTAGAATGACCTGAAGTTATGACTACTAATCACCAAGAGATAGTTTTTAGGCTAAGAACCGAATTCTAAGCCAAGCTAGCTGTCCGGCTTTACGAGAATTGTGAATATTCACCCAATGAGTTGGTGATATTTCAGTTTACCCGCGTTATACATCGATGGCTGCACCCTCCTTGCTTATTACAAGACTATTTACAACAAAAAGATGACTTTTACATGACTCTTATTTACATTGATTACTCTCTTTTATTTTTGGAACAAGAGAGAACTATTGTCTTTAACATGACAAAACATGGAATAAATACTTGATTTTTTATTTTTATTTTTATTTTTTTGGATATTTTTTTTTATTTTTTGTAAGAAATAACTTTGATCTTTACAACATAGTGACACTTTTGATACATGAACAAAAAGAAAAACATAATTACATGACTCTTAGCAAGAGGTGGCCCTTATCGAATGCATCCGGTCAAATTCTATGGTTGCTTTTCTTAACGTATCCTCCAACTTCTATCCCAGCCAACCAAAGAACAAGCTAGTCAAGTCTCATTCAGTATTCTAAAGTGATTGGCAATCAAACTTCCTATCAAACACCTTGAAGATCGAGGCTATACATGTATTGGTAGATTGTGCGTGTGCAAGTTTCTTATCACTATGTAAATTGTGCTAGAATCAGGGTGCCTAAATATCTAGACTAAGAATCCTTATGTTTACATACATGCACAAGAGTCAACATTTCAAGGTAAATGAGCTCCATTTTTATGTTTTTTTAATTTTTTTTTTTAATTTTTTTTTTAATTTTTTTTTTTAATTTTTTTTTTTTAATTTTTTCAAAAAGAATTCAAAAAGAAGGAGTTCTTGTTTTCAATTATGGCATGTGATCGTGGTATCTACTCTATACCCCCAAACCTAAACTAAACATTTTCCTCAATGTTTCAAAAGATGTAAAGAATTATAATACAACATATGGAGAGGATTATGCTGAGTAGAGAAAAAGGAAAGAGAATACCCGATTTCGGTGAAAGCAAGATTAGAACTCCGTCATTCAAGGCAAAAATCCAACATTTTTTTAGCCGAGATCATATTGGATTAGCACTATATATACAAAAGAAACAAAAGATTTAACTAAGAAACTATCTACTAGATTTTATACAAGAAAATTTGGTTTTTAATAGGATTGGACTTTTTGGGAAAAATTTGGTTTTGTCGGGAGACATTTGGTTTTGATGGAAAAAAGAAAATTTTTGGTTTTTAGGGAAACATTTGGAAAACTTTGGTTTTTATGGGAGAAAAACATTTGGTTTTTAATGGGATAAGGAGACCAAGCCCACTGTTCAGTTTTGCGAAGCCCAGCTATGTTTTTGAAAAACAGGCCCACTGCTTGTGAGTAAAGCTCACTGTTGGTTTTTGGAATTTTGAAATTTTGGCCCACTCGAACTTTGGTTCAGGCCCACAGTTCAGAAACAAGCCCAGGTAACAATTTGAAATTTGGGCTCTTAAATAGCCAAAGGTCGAGGCCCAACTGGGCTTTGAAAACGTTTTCTGTTTTTGGGTCAAGCCCACAGTGTAAATGTTTAGTTTTCAAATGGATGTTAAGCCCACAGTCCCAGAAATTTAGTTGGGATTTGGCTAGCTACTAACTAAAATATGAGGCCCAACTGGGCTTTCAAAAGTTCAGTTTTCTTTAATTAAAACAACAGGCCCAAATCAATCTAAAACCACAAGCCCACAAGAAATTAAACAAACAATCCCACAAGAAATTAATTACAAACCCAACAGAAAATATAAGCCCAAATGTTGGGTTTAATATTACAAGCCCACAAGAAAAATGGAAGCCCACAGTTTGGGTTCTCTTAATGGGTTTAGGCTTACCTGTGAAGCACAACCCAGCTGTTCAGTTTGGTTGCAAAAGCCCAGTTGGGCTTTGGATCATCCTAAGCTTTGGCTTCAACACTCAAGGCCCAGTTGGGCTTGGTTCAATTTCCTCTCCTTCTGCAGCTTCAGTCCAGTTGGGCTTGGTTCAAATCAGTTTACTTCACAAGCCCAGTTGGGCTTTATCTTACACCAGCTGCAGCAGCTTCAGTAGCAGCAGGAGCACCAGTTCAGGTTCAAAATGGTGAAGCCCAAATATGACAAAGCAAGCAAGCAAGGGATTTGCAACAGCAGGTAGCAGCTTCACCAGCAATCAAGGCTCAGCAGCTTCACCAGTTCAGGGCTTTGCACCAGCAGCAGGGGCTTTAAGGCATTACCAGGGGAAGATTCAGCTAGCTAGCTAGCTAGCAAGCAAGGGCTAGCCAGCAGCTACAATTCAGTGCAAGAGCCTGGTTCAAAGCAACAATTGCACAGCAGCAGCAAGCGCAGCAGGGACTCAGCAGAAGCAGCAGTACAGTTCAACGACAGCAACAGGCAGCAACAGGGGTAGTTCAGCAGCAACAGGCTGCAACAGCAGCCACAGCAGCAGTCTTGGCCTGGCACAAGCAGGAGCACCACAGCAGCACAAGCACAGCAGAGGCAGTGAACAGGGAAGAAAGCAAAGAATGCAGGATGATGCAAGAAATGAAAAAATGCTTAAACTAAGATGCTTATGATTACACTAATATGCAGATGCAGATGCTCTAAGTTACAGTTAGACTAAGTTACAGCTAAAGATACAAAATTACAGCTACACTAAAACAGCAACATTAAAGCTATACTAAGTTACACTACAGGTGGAAAACAGAAAGGCAAGAGCAATTTTTTTTTTCTTTCAACTACACAGCACCAGTCCCCGGCAACGGCGCCAAAAACTTGGTGGCTCTCTAAAAGAGTCACAGAAATGATACCTGCAAGTGCACATGGTCTGTTGTAGTGAGTGTGCAAGGCAGGGTCGAACCACAGAGACTAGGGTGTATAGTTGAAGTAATGAAGCAAGTGACAGTTAACAAGAAAAATCAGTGGCAGTGAACAAGAACAGTGAAATTCATTGAATAAGAAACATTGAAACAAAGATAAACAAACCAAGGATGTGAGCCAAGGGCAGTGATAAAGAAACAAAGGCAGGTCCTCCAGATATGTTCTTGTCCCTTGTTAGTTATCAGTCAGCTTCTAGGCTTTCTGAATAACTAGATGACAGTTGCGGTTCAAAGCCGGCTGTTCATCTAAGGGTTGGTCTAGAAAGGAGGCTAAAGGCACTAAGATGAATTCTAAACCTTGTGATAGTTGGGGCTCTCACACTGCAACTACCCGCAGAGAAGCTTGCTTAGTGTTTTAACAACCTATAAGGATATTCAATCCTAGAAAATTCAAGCACAACAAGATCAAAGCATGGATAGGATAAAAACAATTGAAATTTACAACATCATTTAAAATAAAAACTAACCCTTGAGGCACTGGCTATTCCAGTCCTCTTGGGTGAAGCACTGGCTAGTCCAGGCATGCCCAAATTCACAACCCTTAACACCTATTTATACATATAAGAAAAATCCCAAAAATCCCCCAAATCAGTGAAATTAGGGTTTACCAAATATCCAAAATTGACTCACCTAACAGCTCTGATTTTACTCAATTATCTTCACCCACTCTGCTATTTCTAATTACAATCAACAATTCCCAAAAATCTTCAATTTGTAAAATTAGGGTTTTCTGTTGTGAAATAGAAATCAAAATCGACTCACGTAATCTCTGATAACTGCTCCAAAGTGTCGACCCATACTTCAATTTCCTCTCCTGCGTCTCATGTTGTTCCAACTGCTCCTCTAGCTCGAGCTATTTTACCAATTTCTCTTCTTTCCTGTCTCTGAAACCCTAGGAGAGAAATTGGTATGATAGCTGGCTAGAAAGAAGGAGGAAATAGATAGGATTTCGTTAGGTAATAGCCATGATGGCTTTTGGTGGTGGTTGTGGCAGTTGAGGAAGGTGGTGGTGATGATGGTGGTGCGGCAGGGTATGGTGGTGTTGCAGAGGGTGAGGGAGAAAGAGAAGAAGTCGACGGAAAATGGATTGGGGTGCGTTTGTTTTGGGTATAGGGTATTTGGTACTCGGGTGTTGAGCGGTTTTAGCAATTGTTGATGAACAACGAGGATGAGACGTTGGATGCGAAGATGATGGATCGATCTAACGGCGAGACAGAAGGAAGCGAGGAGCGACCGTTGGATGCGGAAGTACAACGAAACTGACGGCTCAAGATGGAGTTAGGTGCTATAGTGTTAGACAGGAGCTTCAGACTTTGATGTACTGACTATGCTGCGACCGTAGGATGCTGAGATGATCCAATCTGATGGCTAGAAAGAGAAACGAGTATGGATATAGGAAATGGATTTGGGTGAGAGTTTTGGGCCTTGGGTATGCCAAACCCATATCTTTTCTAAGAACAATTCTTCCTCTTCAAGCCCACTTCTAGCCTTTTGGTCTTGTGCACAACATTCTTCGCGGCTTCCTTGTGTAATTCCTCCCGGCTTTTCACTACTTTTCTGCTCTTTTCCGCTCCGCTATTCATCCAAACTTTATTTGGTACCTAAAAATGCAAAATTAATTAATAAAAATATTTATTCTTGAAAACAAAGAAAATACAGAATATGGGATAAAATGTAGAATTAATGCACAAAAGATGAGTTAAATGCCAAGAATAATATATAGAAATATGCACTTTTTAGGACTCATCAGGTACTTCCTCAATGACTATTCTTTGTTCAATATAATTTTTCCACTATTTTCTTCTCTTAACACAAATCATTTTTCTCTCTATTATAGCACCGAAAGAGTTCCTCTTTATGAAATCTGCATCTAGGACGATAGCCAGTGAGCAAAGGGCCAGAGCATATCTGAAGTTCCAATCAATTGGCTCAATCTGATTTTTGCGACACGACTTATGATATTGATTCTTTTGAAGAGGAACGAAGGCTAATATGGATGCGTATGGAAAATAGCAAGAAACGTATTTGGAGATTATGCGACAGTTAAATAAAGAGTTTGTTGAGGCTAGAAGGAGCCAAAATACTATGCTACAATTACATTCAACGATAATACATAGGCATTTAGAGCTAAAAGAAGTTTTCATAAGAAGATGGACGTGGCGAGGGTGACATTTTTACCATGAGAAGCTGATGCATGTTTAATTTGTTTCTGGAAATGTGTATTTTGATTAAAAAAAATCGGTTTTGATTCTGCATGGGCTACAACTTGCTTCAAAGGATTGTTACTGAGCTTTGTCAAGTACAACTTTTTAAATTATCAGTGTGACACACGAATTATAAGGGGATTTAGTCTCAAACAAAATAGGAATGCATCCGTACAAATATTATGTTATCAGATATACCATCAGTTTCTATTGATAATAACATTTGTGTGGAAAAAAATAAATTAAGATATGTGTTGATCGATCTATTACCAAAAATACGGAATAGGGTTTCCCAAGAATTCTAGGTAGTTTTGATTAAATGTATTTAGCACTGCAAGGATGTCCTGTTGAGGGGCAAGTCAGTATAAGGGTTATTGCCCAAAACCAACTTTAATTTTTGAGTTTAAGCTATTTATGATTGTTGGATTTGGCATGCTTTTTCTCAATATTTGGGCTCACAAAATGACATCAATGTTTTGCATATATCATGATTGTTTGAAGATATAAAGTAGTTTGATAATCAACGGTCATAACTACACACAAGGGTATTATCTGGCGGACAATATCTACTCAAAATAATCTACTTTAGGTTAAGTCCCCGTTCAGACTGACAAGGATCCAATTTAAAAGATAAAAATTATGTTGACACGCAACCAAAGTAGTTAATATCGTGTATCGGTATCGTATCGGTAAGGTTTTATGCACCTAGAGAAATGGTTATATCGGGTTTTTAGCAGCGGTGTACAATGAACTTTGTAATTGATAATTTATTGGTAGATATGCATTATATTACTCATATGTTTAATGGAATATATTTATAACATAAAAAAAATCAATTAAACTTGTTTCATTTGATAACCTAACAACCCCAAACATCGAATTTGTACGGGAAAAAAAATTAAATCAAAATGACAAAAAAAAAACATTGTTGATAGATGCATTTATATCATTGCCGGTATTATCGGACGATACTACGAATGATATATCGGTTTGATACGACCAATACAGTCAATATAATTGGAATATCATGTATCACTGATGTTTTGTGTATCTTATAGGTTAAAGGGCGATACATGATAAATTCCTATATTATTGGGTGGTACGACCAATATTAAATATGTTGCACACAACAATGGCTTTGAGTAAGGATGTCTATCGCGCATTTGGAATTTTGGAAATGAAGTTCGGTATAATTTGTGGGCTATGTCATTTTTATAAACCTCAAGAAATGAACAAAATTACGTTCATTTACAAAAAAATTCATCACATGGTCCTCGAGGAAACCCCGCGTAATCCTAGCTAGACCAGTTATCCACATAAAAATGTGGCGGATGATCTTGCATAACAAGTATCCTTATTTTGACAAACTGGTAAGAATATCAACGTTTTGTAGAATGCAAGTAGCAACACCATATATTCTTAACTAAGAAGTGGAAGAAAACTCCCAAGTCGATATGAAATCTAGATCATTAAAAAACCCTAATTGTTCTAGGTACTTTTCCATCATGCAGAAGCTTTAACAAGCAGTCGGCTACAAAGCAACGCTCCCTTTTTGTCTTTATAATAATAAATTAATCTTCAATCCAAGTATCTTTAGTCTGGAGCTCAGGTTTATCCAAGTTTTCCAACATAGAGTCTTAGGCCTATCTCTTTTATGTTCCTCCCTCTTTTCGCATATTTTTGTGACACGAACAAACTCCTTTATAAAAGGTGCAGCGGGTTTCAACTTATCCAAAATTTCTTTCGACTTTTTTCGTTCCATGCTACGGTAGTAAAACATAATTTGGTGTGAGTGAGGTACTTAATCAACATACATGTTGTCAACCATCATTTCAAGTTTATCTACCCCCTACACCGGCTACCTTCACCACCTTATTTTCCCCTAATAACTCATGCAACAAGTTAGAAAGGCAGAAAAGAGTCAACCCAAAACTGTAGGCAAAGCATTGACATGTAGCTGCGTGAAGACACGCTTTATAACCAGCTTTCTTCTATTTGGTGGAGTACAAGTCATCGGATGTACCTTGAATAAAATCTTCTGGAGGAGGCACCCAATAAACATGTACTTATTTAAGAATATGGCATCCATTTATTGGAAACCGAAGAGAAGGCTCTAGACCATTTAAGTGCTTATACAAGTTTGGTATATGTTTATACCCTAGTGGAAGCTTAGCCCAGTCACGAATCTCCTCGTTAACGAACATTGTAATCCTCTATTGTTTATCTTTCCTTCTGTATTATTGTTTGAGGGTGAAAACATTTTCTACTGATTTCGGTAATTTTGAGTGTGTGGGTGAAAAACGAGTCTAAACCCTAAACAATGTACTGCAAGGGAGTACTTTGATTCGAGAGATCAATATGTACAAATCCGGCCTAAACCAAGAAATGGCCGTTCCATACTTGTTTCGGTCACAAAGTGGAGGAGAAGGGTTGGTCTAGGGAGGGAAGCGAAGAGAGTGTTGAGACCAGAATAGTTGATTCGGGAAGAGTAGTTGTTTGACGGCTTGTATCAGAAAGTGGAAAGATAACAGATGGGAAAGCTAACAAGTGATTTCCGAGTGTTGTATTCTCCTGACGAAAACTTGTTCTTTGGTGTAAATAGGTGAGACCTATTTATACAAGTTGCAACGAAACGTACCCTGGTCTCGTAAGAAGTGGAAACGGTTGAGTAAATGAAAGAAAGCGGTAACGGGTAACGCCTGGAATTGATGTTTCTATAATGAGGGAAACGTTTCACCATTACTTCTTGCATTTACTAACCGCCTCACTCTTATGACACTTTCTTGTAACGGGCGTAGTGTACGCCGCACGATGTAAACCGCCAGACCAATACCCTGATGAGCATCCCCCAGTTTGTGACATGTTTGGATGTCTCGCGTGTTTTGTGTAGCATGTTTCTATTGTTTGGCAAGTTGATCTTGGAAGGATTGCCGGCTCGGTGGTGACCTTCGACGGTCGAGATTTTGCATCTTGAAAGGAAGGTTAGACGTTGATTGTGGTTACCTTCCGTTGGTAGCCAGTGGCGTGGCCACGGTGCTGGCATGGCTTGCGCATGCTCTTGGCATGGCTAATTAGGGTTTGGTGCCGTGACCGAAGAATTGGCATAGCTAAGTATGTGTCATGGCCAAAGAGTTGGCAGCGTAGCCAAAGGTTGCCACAATTCGTTTGGTGGAAAGTTTGTACGGCTAAGATCTGCATCTTAGGAGGAAGGATATCCGTTGATTGTTGCAACCTTCCGTTCGGCAGCCAGCAGCATGGAGGCATGGCCGGCATGGCTTTGGCGTGGACGACATGGCTTTGGCGTGGCCAAATTAGGGCTTTGGAACCGTGGCCAAGAGTTGGCACCGTAGCAAAGAGATTTCCACAAGTCGTTTGGTGGCAAGTTCGTACGGCTAAGATCTGCATCCCCGGAGGAAGGATAGCCGTTGATTGTTGCAACCTTCCGTTTGGCAGCCACCAACATGGCCGGCATGGCTTTGGCGTGCCCAAATTAGGGTTTTGGAACCGTGGCCAACAGTTGGCACCGTAGCCAAGAGATTGCCACAAGTCGTTTGGTGGCAAGTTCATACGGCTAAGATCTTCATCTCCGGAGGAAGGATAGCCGTTGATTGTTGCAACCTTCCGTTTGGCAGCCATCGACATGGAGGCATGGCCGACATGGCTTTGGCGTGGCCAAATTAGGGTTTGGGAACCGTGGCCAAGAGTTGGCACCGTATCCAAGAGATTGCCACAAGTCGTTTGGTGGCAAGTTTGTACGGCTGAGATCTGCATCTCAAGAGGAAGGATAGCCGTATATTGTTGCAACCTTCCGTTTGGCAGCCAGCGGCATGGAGGCATGGACGGCATGGCCAAATTAGGCTTTTGGCACCGTGGCCAAGATTTGGCACCGTATCCAAGAGATTGCCACAAGTCGTTTGGTGGCAAGTTTGTACGGCTAAGATATGCATCTCAGGAGGAAGGATAACCGTCGATTGTTGCAACCTTCCTTTTGGCAGCCAGCGGCATGGAGGCATGGCCGGAGTGGCTTTGGTATGGTTTAGGCGCGGACAAGCTAGGATTTTGGCATAGCTTTAGGTGCGTCCAAAATTAGGGTTTTGGCATAGTTTAGGCGCGACCAAAATTAGGGCTTGGAATTAGGCCAAAATTTGCCACGCGTTTGGTGGCGAACTTGGACGGCTGAGATTTGCATCTCAAAAGGAAGGGTGGCCGTTGATTGTTGCAACCATTCGCTTGGCAGCCAGCGGAATGGAGGAATGGACGGCATGGCTTCGGTGCGGAGGTGCGGCTGGCATGGTTGGCATGCCTTTGGCGTGGAGATGTGGCTGGCATGGCATGTCATGGGCACGGTGGTGCGGCTGGCATGGTTGGCGTGCTATTGGCATGGAGATGTGGCTGGCATGGTGGTGCGGCTAGCATGGTTGGCATTCCTTTGGCGCGGAAATGTGGCTGGCATGGCATGCCATTGGCACGGTGGTGCGGCTGGCATAGTCAGCATGCCTTTGGCGCTGGGATGTGGATGACATGGAATGCCATTGGCACGGTGGTGCGGCTGGCATGGTCGGCATGCCTTTGGCGCGGAAATGTGGCTGGCATGGCATGCCATTGGCACGGTGGTGTGGCTGGCATGGTTGGCATGCCTTTGGCGCGGAGATGTGGCTGGCATGGTTGGCATGCCTTTAGCGCGGAGATGCGGTTGGCATGGCATGCCATTGGCACGTTTGGTTAGCATGCGTGGATGGCATGTGTAGAGATGATGTCAGTCAGTACCGAAGGCCCTGCCGTGGAGCATTGCATATACATAAAAAAGGTACCCCGATAATTTTACGCAGATATGTTGAATGTTTCAGTAAATGTGCTAGTGGCAACGTCATTACTCAAGTGTGACGTCACTGATTAACTAAGGTTTTACGATTTTAACTCTAAGCTAAAAACCACCATCAACATTAAGTCCCCTGCTTAGCTCGGAACAGGAGCTTTGTTGCGAGGTAATCATAAGATGGTGACAGACAAGGACAAAATCGAAACGGCAAGTCATGAAGAGATGTCCAGGAAGATCCGTCTAACCTTTTTCGGGAGGTAAGGAGAATTCGTGATTCTTGTGTTGGTGGCTTTGCGCAGATTCTACTCGTGGTGCTTCTAGCTAGAATGTGGAGTGGTAGAGATGGTTGTCAGCTTGGCTTGGCAAGTCGTTGGCATGGTGTGGCTTACAACGGAGCCGTTGGAGTTGATCGGATTGGAATGGGAGTCGCAGTATTGTGCGGCTTGGGATGGAGTCGCAGGTATTGAATTGGCTTGGGATGGAGCCGTTAGCATTGGGTCGGCTTGGGATGGGCGCCGGCTTTGCTCGGTGCTGGCTTGGCGTGGCGCGGGATATTGGCTCTGCGAGGCACGGACTGTTGGCGTCTCTTGCTGGCCCGGTTGCCTCTTTCCATGCGTGGTTCGGGTAGGAAATCCTTTCCTTATTCATAGCCCAAAGTATCACGGTGTTAGATCTCCTCTTCATGTTACACTGCCGGTTTCGCTTCCAAGTTCCGGGAATGGCAGTAGAGCCGTAGCGATAACGCAGGCCAGCATGTCCCAAACACGTACTTCCATATTTTTTTTATCAAAACCTAATTGAATCGCATAGACAAATATCTTTTCCAGCCGATATCGCGCCTTAATTCATGACTGGTAGAAAATTTTCCTTTTTCGGATTTCATCACTCTGCTGAATATAAGAGGCGATCTTGAATCCTTTATTCGTACAGATCGTCTTGAAATCGCATATATCCTCTTTACGGGCATCGTTTCGTGCTTTCTCCTGGTTCCTCACTCTGTTTTCTTTTTCATGTAGATTGTTGGAGTAGATAGGGTGAGAACTTATCCCATATTTTTATTTTGTGGTAGATAATGGGATCTTCCAGTGACAACCGTACCTCTGAATCTTCGAAGAGAAACTTTAGGATCGACGAAAACTGGTTTTCTTCTCATGAGGAGGCATTGGGCAGAATTAATTCTCTGTTTCGTGAAGCTGGCGAAATTATTCAGGGCATGCCTTTCACCTATTTATGTGGAGTGCGGATGCATGCTCAGGATTTCATGACTCTGGTGGACATGGAGTAAAAGCGGGGAGATGATGAAGCATCCCAGCGCGTTGAGATACCTCAGGGCAACTAAACTTCTTCATAGCCTAGCGCTGGGGCCGAACAACTCGCCTCTCGGTTGAAATGGCGGGAGACTGAGTCTGTGAAACTTCTAGGGGAGAGCCAGCTTAATTTCCCTGCCCGATATAGTGTCATAATCTTTTCTGATGTGGATGAACCAGGACACCCTCGAAAGCCTGCTGAAAAAGCTTTCGAGGAAGACTCCGCTGTGGTTGACGAAACTGAAGCATATTTTGGAGTGGACGCCGAAACTGCTGTCAGGGACGTTGGAAAAGCTGTGTTGGCATATGCTGAGACGGTTGTCGAAGTGGGTGTTGGACAGGAGGCGGAAACTGTTGCTGAGGCGGTTTCCGGGTGGGATGTTGGAGTTGCTGTCACGGAGGCGGCTTCTGAATGAAACGTTTGTTGTCCAAAAGATTGTTGGGGTTGTGCTTGAAAGGGCTCTGACAGAGGCGTTGGCGATCCGAGCGTCTGTTTTCGATGACTAGTTTTCCTTTTTTCCGTTTCTCTTTGGCGTGTAGCCGCTTTGATGTTTCACAGACTCATTTTTTATGTTCTTTGTATTCATGGCGAAGTTAGGGTTTCGCCAAATAACGTCCCGTTTATTTAGCTTCTTTGAATAAAACCTCTTTTTCGGAAAAGCCTTCATCAAAATAAGTTGTTTGATATTCCACACCTTTCCTGCCGTCTGATGATTCCTTGTATATTCTTCCCTTCAAAGTTTCGAGTAAAGTATTTTTTGCAGGGCTTCGACTTTTCTGGTCGTGATTTGATGGGTAATGGTTTCCTGATGATTCGGGATTTATTTAGTGTTTTTTCTTTGAGATTCAGAAGACTCTTTTAGAAAGGAAAGGTATGCTTTTTTTTGAATAGGAATCGAAACCCCAATTGAGAATGTAAACTGTGCATTCATCTTGGAGGAAATACAAATATTGAGTGGAAAGGGAATAGCTGAAGGAAATACTAAAGGAAAAGAAAAAAGAACGCTGGAGGAGAAAGTAACACAACGCTTTAGGTATTTAAGGGCTTAAGCCATCGTGAGTGAATCTTCACGCCTTCCAACTTATCAGCATTGATGAGTTTGCAGTAACCACCTAAGAGGACGTCTGCCACCAGATATGGCTCATCTTCCCTTTCTTCGGGCGAATCAGTTCGAAAAACCATCCTTATTGTTATGTTCCCGACTTGAAATGAGGTCGCCTTGACTACCACGTCTCCAATTTGAAACGAGTTTGAGTGTTGTGTAACCGTTTGACTCTTGGACCCATCATCTTTGACTGCATCTTCCAAATTCATTGTGAAGCGTTTAAAGGGCCTAGCACCCCACTCACATCTCTTAAATGTGTCTGTGTTGATAATCAGATCGAGGAGAAGGTTGTTTGACCAGAATTACTTGCGTTTGGGATCTATGAGCGAGCGCAGACGGGCTTTCCTCGGGTGATCGAGTTCCATTGGTAAGTTGTTGATACGGCAGCAGGTTGGACGGCTTGTTGGAAAATCTTTCGGGCGTTGACACTGGTGATAGACGCATTTATATGTTTATTTTGATCTCAATTATATATATTTCTAGTGCTCGATTTTGTACTTATTATGTATTTTATATGTTTGTAGGTGTTTTTGGAGAAATAAGCTCTTGCGCAGAAATTGGCTCGAAAATCGACATTTGAACCGCCAGAGAAAATTGCTACAGGCATCTCGGGAATACGCTGTAGAATTGCTAAAGGGACACCAGAAATGGATAAGGGACACCCAAATCACTAAGGGGCATCCAATTTGTTATCGGCACCCAGCAACAGGATAAGGGGCAACCACTCTTCAACATTTCAAAAACCGGATTTTGGCGGGAAATTGTTGCAGTTAAAGAACATATTGGGGTTTGGATTTTGGACGTCATTTTAAGAGATTGAATTACTAAATTCGATTGGGATGGACCTGTTTAGCTTAAACAGGGATGGTACGATTATTTGGATTGATCAGAGTGGGATGAATTATTGATGTGAAGCAAACACAGGTGGAGGATATTCCGTAGTTCTCTGTTAGGATTTTCAATCGAGTTTATTGGAGATATTCATGGGAAAGGCAGGGTTTGGGCCTGTGATGATTGGACGGGATAGCTATGTGCTCCAGAATCGAACAAAAAAGAAGTTTCTATGGTTTCTTCGGTGAACAGGGAAGGTTTACGTATCTCGTTAAACAAGGAAGCTAAATTATTTTCGGGATTTCTCTGTATCTATACTGGGAAGTTACGTGAAGGAATAAGAGAAGATATTCGCCTAATATTAAAGTATATCGAGAGTGGAAGGTTTTAGAATGAGTCCGCAGGCGCGTAAAGAAGATTTGGAGTGAAGAAAAGCCGTGACTTGGAGAGAAAATAAAGGGACGATAACTGATGTTAAAAATCGAGAGATTCGTACCTGTTGGCCATATAAAGCCTTGTACGAGTCCCAGAAAGGGTATCGAGAGTTTGGGGTGAAGCAGAGGAGACGTCGGAGCTGCAGGAGAAGTTGCAGAGTATCTTCTCTGCTGGTGAAGAAGGAGACGAGCTGAAGAACATAGGACCCAGTTGGATAGTCACAGAAACCGTGACCAATACTTTCAAACTCAATAACTTTGTAACAATTTTTCCAACAATTATTTTGAGTTCGCAACAGTTCTGTTAGGGTTCTCTGTAATAGTGGGTCTGTAACAATTATAACTGTTACAAACACACTGCTTTATACCTTTTCTTCAATAAAAAACCTTTTTGAGCTATGGATTATTATTTTGTGCGTGTTTTGGATATGAGGAGCTATACCCCACCAGTGGGATGACGGAGGAAGCCTAATATCATACTTAGGTAATTATATTTAATTCTTATATGACTTTTGCACTAATTAAAATTGAATTATGATTTTGATTAATTAGTTGTCATCTCATTTGATGGGTCATGCTTGCTTAGATGTTTTGATGTCCCATGCTTAGGATTTACAACTAATATTTTGAGAATCTTCCTTGGCAAAAATAAGAGTCCATGTCTTTATTTATTGAGCTATAATTGTTAAAAGAATTAATATTTGAACCTTGGTAGAATCCTAAGTCCCAGTTTCTCCCGATACTTCTACCATATTTTTGTATATATTTATTAGAATTAGTATTTAAGTCTAGAATCGAGTCTATACAAGTCCGAGTAAACGACAACCTTTTTACCACTTTTACAACCACATCAATTTTTGGCGCCGCCGACGCGGACTTGTATTTAGATTTGTTTAGGTTTATTTTTATTATTTTTTGTTCTCTTTTACGTCTTTGTATTTTTTGATTCTTTTAAGATTTGGAGCGAAGCTACAAGTAAAGAAAAAGTGCAATAAAAGGAAAGCATCGCCAAAGAAGGAAAGAAAAGAGGATTCCAAGGAGTGGAGAAGATTTTGTATATATTTATTTTATTTGGACTTTGTTTCTTTTTATTTTTAGAAATTGTAAATAGGGTTTCATTGTTGTAATTTTTCTTTTATTTTTGGACACTTTTTGGACTTTATTTTTGGACTTGGACTTTATTATTTTAAACCCTAAGGAAGGGTTAAAAATTAAATAAAATTGTTTGCAGGGAAGGACGACAGTTACGATACTGTCTCGGCCCCTCGGGTTCGTACACTGACATAGAAGTCGGTGGCCTGAGTCGACTTCAACGGTTCATCGTCCGTATGGTACGGGAGGTAAGACTCTATCCACCCACGAATCCCCTGTCAATGGGTTTTATTTTGTGTGACAACTCACACCCCTGCAATAGAATGTCGAACTGGTATTAAAATAGCCAATACAACGAATATCCGACTGATTTTCAAAATGGACATTACTTTGACCATAGTGTGAATAGTGGTTGGGAACATCAAACTTTTGAAGGTTATGGTCTATACCATGGTGAGCCCAATTACTATCCACACGCCAACCGGTCGTACGAGCAAAATTCCTCTCTACTAGAGTCAACACGTAAGTTAAGCTGAGTCGACACGTAAGTTAGCAGAAATGAATGACTTAGTTATGGACGAAGGCAATGCAACGAGTCAAATTTCTTTCCTAGATTCAATCAGGAAGTCATGTGAGTCGAATCAGAATCTTTTGTTAGAGGCCCAGAAAAGAACTGCTCAAAGTAATCTTAATTTCCAATATAGTGTTTCCAGTAGTACCCTTGAAAATGAAGATAATTATTCACATAATCAAGATGACGAGGTTAGAATTGGTAACACTACTTTTTTAGATAAGGTTCGACCATTTTCATGTTATTATAATGATGATTATGATGAGGATAATGTTGATGAAGAATCGGACACATATAGGCATAGTGATCAGGAATTTGTTATTCCATTTGAGCTTAGAATGATAATATTATTTCTACTTCAAATCCAAATAATTTTAATAGTTATTCACCTATTCAAAAGGACGAGGATTTGACTAGAGATACCCCCGTTTTAGATGATGTAGTATTTCCTTTTGATTACGAAGCTAATAATGGTTTAGAGGAACGAGTTTCTTATGAGAATATTGTTTTAGAGTCTAGCGATTTAGAAACATTAGTCTTAGACAAATAAAATGAACTCGTCTAGATGAGTGAGGATGTAGCAGACTTAGAAGAATCAATTGACCATTTTCAGGAATCTGATAACCTAGAAATTAGGAAAGTTGTGACTAGTGTTTCTAGAGACACTGAAATCTCTAAGTTTGGGGGTGATTATCATTCTCCATGTGCTTTAACTCTTAGAAAGGTCCCTCACTTGGGACTTGATATATGTGCCTCAACCATTGTGACAGATTACCTTCATACTATCTCTCTCGAACCTAATAATGTCCAGGAAGAAGTTCAGTTGTTAGAAACCCATCCTATGGTTGATGTGGTTTACCCAGGCTATGATACCCAGATTGACTTTGTTTTACCACCGAATATTTTTCAACCAAATGTGGGAACGTATGAGTTTCAAATGTGTCATCTATTAAGTTTTGATATCAAGCCTAAGTACTTTAGAAGATTAGTATCGACACATTTGCCTAATATTGAGCACCGCTTTCATCATGGTCAATTTTGTGAGTCAAAACTGATTAACTTTAAGGATCCGCAGTTATTTAGGTTATTATTATGTTCTTATAAGTTTGTACTTGAGTTTTTCCAGACTCTAATACCTGAATCGGATCTTAGCTACGAGGAAATCCATCTCATGAAAATATTTTATCTAGACCCAGTTATGGAACCTGAACCTGAACCACAGATAGATGTAGTTGTCTTGAACAGGAAACTACACAAGGGTGTGCTTTATTTTTTTATTTTCTTGGCAGGTTGCAGATTCCTTTTATTGGTGGTAGCTTTATTTGGTTTTGATGACCCATAGATATTTCGGCTATTACTTTATGATTTTATGAGGTGACTAATCCTTTCGTAGTCTGGCTGAAGACTTAAAACTTAGCACTTCTTGGGAGGTAACCCAATATTCATGCGACACGGTAATATCTTTCGTTAACTCTTTTACTTCAAATGGTAACAGTTTCTTCTTGTTCATGTTTTTAATTTTATCTTTAGAACATTGAGGACAATGTTAGATTTAAGTTTGGGGGTATGGGAGAAACTTTGTAGTTGCATTATTTTAAACTCCAGAGCCTAGAAATTTATGTCTATTAAGGATGGCACTAACCAATCTAAGTGGATGGAAGCATCTTGATTGTAGGAGTTGAGGAACCAATCTGATTAGATGGAAACATCTAAAGAATCTATTCATGAAAGAAAAAAGCTCGGGTGTTAGAAAAAAAACATGGTAGTTTCGCCATATCTCTTTGAATCCTTTTCACTTCTGTTTTTTTTATTTTGTTTTCTTTTTAAAATATGTTTCTCTAAGTGGTTTGGTGGGGCTCACGAATCAAGTTGTTACCACTGCTAGGGTGAAATAGAGTGGTTGAGAAAAAAAAAACTGAAAAAGAAAAATGAAAAATATATATTATGGAAAAAAATAAAAAATTGAGACCAGACCATCAGACCAACCGGAATAAATTCAATAAAGTGGACCACTGGTACCCTTGTATATGCCAGCTGAGTTGATCTAAAATTAGGAATATCGATCACTGGTTCCCTTGTATATGCCAGTTGTGCTAATATTAGTCAGACCAGTGTCTCAGTCCACTAGGATAGGTTCATTTTGGCAGTGGCCTTCAGACAGATATGAGAAACACCGTTCACCTTAGTCAACATCGAAAACCATCTATGTTTTTCTCTATATCCATCTTCTTGATCTATCCATGTGATTAGTTTGACTCCGGATATTGATGTCCATAGTACGACTATCTGAGTAGAGCTCTGTCACTTATATATGAATTTTAGTATGCTTGAGTGCAAACTCGTGTACATCAATTGGAATTTCGCATCAGGGTACTTCCTCTTGTAGTCAATAAGTATGCCAACCTAGGATATTCTTTAGTTCCTTCCAAGGTTCTGCGTAGATATCTACGGTCTGAAGTAAAGGTTTTGTGGGTATATCTCTAGTAAGCCCTCCCGAGACTATAACTCGTCCACTAGGGCCAGCTAGGGATTTAAAGGCTTGTTGTACATGCTAAGTGCAACGGACGATGCCTGCGACAGTGAGTAAGGATTTTATTTTGTAGATTTGATTTTCTCGAGGACTAGAAAATAATAAGTTTGGGGTATTTGATAGAAGCATTTATATGTCTATTTTGATCTCAATTATATATATTACTAGTGTTCGATTTTTTACTTATTATGTATTTTATGTGTTTGTAGGTGTTTTTGGAGAAATAAGCTCTTACGCAAAAATTGGCTCGAAAATCGGCATTTGAACTTCCAGAAAAAATTGCTACAACCATCATGGGAATACGCTGGAGAATTTCTAAAGGGACACCATAAATGGATAAGGGACACCCAAATTACTAAGGACCATCCAATTTTTTATCGTCACCCAACAACAGGATAAGGGGCAACCACTCTTCAACATTTCAAAAACCGGATTTTGGCGGGAAATTGTTGCAGCTAAAGAACAGATTTGGGCTTGGATTTTGAACGTGATTTTTAGAGATTCAATTACTAAATTCGATTGGGATGGACTTGTTTAGCTTAAACATGGATGGCACGATTATTTGGATTGATCAGAATGGGATGAATTAATGATGTGAAGCAAAACAGAGGTGGAGGATATTGCGTAGTTCTTTGTTAGGATTTTCAATCGAGTTTATTGGAGATATTCATGGGAAAGGCATGGTTTGGGCCTGTGATGATTGGACGGGATAGCTATGTGCTCCAGAATCGAACAAAAAAGAAGATTCTATGGTTTCCTCGGTGAACAGGGAAGGTTTACGTATCTCGTTAAACAAGGAAGCTAAATTATTTTCGGAATTTGTCTGTATCTATACCGGGAAGTTACGTGAAGGAATAGGAGAAGATATTCGCCTAATATTAGAGTATATCGAGTTTGGAAGGTTTTAGAATGAGTCAGCAGGCGCGTAAAGAAGATTTGGAGTGAAGAAAAGTCGTGACTTGGAGAGAAAATAAAGGGACGATAATTGATGTTAAAACTCGAGAGATTCGGACCTGTTGGCTATATAAAGCCTTGTACGAGTTCCAGAAAGGGGATCGAGAGTTTGGGGTGAAGCAGAGGAGACGTCGGAGCAGCAGGAGAAGTTGCATAATATCTTGTCTGCTGGTGAAGAAGAAGACGAGCTGAAGAACATAGGACCCAGTTGGATAGTCGCAGAAATCGTGACCAATACTTTCAAACTCAATAACTTTGTAACAATTTTTCCAACAATTATTTTGAGTTCGCAACAGTTCTGTTAGGGTTCTCTGTAATAGTGGGTTCTGTAACAATTATAACTGTTACAAACACAATGTTTTATACCTTTTCTTCAATAAAACACCTTTTTTGAGCTATGGATTATTATTTTGTGCGTATTTTGGATATGAGGAGCTAAACCCCACCACTGGGATGACGGAGGAAGCCTAATATCATACTTGGGTAATTATATTTAATTCTTATATGACTTTTCACTAATTAAAATTGAATTATGATTTTGATTAATTAGTTTTCATATCATTTGATGGGTCATGCTTGCTTAGATGTTTTGATGTCCCATGCTTAGGATTTACAACTAATATTTTGAGAATCTTCATTGGAAAAAATAAGAGTCCATGTCTTTATTTATTGAGCTATAATTGTTAAAAGAATTAATATTTGAACCTTATGTTATGAATTTGGTGGAATCCTAAGTCCCAGTTTCTCCCGATACTGCTACCATATTTTTGTATATATTTATTAGAATTAGTATTTAAGTCTAAAATCGAGTCTACACAAGTCCGAGTGAACGACAACCTTTTTACCACTTCTACAACCACATCAACTAGCAGAGGGGATGCTCCCAATTTGGCTTTGTTATCGAATACCCAAGAACGCCCCAGGATCATGTCATAACTTGAAATTTCTTTGAAAATGTGGAATTTTCCACGCGTTATAGCATCTCCCATCTTGATTTCGAGGTTAATATAGCCGTATGTGTTCATCGCTTCTCCTTCTGAATTATTGACCACGTATGGAGAGTGGGTAGCCTCTTGCTTCAAAATTCCCGTAGCTCTCAGAGTCTTGATGGTAATGATATTGAAGTCATAGGCTGCATCGATCAAAGCGTTGTAGCCCAGCGCCCCTTAGATAGGCTGTGGTTAGCAGTCCCCAGTTGTGTTTTTCAGCGCTGTCCCCTAAAAGAGTCGAGGCTTCTGGCGTAGCTTTTGTAACCGGAAAAAGACGTTTTCCCGACACAACACGATTGAGGGCCATGAAGATGTCTTGACGCTGCGTCTTGGAGGTAGAGAATTTCGCACACATGCTGCATCATGGATTGTACAGTTTCGTGTAAGGAGTCCCTAGAGATTCCGCAATTTCTAACTGGAAGGGGATCTCTATGCACTCCCTCATTTCCCAACTGAAGTTCCCCTGCCTCTACCTTCTCCTTGAAGATATGCTTTAGTCTGTTGCAGTCGCTGGTCGGGTGGTGAACAAACCAGTGATAGCGGCAGTATTTGGGTTGCTCCATCTCTGCCTCGGTCGGTGGGCGTCTGGGGGTCGTAGTCTGATGACATCATCCTGGACCCATGCCTCCAAGAGTTCGATCACTTCCTCGATCGGGAACGGGAAATCCAAGACTTTTTCTCTAGCTTCATGACGACGCATGGGAGCCTTAGCGGCGGCCCTCTTTGGCGGTGCCACGCGCTTAGGAAGTTGATATGCCACTGGGGCCTTCCTTTTACATCCTTCGTCCACTACGCTCACATAGGAGGAACCAGTGTTGTATTGCTTGTTGACGAGACGTCTACTTCCTCGCGTGACGAAATTGGACGGTTGATTTCTCTCCAACGAGGTTCTGGCGTGAGTTTCTTCGTCTACAAAGGTATGCCCTGTTGAGGTGCCGGCGCCAGCGGTATTGGAGGTGTTCCTCATCGACTCTGGATGGCACGGCTCCTGTGGTAGCCGCTCCGTTAGGGTCTTGAGAAAGACAAGTACTTCTTTCTGAGTCGAATCCATGTCCGCCTGGCTCTAGCAAGAACCTCCTGTCTTTCCATCATATTAGCAATGGTGATGTAGGGGCGGCTTCCTATGGCTCCTCCGATTTCCCGTCCTGATGGTGGAGTAACTGTAGTCCTAGTGATGGTCGGTGGTGCCATACTCGACGAAACATTAGGGGCGACAGCAGTATCTCTGGCCCTGGTGACTGGTGGTGTAACACCTGAAGGAGCACTTTCTGTGTTACTGGGGTTGGTAGGCGGCGTAGAAGCGTTAGGGGTGGCCGAAGATCTGTCCCTGGTGATTGGCGGTGTAATACCTGAAGGAGAACTTTCTGTGTTACTGGGGTTAGTAGGTGGCGTGTTAATGCCGCTGGCAGGAGTGTTAACAACAAGGACGGTTTCCGCGCTGGTGTTCTCAGGGTTCGTTGCTGACCCGGATCTAAGTTCTACCATATTGAGTTTGGAGTTGAAAGATTTAATTGAAACCTAGAAGTTGATATTGCAACTGAGATATTGATCTCCCACTGTGGTCGCCAATTTTTGAGGGTGAAAACAGTTTCTGCTGATTTCAGTAATTTCGAGTGCGTGGACGAGAAACGAGTCTAAACCCTAAACAATGTACTGCAAAGGAGTACTTTGATTCGAGAGATCAATCTGTACAAATCCGGCCTAAAACAAGAAATGGTCGTTCCATACTTGCTTCGGTCACGAAGTGGAGGAGAAGGGTTGGTCTAGGGAGGGAAGCGAAGAGAGTGTTGAGAACAGAATAGTTGATTCGGGAAGAGTAGTTGTTTGACGACTTGTATCAGAAAGTGGAAACCTAACAGTTGGGAAAGCTAACAAGTGATTTCTGAGTGTTGTATTCTCCTGACGAAAACTTTTTTTTTGGTGGAAATAGGTGAGACCTATTTATACAAGTCGCAACGAAACGTACCCTGGAATAGGTGAGACCTATCTATTGAGTAAATGGAAGAATGTGGTAACGGGTAACGCCTGGAATTGATGTTTCCATAATGAGGGAAATGTTTCACCATTAATTCTTGTATTTACCAACCGCCTCACTCTTATGACACTTTCTTGTAACGGGCGTAGTGTATGCCGCACGCTGTAAACCGCCAGATGAGCATCCCCCAGTTTGTGACATGTTTTGATGTCTCGGGTGTTTTATGTAACATGTTGATATTGTTTGGCAAGTTGATATTGGGAGGCTTGCAGGCTCGGTGGTGACCTTCGACGGTCGAGATTTTGCATCTTGAGAGGAAGGTTAGCCGTTGATTGTGGTTACCTTCCGTTGGTAGACAGCGGCGTGGCCACGGTGCTGGCATGGCTTGCGCATGCTCTTGGCGTGGCTAATTAGGGTTTGGTGCCGTGACCAAATAATTGGCATATCTAAGTATGTGTCGTGGCCAAAGAGTTGGCAGCGTATCCAAAGGTTTCCACAAGTCGTTTGGTGGCAAGTTTGTACGGCTAAGATCTGCATCTCAGAAGGAAGGATAGTCGTTGATTGTTGCAACCTTCTGTTTGGAAGGCAAAGACATGGAGGCATGGCCGACATGGCTTTGGCGTGGCCAAATTAGGGTTTTGGCACTGTGGCCAAGAGTTGGCACCGTATCCAAGAGATTGCCACAAGTCGTTTGGTGGCAAGTTCGTATGGCTGAGACCTGCATCTCAAGAAGAAGGATAGCCGTGGATTGTTAAAACCTTCCGTTTGGCAGCCAGCGGCATGGAGGAATGGCTGGCATGGCTTTGGCGTGGCCAAATTAGGGTTTGGGCACCGTGGCCAAGAGTTGGCACCGTAGCCAAGAGATTGCCACAAGTCGTTTAGTGGCAAGTTTGTACGGCTGAGACCTGCATCCCAGGAGGAACGATAGTCGTTGATTGTTGCAACCTTCCATTTGGCATCCAGCGGCATGGAGGCATGGCCGACATGGTTTTGGCGTGGCCAAATTAGGGTTTTGGAACCGTGGCCAAGAGTTGGCACCGTAGCCAAGAGATTGCCACAAGTCGTTTGGTGGCAAGTTTGTACGACTGAGATCTGTATCTCAGGAGGAAGGATAGCCGTGGATTGTTACAACCTTCCGTTTGGCAGCCAGCGGCATGGAGGAATGGCCGGCATGGCTTTGGCATGGCCAAATTAGGGTTTTGGCACCGTAGCCAAGAGATTGCCACAAGTCGTTTGGTGGCAAGTTTGTACGGATGAGACCTGCATCTCAGGAGGAAGGATAGCTGTTGATTGTTACAACCTTCCGTTTGGCAGCCAGCGGCATGGAGGGATGTCCGACATGGCTTTGGCGTGGCCAAATTAGGGATTTGGTACCGTGGCCAAGAGTTGGCACCATAGCCAATAGATTGCGACAAGTCCTTTGGTGGCAAGTTTGTATGGCTGATATCTGCATCTCAGGAGGAAGGATAGCCGTTGATTGTTGCAACCTTTCGTTTGGAAGCCAACAACATGGAGGCATGGCTTTGGTATGGTTTAGGCGCGGCCAAGCTAGGATTTTGGCATAGCTTTAGGTGCGGCCAAAATTAGGGTTTTGGAATAGTTTAGGCGCGGCCAAAATTAGGGCTTTGCATTGGGCCAAAAGTTGCCACTCGTTTGGTGGCGAACTTGGACGGCTGAGATTTGCATCTCAGAAGGAAGGGTGGTCGTTGATTGTTGCAACCCTTCGCTTGGCAGCCAGCGGCATGGAGGTATGACCGACATGGCTTCGGTGCGGAGGTGCGGCTGACATGGTTGGCATGCTTTGGCGCGGAGATGTGGATGCATGGAATGCCATTGGCACGGTGGTGCGGCTGGCATGGTTGGCGTGCTTTTGGCACGTAAATGTGGATGGCATGGCATGCCATTGGCACGGTGGTGCGGCTGGCATGTTGGCATGCCTTTGGCGCGGAGATGTGGCTGGCATGGCATGTCATTGGCACAGTGGTGCGGCTGGCATGTTGGCATGCCTTTGGCGCGGAAATGTGGCTGGAATGTCATGCCATTTGCATGGTGGTGTGGCTGGCATGGTTGGCATGCCTTTGGCGCAGTGATGTGGCTGACATGGCATGTCATTGGCACGGTGGTGCGGTTGGCATGCCTTTGGCGCGGAGATGCGGATGGCATGGCATGCCATTGGCACGTTTGGTTAGCATGCGTGACTGGCATGTGTAGAGATGATGCCAGTCAGTACCGAGGACCCTGCCGTGGAGCATGGCATATACATAAAAAAGCTACCCCTGTAATTTTACGCAGACATGTTGAATGTTTCAATAAATATACTAGTGGCAACGTCATTACTCAAGTCTGACGTCACTGTTTGACTAAGGTTTTACGATTTTAACCCTAAACTAAAAATCACCATCAACAATTATATTCTAAAAGATGAATATATTCAAAAATTCCAGGTTATCCATGAACGAAAAGAAGGAGATTAAGCGATGGTTTTTATCAACCTACCAGCAAGTATGTTGATGCATCAATTTATAAGATTTTGTCCGTTTTTTTTTCTAATGTTAGCATCATTATCATGTAAAATTAAAAATCTCGATAAGTATGTTTGAGCTGAAAACAAATTAACAATTGTAAAGACGTTAAAATAATCAACTGAATAATCTATATCGGTAGTGATGGATTTGCAAAGGGTCTAATTAAGGAATCATCAAAGGTTTGTTACTTGTCGATAACTAATCCACGTTTGAATAATTATTTTCAGGGACTCTTTTGAAAATAATTTATAATGAGAAAAATTATTTTAATAGAATGCCCAAACTTATACAAAAAAAAAAGAAATCATATGTGACAAAAGTATTCGTATTCACAAAACTGGAGTCATGTCATACATGAAAAAAAAAATATGTAAAAAAAAATATTCATTTGCAAGTATGAAAACTACAAGTTCATATCTTGATACATGATGCGTGTTTAACATTCATATCTTGTTAGTATCTTGTTAATGAACACATGATAAATATATTATGATAATTTGAATACATTATAGAGTTTTGTCATGATTTCTTTTCACAATTATATATTTACAGATAAATATTGGTAAATGACTATATGGAAAAAAGCGGATTAACATAATTTGAGCAGTTTAAATTTTATTGAATTATGCTATTCATTGGCTAGGATAACTATGATAAGTAAGTCTTTCCACTAAGTATGTCCATCACTTTTTGTAACTTCTCTATTAGTATATTATCTTTTATTTTACGGATCAATTGTTTCCAATGGTTTTCTATTTAAGAACTGTCGTTAAACTTGCATCCATGACTAATGACTAAGTAAACCATGCATTTCCATTGATAAAGTAGTGCCCAAAACATCAATACCCCTCCTCAATAATCTGATTCAACTTTTCCATTTCCCTTTGAAAATGACGATTGCTTGACGCTATTGAATACAAAGTATAACTCCAAAACAATCAAATACATATAATCATATTGTAAGTTGACGTAGCTCCAATGTAATGATCTCATCTTGTTATGGGAGTCAAATAGTGTATTTTTTATTTCAGTGACAAAACAAAATCAATGTGAACAAGAAATTCCATATTGTCATAATATTTAAAGGTATTACCTAACTCAAAATTGTACTTGTTTTGTAACATCTTATTGATCTTTGCCCTAAACATATTTATACCAACACAAACATCTCAGGAGGACTTGAAATTGATAGTACCCCAAGTTCATGCACTTCTGACCATTATAAATATTATAGAAATAAACTTTATTCGTTGGTTTAAAAGAAAACCCAAACCTTTTAGGGTTACCTATCTTGGCATTAATATCCATGAAAAATTCTTTCTTCCATATCCCAAATACAATCTCATCAGATGTGACCGTACTTCCATGGTTGAAGGTTTTTCAAGAATTGAAATTTCCAATTCGCACTTAATATATAAATCTTTTGGATAAAATACGTATCTTACAAACCTTTGATAACATCATCTTTTCTTTGTTTTTCTCTCTTTTCTTGATAACTTTCCCTTCTTTATTCATTGCATCACGTTCACTCTTATCTATTGTTTTCATCCTAGACATTATGTAGCGAATGATTTACTCAGACTTCTTTAGTAAAGAAAAGAGTACAAAACCTACTATTACGCTAAACAAAAAAAGGGAAGAAGAAAAGACGAATTCTTTAAAAATTAGAATGTTTTCTTGAAACAACACAGAGAAAGAGACAAACAAACAAAGTTATTAGTACTATAATAATAACTCCAACACTGGATACTTATTTGTATGAATGATTTTGGCCAGCAAGGTGTGCAGGATAAAAGGTAATTTTATTTCACTCAGAAAATTTCAAGTATTGAATTACACTTTTGTATCTAGTTATAACCTCCTAAAGACTTCTGTTATTTTTTTTCTCATGTATAAATAGTATATCACGTCAATTCATCCCTAGTTTTTTCAATCATTACTTCTTCTTCTTAAGAAAAAAATCTCCGTACCTATCAATTTTTCAACTTTCAAACATGTCTTACTTTTAAGGAAAATACCATGGTCAACTCTCTTATCTTCTCTCGGCAGTTTTGATCATAATGGTACAGTGCTTTTTAACTATTATGTTCTACAAATTACTTTAGATTTAAATTTTTGAACGTTTTGCTTTAGAGGGTTATGTTTTTGTTTCATTAAATTAGATTTCGATAACAATCTTATATTTTCTCTTTTCTGATCAATTAAAATGTTTCACTATGACATAAAAGTTTAGAATTTGAGTTTGGTTTTCGAATTCAACTTATTCTTACAAGATCTTATTTATCGTTTCTTTCTTTTGTGTTCCTTATCTATTTGTTGGTTAATCATTGTTTCACTAAATATTCATTTCCTACTGTGTGCTCCTCCCCACCTCGTCAAATTTGTAATTTTCAAAGTTGTTTACTTCAGATTGTTATGCAATAATATTGGTTGTCTTAGCTAAGAGTTTTTTATATGCTATTGTATATTTAAGCTTAAGAGAAGTTAATCGACTGATACAAAGTCTGAATTAATTAGTGTCCATTATCATTGTTAGAGCATTTCCCGGTCGAACTCGCAAGTGTTGCTATCTCAAGCTTGTTTGTCAAGTTTAGTTGATCAAAACTATGTACTTGATTTCTAGTCTACTTATAGCTATGTCTCGGATTAGGATAGAATGTGTAGTTGAGATTTAGACTTCGTGGCGTTCAACAATTTTCAATTGAAGACGAAGATCTACTGAGGAGCTTGGAGGAACTTCATCAACAAAAGGTATGTGGAGACTAAAACTTATCTATCACTCAGAAGTTTATTCTATTATATCTTCTAATGAGACTAAGTCGTATAGATATATAGACTTTTACATTATACACATTTGATACTTCGAGATGAGTTTATCTCGCTTATCTATTTATCGAAATATATGTTGTAAGATTTTTGCTTTAGCTATGTTCATCATATTCTTGACGAGTTTAGTTGGAATTTTATTTATTGGAAACTAAATATTAAGTCAAAACATGATCATGTGAAATTACCTTGAACATATTACATGATTTGTGTGAGACAGTCCTTTCATGTTAGCTTGAAAAGTTTCATATTGATCATTCGATCACTTGAAAATTACTTGAAGCTAATGGTATGTGTGAGATTACCATTGTCGTCTTCTAAGGATGTTTCAATGATTGAATTGAGAGTTTAAAACAATTACCCATGTCTGGATGCAACATCGTATGCATAGATAGTATGCGAACTGTTTTGTACGATTCAAGTCCGAAACTCTTGTTTGCGTACCTAGTATGCACACAGATTCACTTGAGAAGGTCCAGAACTCTTGTTTGTGTATCTAGTATGCGAATGGGTTTACTTGAGTTGGATCCGGGACGGTTGTTCGCGAATAGGGTTTGCGAACGGCTTGACTAGGCCAAGGTCCGGATTTACTATTCGCGTACCTAGTTGGCGAACTCAGTGGTTAAGTTCTAAAATCGTTTATTTATGATTCTCATACTCATGAACTTAAACATTTATGATTTAAGGAATGCAAATTAACTTTGAAAACTGTGACTTAATGTTCATGAATTGATTATTATATAAGTACTTTGTACGATTACGAATCAATCCGAATTTGTTTCAATTTTTTCATGTATATTTTTATTAGATAGTGAACAATTGAACAACTCTATTTGAAACATAATTAGATTTATTTGATTATCTTTCATGATTGATTGATCATCATATTGGTCTAGAAGCGTTAGATGAATATGGTTAAGTTAAAAGTGTTCATATGTCTAACTTCGGTTAACTGCTATTGAGCCAACTCAATATACACGTTTAGGTACGGTTACCCATATATAAATATAAGTATATTTCATTTATGTGTAACAAGCTAAGACCATATAACGGTAGGTATTAATTGATTAACTTCTAAGAAGACTTAGCTTGAATCTTAAATTAGGATTTCAGCTGGCGGTGAATATTGAATGCTTTGTTACTAAGATATCTTAGCTTTGATTGTAAGCAACCCTAATTTGAAAATCTATATAAGGGAGAACTCTAGCAACCGAAAAACCTAATCCCGACAGTATCCTATGTCCTAGTTGAAAACTAGAGTAGATTCTCCTTTAACCTAGGCTTTTCCAAAACCATATTAGGTTAACGACTTTAAGACTTCATTTGGGATTCGTGAAGCCAGATCCAACTATTTTCTCTATAGTTGCATATTCTGATCTTACTTCTTCTATCGTATTGAGTTTTATCTTCTCTAAGATTTACTCGAGATTTATCTTTGATAGGTAAGATATAAAAAATAATCACAACAGTTCTTCGTCTCAGACTCTTGTGATTCCGCAGTAACTTTTTATGTTAATCAGTTGGGTTATTATGAGGTGATTCATATTTCTAGAATGCTCTTCGGGAGTGTATGACCGGGTTATCAGTTGGTTCCTGTTCACCTTGATTTCTATCAAAAGACGGAATAAAAACCGAATAAAGAATAGACATATCTGTACACTACACCAAATTTCCAAATCAATAACTAAAATTCGTAGAGTTTTATGAGCCGTTACGAATTTCCCGTTACAAATGTCCGTTATGAAATAGTCGTAGCAGACAACAACCGTCACGAATTTTTCAAATTATTTGTAACAGAGATCAGCTGTTACGATTTTTTTTAGGCGTGTCGTTCACACGCTTCATCACACTTGGGTCGTAACAGATGCAGTTTATGCGTGTGCCATTAACATGCGTGCTTTTATTTTTCCACCCAAGATGGGTGATACTAGAGGATGTTTCCTCCCCTCCGTGTGCCATTCATATGGGTGTTATTGGTTTTCCTCCCATACCTTAGTGAATCGATGAATCGATTTTTCATTTTTCATTTTCTTTCTCTCCCTCTTTTCTTTTCTTGCCTCTCTTCTCGTCAAACCCTAAAATGAAATCACAGAAACCCTAGTTAAAATATTAGCTGAGAAACCATCACAGAAGCTTAGATTTGTACTAGGAGTGAACTGAAATCACGATTTTCACGATTATTCTGAGGAAATCTTTTGTGTCAGGAGTGAGTCATTTCAGATTGTTCATCATTTTTTAGGTCTGTATTAAGGTTTCGAAATATATGTTCATCTGAAAGAGAAAAGACAAACCCTGGAACCCAGTAAACCAAATCTTTAATCGGATTGATTCAGTAAATAGGTATTAATATTATTTACGAATTCACTCAATTTCTGTGAACCCTGAAAATAAAATTTTCTGTATTTTTGCTTGATTTCTTTCTCACTAAATTTAATTCTTATGATTTCGGTTTGTTCAATTTTTCAGGTATTCAAGCATTATTGTTTCCTCTAATTTCAATTTATTTATTTATTTTTCCCCTGCTGATTTGGGGTTTAGATATGTATTAGTGTTGTTTTGGGTTTAAATTTTTTTTAAATGTAGGTTCTTAATTTACGTATTTTTGTTTTTCCATGTTTTAGTGTTGCTGGTGTTGGTATTTGAGGCTTGGTGTTCTCTAGTGGAGTTGCAGCAACTTCAGGGGGAGGTCGTTCTGTAGGGGGTTGAGTGGATTCTGAAGCAGAGGTTGAGGATGAAGATGAATCCGAAAAATCAAAATCAGAATTGAATGATGAAGAAGATTAGAGTGGTGGAGACTTTGTTCTTTGAAACCTTTAAGAGTAATGTTTTATTATTTAGTAATTGTGCAGCTTGATTCTTAGTTTCTAAATCAAGATATATGTTTTTTTATGTGATGCAGAATGAACCTATATTGGAAAGACCACGGTTAATGTTTTCGTTGATGCTCCAAAGTTCATTTCTGGATGAAATACGCCATTGCAGTTAGTTGAGAAGACCCAGTTTGCGGAAACTCTTAATGTAACTGATAATAAATTTCCTTTACTCTTTATTATGCTTTGAGCAAGCTAGTTATGGCGAATTTTTGAATGTGCATTGTGAGGTTTGGTGGCTTTATAGATGAGAATCTACACCTGTAATAATTATTTATAGTTGCAAGTGTGATGGACACATTTTTGTGTCCGATTTGTCTCGATTCTACATATTGTTAGGGCACATTTTTGTACTTATTATGGTTTTTTATGTGTGTGTAGGTATTTTTGGCCAATAAACATTTTTGGAAAAATCGGCTCGAAAAGTTGTTTAAAGCACCCGGAGGAATTGTTATTGGCACCCACGTTTTGGATAAGGGGCACCTCCAAGCCAGCTGCTAAAGGCACCCTTACTCTGGTAGGCGGAGCATCTTCTTCTTCATGATTCAAATGAGTTTTTGGCGGGAAACAATGGCAGTAGCGGAGCAGATTTGGAGTTCGAGTTTTGAGTGATTTGTAAGGAGACTCAATGGCTTATTTTCGTTGGACTGGACAGCATAACAGGGTCGCTGTGATTGATTGGACCCAATCAATTGGGCTAGAAAGTCCGGTAGAAGCAAACAGAGGAGGTGAAGTTTTGGCATCAGTGCTGCGTCTTTGGCTACTGATCGTCAGAGGTGGAACTGCGACTTGGTCTTCCGAACGGGCATTGGCTGGCAATGAAAAGATGAATGGCGCTGCTGGCTATGGAAAGGTAGATGGCGCCGCTTTGAACGGCTAAGATGGCGTTGTTTTGGATAGGATGTGTACTGTTGGCATCGGCTTGGACGTGGAGCTATTGGCACTGGCTTGGTCGTGGCGTTGTTGGTTTGGATTGGAGCGAGTAGTTGGCGTCATCTTGGCTTGGACGTGACGCTGACTTGGCTTGGTCGTGAAGCTGTTGTCTTGGCCTGGACGTGGCGCTGCTGGCTTGGCTCGGCTTGGCCGTGGAGCTTGTCAGGAGCATAGAAACTGGCGCTAACTTAACTACAGAGTGATGGATCCATGGAGAGTTGGCTTGACCACGGAGTGCTGGATCCATGAAGAGTTGGCTTGACCACGGAGTGAAGGATCCATGGAGAGTTGGCTTGACCACGGAGTGCTGGAGCCATGGAGAGTTGTAGGTTGAGTGACTGGTGTTCCTCGTTGTAGCGCGCTGCTGGTTCGGTCATGGAGCAGAGATATTGGCACACTACTTGTTCGGCTATGGAGCATGAGTGTGGTGCGCCCAGTCATCTATTCCCTTTCATGGAGCAATAAGGAATCCTTATTCTGTTAAAACTCTAGAAACCGTGTTCGTATGAAAAGGGGTATCGACCCTCTTCTTTTTTTTGTTCGTCCGGCTCCATGCTTTCATCTGCAGTATATGGCTCCTCTTCGTCATTTGTTAGCGGTGGTAGAGCGAGCATTAATGGTAACAAAGTAATATCCAATAGTTATAATCAGCAGCAAGGCGATCCAGGAGAACTCAAGGTAGGTGCTCTCGCATGTATCCACCAAACAGTACCATCGATCTTCTCCAGAATGTGTAATAAGGTTCTGACTCCAGAAGAATGAGTATCTGACCTCTCCAGTGGATTTCAAAATTTACCAAACTCCATTGCACTCTTGGGATGGATGGATGGAATAATGTCAGGGATAATCTTGGCGATTGTGGTTGCGTTGTTGGTCAAAATCTTCTGGAACCATTGGGCGCGAAATAGATGAGTTGAGAGGCGCTCCGTCGCCGATGTGCTGCTACCAGGACTTCATTCCAAGCAACATCCTTTGAACCATCTTCCGAATCTTGGATTATTATATGGAATGGGATGCGGTGAGAAGTTCCCAGTTATACTTCTGTTAGATCCGATGGCGTGGCTGGATATGTGAATGTATCTTTGTGGTGTGCTCTTGGGGTTTTTGATGCACGTGTACGGCTTCAGGTTGAGAAATTCTTGCGGCTCGTAAAACTTCGACAGTGACAATGTTGAAATCAGAAATAACTTGGTTGAGGTAAGTGAATGCATCCCATTCTGGTATTCCCCATGTGTAATTATCCTGAGCCTATTTTCTCGTGGAAGATATGCTTCTGCTGCATTCACTGGTAAGGTGGTGACTGCGTTTAAGCTTCTAAACATGAAGGAGGCTTCAGTCCCCAATTGTAGCTTAATTTAATTACGTCGCCTTGAATCCACGCCTATGGTATTTGATAATCTTATCATACTCCCCTGGATGTGATGCTGAGTTACTTGGAATATCACATTGACGAAACATTCTGGATAATGATGAGGTAGAATTGAGAGAGTTATGTCGTTAATTGTGGCTCCCTCTGTATCTTCAAGAAAAATGTTTCAGCCGCGTCCCTGGGGTTATCTCATGAATGCTTGATTGTTGTCGGGGATGGACCGTGATGAGTAGTCCCCAGTCGCACTTCTCTTTGGTTACTGAAGTTGCTTTCTCTGAGTAGGCTTGGGATCCTCCGCGGCCTTGTAAAGTGTTGCAGGCGCCTTCTAGGAAGAGAGGTGATGATATTCTTACGTTACACCTTTGAAGGGTGGATGACCTTGTCGTGGCCATGACTTTTGGTTGACCGTGTCTTCTGAGCTTTGACAGTGAAGGGATCCTGTGGAGAGCCTCAGTCCCCAAGTGTGGTTTACATGTTTCCCATCTTGTATGGTCGGTGATTTGACCATGATAAAGATATCATCTTGCATCCGTACTGCGACTCCATTACTTCTTCCGCGTGAAACTAAAATACGGAGAAGTATGGATTACCTTTGTAGTGGTTATTGCTATGGTAAAGCTCTGGCTGGTATCGACAAACGAGCATCAACAGTTCTTGGCAGCAGATGTGATCAGAAGGGACTACATCGTTGTGGGAACCAAAATAGGTTGGTTGGAATTGCATGGGCGTCCATGGAATCAAAGGGATTGGATGGATGTATAAGCGAGTAAACTGTCCATGACCACAGGGTTTGGCGAGATGGACCAAAATGTGGCCACAACTATGAACCTTGGCTGGTTGTGATCACGATTCTTGGAAGGAAAGATGCATTGAAGCGGATTCGACTCTTGGAGAGGACGTTGAAGCTTATGGAGCAAAATGCTGAAGCTTCGGCTTCGGATCCTGGAGCAGCTTATGGAGAGAACGCTGAAGCGGAGCGGATGCTGGAACGAACATTGAAGCGGAGCGACTTCTAGAGAGAACGTTGAAGCGGCTCCTGGAGGGGAACGTCGAAGCGGCTGCTGGAGAACTCCAGTGAGGGCGCTATTAACCCTTGACCTCGAAAAACGACTTGATACGATATGGAATATGGGAAGACGGCACAAATAGTGTTATTCAGCAAGTCGTGTTTTTTCTCCTCATGGGAAAGAATACGCTTTTTCTGTTTGACTTTTCCTCGCAACTCTCAGAGCCTTGACGGTTACAATGTTGAAGTCGGAGGCCGCGTCAATCAGCGTGCTATCAAACTCTACATCCTTCAAGTGAACAGTGGTTGGGGGTCCCCGGTTCCATCTATCAATCGTGCTTTCCAGGAGAGGTTGGGGTTTGGGACGGCTTCCCTGGCTGGAAACAACTGCTTTCCTGATGCAGTGCGGTTGAGGGCTGCAAATATGCCTTGATGTTGCGCCTTGAAGACAATACAGAATCTCACATAAATGTTTCATCATAGACTGCACGATTTTGTGGGTAAAGCCCCAATAAATCTTGCATACGGGAGAAGGTCTCTGTAAACTCAAGAGGGTTGCTGATTTTCTTTTCCTCGATTTTGGAGAAGCCATTCCTGATCTTCACGTGTGATGAAATTGGATTGCTGATTCCTTTCTACTGGGCGTTCAAGAGCAACGCGAGCCTCTTCATCTATAAACGTGCATCCTGCTGAAGTTTCTGCGCCGGATGTTAAAAGTATTCCTTGTCGGCTCCATTTGGGGTTGACGTTATTCTTGTGGTAGCCGCTCTGTTAGTGTCTTTAGTAAAATAGGTATCTCTTTCCGAGTTTTATCCATGTATGTCTGAGCCTTATGAGAACCTTTTGTCTTTCCATCAAATCAACAGTGGTAAGAAGAGATCGGCTTCTTCTGGCTCTTCCAGTCTCTCATTCTGATGGTGGAGTAGCAGCGACTCTAGTGATGGTTGGAGCTGTCACACTTGAAGAAACGTTGGGGGTGGCATCAGCGGCTCTGGCTCTGGTGATCGGAGGTGTAACACTTGAAGGAACATTTTTCGCGCCGTTGGTGTTGGCAGTTGGTGTGTTAATGCCACTGGAAGGAATGTTAACACCGAGCATGATTTCAACACTGGTGTTTTCAGGGTTTGTTGCTGATCCGGACCTGAGTTCTACCATCTTGAAAACTTTGGTCGCCAATTGTTTGTGTGTGAAAACTTTTTCTACCGGTTTTGGTAAATTCGTGTGTGTCGATGAGAAACGAGTCTAGACCCTAAAAAATGTACTGCACGGGAGTACTTTTGACTCGAGAGATCAATCTGTACAAATATGGCCTAAACCAAGAAATGGTCGTTCCAGACTTGCTTCGGTCACAAAGTGAATGAGAAGGGTTGGTCTTAGGGAGGGAAGCGAAGAAAGTGTTGAGACCGGAATAGTTGATTCTGAAGGTGTGGTTATTTATGACTTGTATCAGAAAGTGGAACTGGCTAGCAGAATGAAAAGCTATCAGTTCTTTAATGATTTCTGGATACTATGTTGTTGCCGACCAAAACTTGTTGTTTGGTGGAAATATGTGAGACCTATTTATACAAGTCGCAACAAAACGTACCCTGGTCTCGTAGGAAGTGGAAACGATTTAGTAGTGGAAGAAGGGATTAACGGGTAACGCCTGTAATTTATGTTTCCATAATGAAGGATACGTTTACACCATTACTTCTTGCCATTACTAACCTCCCCACTTTATGACAATTTCCTGTAACGGGCGTATTTCACGCCGCACGCTGTTAACCGCCAGACCAATACCCTGATGAGTATCCCCCAGTTTGTGACATGTTTTGATGTCTCGAGTGTTTTTGTGGAAAACATGTAGCACTTTTCTACGTGTGTCAAGTTAAAATTGAGAGGCTTGCCGCAGGTAAATAGCATGTGATGCTATTAGGCTCGTCTTGGCTGGTCGCCTAAAACTTGCCACAAGCTTGCCGGCTCGGTGGCGAACTTGGATGGCCGAGATCGCATCTTATGAATAAGGGTAGACGTTGATTGTGGATACCTTGTATTGGCGCCTGAAAATGGCGCAATGGTGTTTTGTTGTACGCCAGTGGCATTGCGGCATGGTTCATGCATGCCAGTGGCACGGTGGTGGAAGTGGCACCTGGCGTAGCCATGACCACTGGATTTAGGCGGCCGGTCGCCTAAAAGTTTCCACAAGTCTATCAGTTCTGTGGAAAACTTGGATGGCTGAGATTGCATCTTAGGAGGAAGGGTAGCCGTCAATTATGGATACCTTCTGTTGGCGCCAAATAATGGCGCAATGGCCTTTTTAGGACATGCCAGCGGCATTGTGGCATGGCTCGTGCAAGTGGTGCCTGGCGTATCCATGGCTGCTGGATTTAGGCGGCTGGTCGCCTAAAAGTTACCACAAGTCTATCAGTTCGGTGGCGAATTTGGATGGTTGAGATTGCATCTCAGGAGGAAGGGTATCCGTCGATCGCGGCTACCTTTTGTAGGCAGTGGCGCCTTTATCGCGCGCTGGAGATGTTGAGGGCATGGCTCTCGTGGTTCGTGCATGCCATTAGAACGGTTGCGTAAGTTGCATAGCCGCGCCTGTGGCATGGCGGCATGGCCAAAGTTGGGATTTGGTGTCGTGACCAAATTAGGTTTTGGCACTGTGGCCGAAATTAGGGTTTAGCGCCATGGCCAAATTGGGATTTTGGTGTCGTGGCCAAAGTTTTGGCGGCATGGCTCCTGCATGCTAGTGGCATAGTGGTGCAAGTGGCGCCTGGCGTAGCCATGACCGCTGAATTTAGGCGGATGGTTGCCTAAAAGCTGCCACAAGTCTATCAGTTTGGTGGAAAACTTGGAGGGCTGAGATTGCATC
The DNA here is from genome assembly GCF_003573695.1 of Papaver somniferum. Lineage (NCBI taxonomy): Eukaryota > Viridiplantae > Streptophyta > Magnoliopsida > Ranunculales > Papaveraceae > Papaver > Papaver somniferum. The sequence continues at coordinate 23,581,434 of NC_039368.1, read as the reverse complement.
TCAGGAGGAAGGATATCCGTCGATTATGGCTAACTTCCGTAAGAAGTGGTGCCTTTAATGCGTGCCAGCAACATTGCGGCCATCTGGCGCGGTTTCTTTCTTTTCAACACTACTTCTGTGCGAGTGTGGAGGGTTTAGAGCGACCTTATTGGTCGATGGGAAGTGGGTCCGGCAAGCTAGGACGTGGCCACACTTCCAGCGCGCTGTGCGGATATAAAGCGACCTGATTGGTCGACGGGAAGTGGGGCCGGCAAGCTAGGGTGTGGCCACACTTCCAGTGCGTTGTGGCGGATTTAAAGCGACCTGATTGGTCGATGGGAAGTGGGGCCGGCAAGCTAGGGCGTGGCCACACTTCCAGTGCGCTGTGGAGGATTTAATCGCTTAGTTTGGCTAAACATATTTTTTCGACCAACGGGGTCTAGTGTATTGCGCGGGGCGCGAAACCCTAATTTTGCAAATTAGTCGGGTTTATGAGTTTTTTTGTGAGTTATCACAATAATTGGCTGGATTTTGTATGCTGCGACAAAAATCCTTATCTACAGAATGCATTGTGCTTTCCATCTGAGCATTTTGTGCAATGGCCTTAACTTTGGTACTTGGAGCTCCATGCTACTCTGCTGCGAGTGATCATAAATTCGTCATGCATACTAATATTAAGGGTTCTGCTGGGGAACATAGAACATGAAAAGTACTCGGTGAGTCTTGTATTGGCGAGGTGCCTAAATTTACAGAGTGTTTGGGATGGTTTCTATACCCGCTAGTCTGGGTAAATTTCATGTAGATATATTGAACGGCTCAATAAGTGTGCTAGTGGAGAGGCTGACACTCGTGGCTCTGTTTCCTTACAGAGTGACGTCACATCAGATGCAAGGTTTTACAATTTTAACCCTAAGCTAAAACCACCATCAACACTTGCAAAAGATGTTAAGTTTGTCTTTGATGATGCTTGTTTAGAGGCTTTTGAGAAAATTAAGAATTTACACACTACCGCCCCGATAGTCCAGGCACCTAACCGGAACCTACCCTTTGAAATTATGTGTGATGCTTCAGATTATGCTATAGGCGTTATGCTAGATCAACGAGAAAAAAATACTTCATGTGATTTAATATGCTAACAAATCTCTGATGATGCCCAAATGAACTATACAACTACCGAGAATGAACTGTTAGCCATCGTGTTTGCCTTGGATAAGTTTAGATCCTACCTATTAGGTTCTAAGATCGTAATTTATACTGATCATGCTGCTTTAAAATACCTTTTGTCTAAGAAGGATACGAAAGCTAGATTGATTAGATGGATCCTTTTATTACAAGAATTTTGTCCAGACATTAGAGACAAAAAGGGTGCAGAAAATATAGTAGCAGACCACTTTTCTAGGCTAGTTGTTAGTTCCCCTAATGATTCTGTTCCTATAAGGGATATCTTTCCTGATGAACAATTGTTCTTTGTTTCCCAATCACCTTGGTATGCAAATATTGTGAATTATCTTGTTACTGGTCGAATGCCTCAACATTGGGGTAAACAAGATTGTTCTAGATTTTTAGCCAAGGTTAGGCATTTATTTTGGGACGATCCTTATCAGTTTAAGTATTGTATAGAACAGATTATTAGGATATGTGTACCTAAGAGTGACCAGTCTAGTATTATCTCCTTTTGTCATGAACATGCATGTGGGGGTCATTTTAGTGCTAAGAAGACTGTTGTTAAGATATTGCAGTGTGGATTTTACTGGCCTTCGTTGTTTAAAGACTCCCACAGTCATTGTGTTTCTTGTGAGCGTTTCCAGAGGTTAGGAACCATTTCCCAAGAAATATGATGCCTTTGAACCCTATTTTAGTGATTGAGGTCTTTGACGTGTGGGGCATTGATTTTATGGGTCCATTTCCTAATTCTTTGGGTTATCTTTACATACTTGTCGCTGTAAACTATGTGTCTAAGTGGGTTGAGGCGGTTCCGCGTAAAACAAATGACCACATGGTCGTAGTCCAATTTTAAAAGAGAATATACTTACACGTTTTGGTACACCGCGAGCTATAATTAGTAATGGAGGTTCACACTTTTGTAATAGACCATTTTCTCTTTTAATGAAACAATATGGCATTACCCACAAAGTAGATACTCCATATCACCCACAAACTAGTGGTCAGGTAGAGGTATCCAATAGGGAAATTAAACGTATTTTAGAGAAAACAGTTAATCCCGATAGGAAATACTGGTCACCGAGGCTTACTGATGCCTTATGGGATTACCGTATTGCGTCTAAGACACCCATTGGAATGTCACCTTATCGTTTAGGATTTGGCAAGGCATGTCACTTTCCTGTTGAGCTAGAGCATGGAGCCTATTGGGCTATTAAGAACTTAAACTTTTCACTTGACAAGGCAGGAGCTCACAGAAAGCTCCAGCTCAATGAGTTGGACGAGATTCGTAGAGATGCATATGATAGTGCTAAGGAGTATAAGAACAAAATGAAACTTGTGCATGATAAAAATATTTTACGAAAGTCATTTTCTCCAGGTCAAAAAGTTCTTTTGTATGACACTCGTTTGCATATATTACCCGGAAACTTGCGCTCTCGGTGGACCGGTCCTTTTGTGGTCCGCACTGATTTTCCTCATGGCGCTACTGAGATTGAGACACCAGATGGTAGAAGTTATTCAAAGGTTAACAGTCAGAGATTGAAGCCCTTTTTAGAGCCTTTTTCTACAGGTGATGTTGAGGAGGTCCCTCTTGAGGACCCTGTTTACCTTGATTGACCATCGAGGCGGTTTGTATGTTATATATTATTTTTGTAGGTTTTTGGTTACATTTAACCCCAGGTATTATCTTTCCGAATTCTCTCTTTACTATTTTCTCATGTTACTTATACTTTTGGTACTTTTCTTTATTTAGAAACATTGAGGACAATATTAGATTTAAGTTTGGGGGGTGGGGTAGAAACTTTTTGTTAAATTTTTGTTACAATAAATAAACTTCAGAGCCTAGAAATTTATGCTTATTAAGGATGGCACTAACCAATCTAAGTGGATAGAAGCATTTTGGTTGTAGGAGTTAAGGAACTAATCTGATTAGATGGAAACATATAAAGAGTCTATTCATAAGAGCACAGAGCTCAGGTGTTAGAATAACATGGTAGTTTCGCCATATCTCGTTGAGTCCCTTTTCACTTCTGTTTTTATTTTATTTTCTTTTTAAAATATGTTTCTCCAAGTGATTAGGTGAGGCTCACGAATCAAGTTGTTACCACTGCTAGGTTGAAATAAAGTGATTGAGATACAAAAAAAAGAAGAAAAAAATTGAGACCAGACCACCAGACCAACCAGAATAAATTCAATAAAGCCGACCACTAGTACCCTTGTATATGCCAGTTGTGTTGACCTAGAGTTAGGATTATCCACCACTGGTTCCCTTGTATATGCTAGTTGTGTTTATATTAGTCAGACTAGTATCTCAGTCCATTAGGATAGGTTCATTTTGGCAGTGGTCTTCAGACAGATATGAGAAACACCGTTCACCTAGTCAACATCAAAACCATCTATGTTTTTCTCCATATCCATCTCTTAATCTATCCATGTGATTTGTTGACTCCCGATATTGATGTCCATAGTGCGACTATCTGAGTAGAGCTCTGTCACTTATATATGAATTTTAGTATGCTTGAGTGCAAACTCCTGTACAACAATTGGAATTTCGCATCAGGGTACTTCCTCCTGTAGTCAATAAGTATGCCAACCAAGGAGATTCTTTAGTGCCTTACAAGGTTCTGCGTAAATAGATAGGGTCTGGAGTACATGTTTTGTGGGTACACCTCTTGTAAACTCTCCCGAGACTACAACTCGGCCACTAGGGGTTCAAAGGCTTGTTGCACATGCTAAGTGCAATCGCGATGCATGCGACAGTGAGTTAGGATTTTATTTTCTAGATTACATTTGCTCGAGGACTAGCAAATATTAAGTTTGGGGGTATTTGATGTGTCCAATTTGTCTCGATTCTATATATTGTTAGGGCTCATTTTTGTACTTATTATGGTGTTTTATGTGTGTCTGTAGGTATTTTTGGCCAATAAACATTTTTGGAAAAATCGGCTCGAAAAGTTGTCTAAAGCACCCGGAGGAATTGTTATTGGTACCCACGTTTTGGATAAGGGGCACCCTCTAGAGGCACCCCCAATTCAGCTGCTAAAGGCACCCCTACTCTGGATAGGGGTGCATCTTCTTCTTCACGATTCAAATGATTTTTTGGCGGGAAATAATGGCAGTAGCAAAGCAGATTTGGAAGTTGGGAGAGAATTTTACGTCGGATTGGATGAACCTAGTCTTGTTCGGGTATTCAAGGAGTTTTGAAGAGTTGCGAGAACTCAGAAGACGTGCAGAGAAGGTTAGAAAGAAAAATTATCGTGACTTGCTTCAAAAGAATAATTAGGTTAAACCAGGATTCTCTAGAGATATTTTTGACCCTGTCGGCTATATAATGCTTGAGTCGAGTCACAGAAGCGACTATGGACACCTTGTGGGAAGTTTAGGAGCAGAACAGATCAAAGAAAAAATTCACAAAGAGAACAACTGAGTTGCAGTCGAGAGGAAGAAGAACAGAGAACCGTCACCTTTTCTTTCAAACTGTAACAATTTCCCAACAAATATTACTGTTAGTAATTCTGTGTAACACTGCGTTCTGTAAAAGAGTGTGTTTTAACAATTATATCAGTTACAAACACGCTGCTTTATACCTTCTCTTCTTTTTAATCAACTTTTGACTAACACACATGTATTTTGAGCAAGTGATTAATATGAGGAGCTAAACCCCATTGCTGAGGCGATAGAGGAAGCTATTTTTCCAACAAAAAGTGGTATATTCTATTTTATCTATTTCCTTGCAATTATTATATGATTATTTGCCTGGATCGAAAATTGTTTGAATGATTTTTGTTAAGCAATTGTTATTTCTTTTGATAGAGCATACATGGACCTAGGTTTTTGATGTTCTATGCTTCAGATTTACACTTGTTATTTTGAGAATCTACTTGTTGCAATAGTTTAGAATCAAATTGAACGAGAAAATTGCATAAATATAAATATTGGATTAAATCACTTTGAACTTGGAAAATAGTGGAATCTTAGCCTCAGTGTTGTTTTAATATTAATATCATCTTTTTCTGAGTTTGCTATAATTAGTAGTGAGTTTTTTGTTTTAGCTTTTGAATTTAAGTCTAAAAAAATCCTTCACAAGTTCGAGAATCGAAACTCTTTTCACCACTTTCTACAAATAACATCAAAGTGATCAGGCTTTTTTTCGCTTGTTATAATATAGGGGAACAGAGAACGACGTAGTCGACTGTTGCTGAGACATATTGTTGGAGCAGATGAGGTGAAATGCTGCATATTTACGAGAGAAACATTACGCAAGAGAAGGCAGAGACTGTTATGTGGGTTCTGCGTTTGCTAGTTTTATCTTATCTTATATGCTCTTAAGTTGTAAACAAATGTTGATGAGATTTCAGCCACACATAACTTAGACATTAAGTTTCTAAGCAGATGTTGCGTTCCCTCAAAACTTAGGAATTCTCTTATGTGATCTGAGTTCCCTGAGTTACAATTTCTGAGTTATAGCAGCAGAATAAATGAGTTTGTAATGGTTTTTGATGAATTTTTGGTGATGCTATACTTGAGAAACCAGCTGAAGAAAATAAGTGTTGCATCCATGGTTTGTGTGAGATGGTTAAGTCAATGAAGCAGCCGGAGGCTGAAATCGCACATCTGAATCATATGGTAACTTATTGGCATTTGATAAAGTAATGTGTGTTTTGCTTTTGCGGATCAAAATTATCTCAACCAGTTATTTGAACTTTCATATTACAGGTTCGCCAACGAGAGGAGGACACCTAGTGCACCAAAATGATGTTGAAGTTCGGGAGGACAAGATACAAAAAATGGATTCACTGGTTGTTGGTGGTTTGATACCTTATGATACCTACTTAGTCATACTTACTTTTTGAGCTTGTAGGTTTCAGGACTTTTATGAAGAATGAGGGAGAGAACTGCTAATGACTGAAGTATCCGAACTGCGCGATCATGCCTTTCTTCATTTTAGTCTCACAATTTTAGTATTCGCTTGCTAATTTATTCGATACTCGGTTGTATACTAATTACAACTTTTTTACAGCTACTTTAAAATGTTACTGTGCCACCACCGATCAGTTAGTTCATGTCTTTGCAAACATGTTATATGTTTCAATTCATCCATGTATTATATGAGTGGATCTCTTGATTAATCCTTTAGCATGGCACATGTTTCCACAGGAGGCTGTTGTCAGACAAATGTAAAACTTACCAGGTCAGATGCTTTCTCGTCTTCCTTTCTACTCCAGCTTTGTCATGCTTCCCATTCCATTGTTTACAGGGAAATAGAAGAACTGCATTCTCAATTAAAGAACTTAAGATATTTAAGAAGCTCTACATAGAAAGACTATTGCACCTTCGTAATGTTCCTTGCAGAAAGAATAGTTGTTGTACAAAAGGTAAATTTTTGTGTTATTGTTTAAGGTTTATTAGGAACTATACATAGATGAGTTGTTTCCTTATCTGTGCCCGAGTCATTCCCGATCAGTATTTTATTTTTTTATATGTTGGTCTTTCTTGGCCTTTGGCAATCTGGAAAGGAAGGTCGAATGTAACATCGAACGATGTGTTAAACTTTACAGTGAAACTACGCCTTGTTCTGCTTGCGGGGATTGATATCAAGGGGATAAGTTGTCAATCTAGTAATCCAGCTAAGTATGAAATCTCAGCTTTGCTTTCTTATTACTTGTTTATCGGCTGAATTTGTTTTCTACTTTGTTTGAACTTAAGCGTGTATTGTTTATCTGCAGAAATCATTCAGTTTTGATAGTCTAGATGGCAATATGAGCTCCTTTATGATGCCTCCTTTAAAATTTGGGGAGAGATTTTAAGATGTCAATGATGTGATCTTGATATAGAATGATTTAGAGCATTTCACTAAGAATAATAATTGTTAGTTATCTGAATTTCGTCTTGTGATTTGACATATCTTTGTCAATTTGGTATTGGTTATTCTGCACATTTTGTCTGTTGCATCTTTAATGTATATGCGTTGAACTCGTGTGTTTGATTACTTTTAAAAAAAATTGTTCTGTAATTTACAGGGCTAGGTCGAAAAAGATTATTCAGAATATAGTCTCTGAGTTCAAAATTCAAGTAGAGGTATGTCATGATGAACCTAATTTTCATTTTTGGTTGTTGGATTTATCACGTTTTGAGATTTTTATCTTGTTGCTATTAAATCCTCTTTCATTTTATATGTCCAATAGGTAAAAATGTTTGTTCATTTCGTTTTTCATGCTTTCTCGGAATCACCGACTTCTGTCTCTTTCTCTTTCCAGGGGGTCTCAGACCAGAAACTTCAATCTCACTTGGGTTTGTGAGTTCCGTTTCTGTCAGTTTTATTTCTTATGTTATCTCTTTTATTTTTTCCTCTGTGACTGTAATATGCTATCTCAAGCTTAGGAATTTTGGTTTTGCATTATTCTTTCACATAACTTAAGAATTCTGTCAAGTGTAAACTACTTGAATGTATGCTTATTGTTGAATTGTGACTAAATCTGTTGAATGCGATGAAAGATTTATGCATATTATTCCGAATTTGTAAATTCCGGCTGAAAATGGACTGCCAGACAATATTGACTAGGTCAATGTTGACTGGCAGTAATCTTTTTGTTGTTACAAAAAAATTCGTAACGGCTAGAAGTTGTTTCAAACTACCACGCAGTAACGGCTTGAATCTGTTATGACCCTGCTGTTACGAAAATTCGTAACGGCTGTTCTCTATTACCACGTGTCAATTCGTAACGTCTTAACTCTATTATTAACGTCGTTACAACCCCAAATTCTTAATGGATATATTCTGAATAATCTTTTTCGGCTATATTCGTAACGGCTATATTCGTAACTCCAAATTGTAATACCCACTTTTGAAACAGGCAATGGTCGTTACAACCCTGATTCGTAACGGTTTTGTTCTGTTTCTAATCCAGAAATTTGGTGTAGTAGTGGGAGACAAATTTGTTTATAAGTCTTCGACTTTGGGTCGTAGCAACTCTTAGTTGTAGGTGAGATCAGCTAAGGGAATTAAGTGCGCAAAATCCGGCATGGTTCTAGAGGCGTAAGGAGCACGACGGTACCTTAATAGGTGTGAGACTTCGTTAGGGATCAACTACATTCCAGTCCGAAGTTAACTTGTAGTAGGATAGTATATATAGCGGCTTAATACAGTGTGGTGTTCAAAGCTGGACTAGGTCCCGGGGTTTTCCTTCATTTGCGGTTTCCTCGTTAACAAAATTTCTGGTGTCTGTGTTATTTCTTTTCCGCATTATATATGTTTATATAATTGAAATATCACAGGTTGTGCGTAGTTCAATTAGTTGATAAATCCGACCTTGTTTGTTAAGATATGACTTGATTGACACTTGGGCATTGGTACCAATTTAGGTAGCATTGGCAATTACCTATTGTTTGACTTGTATATGAGATAATTGTCGATGCTACCTAAATTGGTACTCTTTGTTAGAGCATTGATCGGCTGAACCCACCAAGCGTTGGCATGTCAAAGTTGGTTGTCATATTTTAGTTTCAAAACTCATAAGTCGTTTGATTAGGTTGCTAGAGTCAACTTCCTTAGGTTAGACTAGGAAGTCTAGAAATGTTGAGAAATTTAAATATTACTCTGAAAACCTAAAGATTCTGAAGACATATCAACAATGATGATAACATCATCCTTCCACTTGAGGTTAGGCTTAATCCAAATAGCCGTAAAACCATTGACAAGGACAGGATTAAATAATTCTGTACTCTTATGTGTCAGGGATTGTAGACACAATAAATTCACTGTTTCATTATTAGGAATTATTGAGTCCACCTTATGTGAAGGTCCAATTTATTTTAATTGTTTCCCAAATTTTTCGGTGTCTCTGTCTGATCCATGACTCCTTAAAACTCTAACTTTAAATGTTAGAACTCAGGGGTTTGATATGGCCGCAGGGTCGCAGAACTTAGCCGTTGTGTATAGAATATATTATAAGGTTATGAATACCTTATGTCCTAATGCTCAAGTTTATGACACAAAAGGTCAGACTACTCTTTTTCATACCAATATTGGTAAAGCCCATACAGTTATTCCCAGAACCATAAAGTGGGATCAGGTTACCCTCCCTGAAAAGTGGACTTTACAGGTAGAAGTTCCAGCAAAGCCTTACCAAAACCAAAATCTCCAACAAATAATTGAATATGAAGATGGAGATGTGGAAATACATTTTACATCTTTCAGGAAAACTAGGCTTAAGATATCAGAAGGCGAGGGAAGTGCACCAAGGCCATCTGTAGCATCTTCTTCTTATACAGATCCTATTCATAATTTTATAAATGACTCAAATGATATTATTATAGAAGGAGTTAAACAAACCGCGCATCAGGTTAATAAACCTTATTATAAAGTAGAAACGCCAAAATCTACGGTTATAAATATTTCTGAACAAGTAGAACCGACATTCTCCGATCTATAATTTGAGATAAATGTGATCCAAAAACCATCATTGGATTTACAAGAACTTCGAAAAGAGTATCATAGTTTAGAAAATACAAATAAAAGGGCTTGGTTTGAATCCAACTTTAGTTCTAATAGAAGAACAAGAATATATAAAACTTATGCTCTATACTTAAGTCATAATAAAAATCCAAACCCATTTTTCACCCGGTTTGAAGATTTTACCAAAACTTACAATTTAAATAAATATAAGAGATCGCTTAATATGTTGGAAACCCAGTTTCAATCTTATACGACAAAATATGGAAATGTTATTCAGTCAATCCATCCACCAGAAGTAGTCCTTGATATCAAAGGTGTTATAGCAGACCCATACAAATTAGAACATAAGGTAACTGATTCAGTAGCTAACCATAAAGATATTGGTCAGTTAATACAACAAAATAACTACACCAATTTATATTTACATTCAATAGGAAAACAAACGACAAGAATTGAAGGCTTTTTAAACAAGGATAAAATCCAACATATACAACCTAATGAGCTTAAACTTAATCTGGCACCATCTAGTGGATTATTATTTAAATCAAACCCAATAATAGATCCAAATGTCTTCAGGTTGTCCAACCCAGATAATAGCTTTGTAGATGCACTAGTAGAAAAGCTAGGAAAATTAAGCTTATCTGCTTCAGGCCCATCTAAAGCATCCAAACAATCAAAAGAAGGAATAAATGTTCTGTCCAAACACGAAGAATACAGTGATATAGATATAGAAGAACTGGAAGAAATTTTTCATTCATCAAATTCTGGTAATATTAACAACAATTCTGATGACATTAATAAAATATCTTTTGGAAAAAATAAATATACACCGACAGTTCCTACTAGAAATTATTACCCTAGACCAACACCGGTAGATTTACAACTGGAAGAGGATTATAATTGGAATCAGACTTCGTTTGATGGAAGATCCATAGTTGAGTGGAACATAGATGGTATGACAGAATACCAAATAGTAAATATCATAAGACAAACGTCGATGTATGCTTCTGCTTCTAGACTCATTAAAAACCCAGAAAAAAAATTTGCTGAATCCATAGTTACTGGCTTTACTGGCCAACTTAAAGGATGGTGGGATTTCCATATGTCCGACCAGGAAAAATATAGCATTTATATGGCAAAAAAACCAATCAAGCTAGAAGATGGTACTGAATACTCTCAGGAAGATATTGTTAGTACCCTACTTTATACCATTGGCCTGCACTTTGTAGGAAGTAATAGCCAACAAATGGAAAGATCTAGGGAATTACTTATTAATCTTAAATTTCCTACCCTCTCCCATTATAGATGGTTCAAGGATGTATTCTTATCAAAATTGTTTAGCAGAGAAGATTGTTCCTCTAATTCTGATTTTTGGAAAGAGAAACTCGTCTCAGGATTACCCCCTCTGTTTGCTGAAAGGGTTAGAAATAGACTAAAATCAAAAAATATTCAACAACGTATTGAGTATGGCGAATATACTTTTGGCCAACTATCTTCCGAAATTATATGTGAAGGTTTAGTTTATGCTCAGACATAAAGCTACATAGACAAATACAAAAGAATAAATTATCTAACAAGCAAGAGTTAGGTGATTTTTGTGAGCAATTTGGATACACTAATACACCATCCGCGTTATTATCTAGGAAGAAAGGTACTCGACCACCTTCCCATAACAATCCTAAGACTACTAGATATCCTAATAGGTATCCATTGAAATCTAAACGACCCAATTTTAGGAAAAAACAACAATAAGACACAACAATTAAATAAAAAGACTAATAAGTCACTTCCGGTCTGTTACAAGTGTGGAAAAATTGGGCATTATAGTAATAAGTGTCGTACAAAACAAAAAATAAATGAGCTTAATCTAGACGAAGGTCTCAAACGTCAATTAGAACAAGTCCTCTTAATGGACTCCGATCTATCTGAAGAGGATGAATCATCCTCCTCAGAAAATGATTCAGGGACAATTTCAGGATTGGAGGATGATGAATGTACAGATGGTTGTTCTTGTAAAAATTGTTTTCATAAACAAATATCTAGTCTAGGAATTAATGTCCTCACCAATGAAGAAAATTTTATATTAGAGTTAATTGATAAAATTGAAAATCCAGAATCAAAGCGAATAGCTTTAGAAAAATATATTGAAGTAGCTAAAAGAGCACCAAAACAAGAGAAAATCGAAACTTCTTACAAACCTTATAGTTTTAAGGAAATAATGGAAAGAGTAGAAAATCATCACATTAAAAAAGAACCATCAGTCAATGATCTTAGGGCAGAAGTTAATCAGGTTAAAGAAGAATTAAGAAGTCTTAAGCAAAGAGTCCAGATATTGGAACTTCATAAACCAGTAGACTGTGAGTATGACTCACAAGAAGAAAACTCTTTTGATGAAATTTTACAAAACTACCAGGCTCATATTACTACACATATAGATAAACCGGAATCACCTACTAATAACCAGGATATCGAAAACATGCAATTCATTAATATAATAGATAAAGTAATCACTCAAAAGTGGTACACCTTAGTCACCCTAATCATAGGAAAAGAATACCGTTTTGGTATCAGAGCCATTTAAAAGGGGAGATAAAGTGCTAAATATTAGTCGCAGTGAGCTCCTAAAATAAAACCTCTTTAAAAAATTAGAGCATTGATTCCTGTTGACCGTTTACAGCTTTATAAACCCTAATTATGGCTAGCTTTGTCAGATCGTTTTCAAAGAAAAATAGTTTGAAAAATAAAATAACCCTTAATTCAGAAGAGGTCATAATGCATGACATTGAAAAACAATTACAAAATTGGAATATTCCTAAAGTTCCAGTTAATGAAGTATATAAGAAAGGATCTTTTCAATTCAGAAGCCATTACGCAATTAAAACTGTAGAAAAGACCATATCTATAATTGATTCGAATGATAATTTTGAGCTTTTCTCTCCTAGAATGATAGAAGATCATAAAAAAAAAAAGATTTAATTATCTTCATATAGGCTTAATCCAAATAGCCGTAAAACCATTGACAAGGACAGGATTAAATAATTCTGTACTCTTATGTGTCAGGGATTGTAGACACAAAAAATTCACTGCTTCATTATTAGGAATTATTGAGTCCACCTTATGTGAAGGTCCAATTTATTTTAATTGTTTCCCAAATTTTTCGGTGTCTCTGTCTGATCCAGGACTCCTTAAAACTCTAACTTTAAATGTTAGAACTCAGGGGTTTGGTATGGTCGCAGGGTCGCAGAACTTAGCCGTTGTGTATAGAATATATTATAAGGTTATGAATACTTTATGTCCTAATGCTCAAGTTTATGACACAAAAGGTCAGACTACTCTTTTTCATACCAATATTGGTAAAGCCCATACAGTTATTCCAAGAACCATAAAGTGGGATCAGGTTACCCTCCCTGAAAAGTGGACTTTACAGGTAGAAATTCCAGCAAAGCCTTGCCAAAACCAAAATCTCCAACAAATAATTGAATATGAAGTTGGAGATGTGGAAATACAGTTTACATCTTTCAGGAAAACTAGGCTTAAGATATCAGAAGGCTAGGGAAGTGCACCAAGGCCATCTGTAGCATCTTCTTCTTATACAGATCCTATTCATAATTTTATAAATGACCCAAATGATATTATTATAGAAGGAGTTAAACAAACCGCGCATCAGGTTAATAAACCTTATTATAAAGTAGAAACGCCAAAATCTACGGTTAGAAACATTCCTGAACAAGTAGAACCGACATTCTCCGATCTAGAATTTGAGATAAATGTGATCCAAAAACCATCATTGGATTTACAAGAACTTCGAAAAGAGTATCATAGTTTAGAAAATACAAATAAAAGGGCTTGGTTTGAATCCAACTTTAGTTCTAATAGAAGAACAAGAATATATAAAACTTATGCTCTATACTTAAGTCATAATAAAAATCCAAACCCATTTTTCACCCGGTTTGAAGATTTTACCAAAACTTACAATTTAAATAAATATAAGAGATCGCTTAATATGTTGGAAACCCAGTTTCAATCTTATACGACAAAATATGGAAATGTTATTCAGTCAATCCATCCACCAGAAGTAGTCCTTGATATCAAAGGTGTTATAGCAGCCCCATACAAATTAGAACATAAGGGAACTGATTCAGTAGCTAACCATAAAGATATTGGTCAGTTAATACAACAAAATAACTACACCAATTTATATTTACATTCAATAGGAAAAAAAACGACAAGAATTGAAGGCTTTTTAAACAAGGATAAAATCCAACATATACAACCTAATGAGCTTAAACTTAATCCGGCACCATCTAGTGGATTATTATTTAAATCAAACCCAATCATAGATCCAAATGTCTTCAGGTTGTCCAACCCAGATAATAGCTTTGTAGATGCACTAGTAGAAAAGCTAGGAAAATTAAGCTTATCTGCTTCAGGCCCATCTAAAGCATCCAAACAATCAAAAGAAGGAATAAATGTTCTGTCCAAACACGAAGAATACAGTGATATAGATATAGAAGAACTGGAAGAAATTTTTCATTCATCAAATTCTGGTAATATTAACAACAATTCTGATGACATTAATAAAATATCTTTTGGAAAAAATAAATATACATCGACAGTTCCTACTAGAAATTATTACCCTAGATCAACACCGGTAGATTTACAACTGGAAGAGGATTATAATTGGAATCAGACTTCGTTTGATGGAAGATCCATAGTTGAGTGGAACATAGATGGTATGACAGAATACCAAATAGTAAATATCATAAGATAAATGTCGATGTATGCTTCTGCTTCTAGACTCATTAAAAACCCAGAAAAACAAATTGCTGAATCCATAGTTACCGGCTTTACTGGCCAACTTAAAGGATGGTGGGATTTCCATATTTCCGACCATGAAAAATATAGCATTTATATGGCAAAGAAACCAATCAAGCTAGAAGATGGTACTGAATACTCTCAGGAAGATATTGTTAGTACCCTACTTTATACCATTGGCCTGCACTTTGTAGGAAGTAATAGCCAACAAATGGAAAGATCTAGGGAATTACTTATTAATCTTAAATGTCCTACCCTCTCCCATTATAGATGGTACAAGGATGTATTCTTCTCAAAATTGTTTAGCAGAGAAGATTGTTCCTTGGTGTGAAAATGGGGTTGCACACAAAACTTGCAAGTATACAAGGCCAAGCTTTATAGTATAGGGATGAGTAGGGGTTAGTCCACAGGGAGTGGGAGCATACAAGAAGTTTTCCTAAGTTATCAATAGGCACAAAGCACTATGGCAGTGAGCAAAGCAAGGTAATGTGGCAGATGCAAAGAACTAAAACAGTTAACAAAGCAAAGCAGTTAACACACAATGGCAACACATCAAAGATTAAATGGCAGAGGATATAAAATAACAATAGCAGGGAACCAAGGCTGTAAGCCAAGGGCAGGGGGAGTTTGTGCACTGATTTCAGTGCACAACAGCTTCAAAATGCAAGAAAAACAGGCAAAACAGGCAAGGAGATAAACTGAACAGGAAGCAAAACAGAACTGAATTTAAGTGACTGTAAAGGATTTGTGGTTAAGCCAAGGATTAGGATCCACCTTGTGTCCTAATCAAACAACATATTTCTAGGTTGAGTTGAATATCCTATGCATACATCTAGAATGGGAGGAAAACTAATTTGCTCACTAGTTTGCCCCTAGCATTGACTGTCTTTTGACAGAACAATCAATCACAGGCACTATGAGCATCAATCTCTTCCCATTGCTCAAGCAAAACAGGGCATGGAGTTAACTATCCTAGCAACTTGTTATTTGACAGTGCATAAGGCTTCAACTGAGCCTCAGCCTAATGCAGTTTAGCTCATGCTAAACATGTGTATAACAACATCATTCATCAAATAAGCTAAATTAAAATACAACATGAACACAGGTTGCACACAATCAACTGTAGCTAAAATGGAATTTGGAAAATGAAAATAGATTGCAAATATTGTTCACTGGCTAGCCCAGAGATGATTCAAAGTTGTTACAGTTCTTCAATTTATACCCAAAAGAAAAATTAGGGTTACACAAAAAGTAGCAGTAGACAATTTTTTTGGGTTACTCAACTTACCCATGCCCTGAATTTGTCTCCTCTGTCGAACCCATCTCTCTTCTGCTATTGTCTGCTGGCTCAACTCCTCGATTTGGGTCTCCTCTTCAACTATGATGAAACCCTAGTTTCATCTCTCTCTTGATTGTAGCACCTAAGGTGTGTGGGTGCTAAGAACGAGAAAGAGAGGCAACTAGGGAATGGGTTTATGGGATTTTTGGTGATGGACAGGGTATGGAGATGGTGGCGCAGAGGGTGAAGGGATGGAGTTGCAGACTGTTGTCGGGGGAAGAAGAAAGAAATTTGGGGAAGAGAAGATTGATGGGAAGAAGGGAAGGGAGTGTTTGGGTGAAGGGTATAGGTTCCGATGCTAGGGTGTGAGGCGGGTGTATCAAAGGTTGATGCTCAGCGAAGCGAAAGCGTAGATGAAAAGGTAACGGAATGATCCAACGACGCGATAGAAGCGACCGTTGGATGATGAGATGCGACAAAACTGACGGCTTCAGATGGAGTTAGGTACTATAGTGTTTGACGGAGCTTCGGAGTTTGATACACAATGATGAGGCGACCGTTGGATGATGAGATGGATCCAATCTGACGGCTCTCATGGAAATGGGTATGGATAAAGGAAATGGATTTGGGTAAGGGTTTTGGGCCTTGGGTATGCCAAGCCCATATCTTCTTTAAAAACAATTCTTCCTCTTCAAGCCCACTTCTAGTTGATCCGGCGCTTGCAAACATCATTCTTCGCTTCCTCCTAGCGAGAGTCTTTGCCGTTCCTTTGCTCTTTTCGCTCCGAGTTAAACAGGCTTTATTTAGTACCTAAAAATGCAAAATTAATTAAGAAAAGTATTATTCTTGAAAACAACGAAAATACAGAATATGGGATAAAATGTAGAATTAATGCACAAAAGATGAGTTAAATGCCAAGAAAAATATATAGAAATATGCACTTTTTAGCACTCATCAAATACCCCCAAACCTGAATTTTACTTGTCCTCAAGTAAAACAAAACTAAGGAAATCCTACCTATACCACTGTCGCTGGTCTCTCGAATGCATTTAGCGTATGCACTAAGCCTTTTAAACCACTAAGTGTCCCTAGTGGACGAGTTGAAGTCTCGTGAAGGTTTGCTTAGAACGTACCTACAAAGTTCTAGGTCAAAATATAAGCTCAGATTCCATCAAATGTGACATGTGCAAGTCAGTTAAGCTCACAGCAAAATGGAGATGTCAATCTAGCTATCAAGGCACATCCTAGCACTGATAACAAAAAAAAGACATGTGATAAGAGTGTAAAGTGTATCTACACATGTGTAAAGAAAGATCGGATGTTATGACTACTAATCACCAAGAGATAGTTTCTCAGGCTAAGAACCAAGGTCGAAATCTAGCTAGCTGTCCGGACTTTACGAGAATTGTGAATGAGTAGGAGGTATTTCACAATTACTCGCGTTGTACATCAATGGCATACACCCTCCTTGCTTATTACAATGAAACAACAAAATGACTCTTTACATTGACTACTCTCTTTTATTTTTGGAACAAGAGAGATGGAATTGATAAATACTTGATTTTTTTTTTTTCTGAATATATACATCTTTTTTTTTTTTTTTGGACTAAAATTGAAATTGATTTTTACATATGGTAGCTCTTTTGATACATAACAAAAAGAAACAAAAAAATTACATGACACTTTGCAAGAGGTAGCCCTTTTTGATGCACCCAGTTAAATTCGATGGTTGTCTTTCTTAATGTAACCTCCACCTTCTATCCCAACCAACCAAAGAACAAGCTAGTCAAGTTTCGTTCAGTATTCTAAAGTGATTGGCAATCGTGACTTCCTATCAAACACCTTGAAGATCGAGGCCAAACATGTATTGGTAGATCGTGCGCGTGCAAATTTCTTATTACTATGTGAATTGTGCTAGAATCAGGGTGCCTAAATATCTAGACTAAGACTCCTAATAAAAATACATATTTGCACAAGAGTCAACATTTCAAGGTAAATGAGCTCCATTTTTATGATTTTTTTAATTTTTTAATTTTTAATTTTGATTTTTCAAAAAGATGGAGTTTGATTTCAATTATAGCATATTATCGTGGTATCTACTCTATACCCCCAAACCTAAACTAAACATTGTCCTCAATGTTTCAAAATATGGAAAGAATTATAATGCAACATATGAAGAGGACATGCTGAGTAGAGTAAAAGGAGAGAATACCCGATTTCGGCGAAAGCAGAATTAAAACTCCGTTATCCAAGGCAAAACTCCAACATATTCGGAGTCACAATGGATGAGCACAAAATATATACAAAAGGAATTTTAACTAACACATTATCTACAAGAAAATTTGGTTTTTAATGGGATTGGACTTTTTGGGAAAAATTTGGTTTTGTCGGGAGACATTTGGTTTTGATGGGAAAAAAAAAATTTTGGTTTTTAGGGAAACATTTGGAAAACTTTGGTTTTTATGGGAGAAAAACATTTGGTTTTGATGGGAAAAAGAAAAATTTTGGTTTTAGGGAAACATTTGGAAAACTTTTTGGTTATTTAGGGAAAGAGTGGACCAGTTTAGTCCACATAGACCGGGTCCTCCAGGTTGGTTGTTTCAATGTCGGGTGGGAATGGTTCAAGGAATGGCTTCAATCTCTGCCCATTGACTTTGAAAATGTTCTTGTTGGAACATCCTCCAGCCTACAGCTCCATGAGGAAAACTGTGCGTACTAGGTACGGACCCTTCCATCTGGAACGCAGTTTTCCCGGAAAAATGTAATCGGGAGTCATACAACAAACTTTCTGACCAGGAGTGAAGGATTTGCGCAGAATACGCTTATCATGAAACATCTTCATCTTCTGCTTATATAACTTGGCACTATCATAAGCCTCATTTCTCAATTCTTCCAACTCGTTGAGTTGAAGTTTCCTTTGAATTCCAGCTTCGTCCAGAGAGAAGTTCAGCTCTTTGATTGCCCAGTAGGCACGATGTTCTAATTCCACAGGTAGATGGCACTTTCCATACACTAGACGATAGGGGGACATGCCAATTGGTGTCTTATAAGCTGTTCTATAGGCCCACAAAGCATCATTCAATCTTAATGACCAATCTTTCCTAGACGGGTTAACTGTCTTCTCGAGAATGTGCTTATTTCCCTATTAGAAACTTCTACTTGTCCACTCGTCTGAGGGTGGTACGGAGTAGCAACCTTGTGAGTTATGCCATACTTGCGTACTAAAGACTCAAAGTACTTGTTACGAAAATGTGAACCGCCGTCACTGATGATAGCTCTAGGGGTACCAAAACGTGCAAATATGTTTTCCTTTAGAAATGAAAGTACCACCTTGTGGTCATTTGTTCTGGTTGCTATGGCTTCTACCCACTTAGAAACGTAATCAACTGCGACTAGGATGTACAATCTACCGTCAGAAATAGGGAATGGACCCATGAAGTCGATCCCCCAAACATCAAAAATCTCCACAATCAAAATGGGGTTCAATGGCATCATGTTTCTCCTCGAAATGCTTCCTAGCTTTTGACAGCGTTCACAAGCAACACAATAATCATGGCAATCCTTGAACAATGATGGCCAATAGAATCCACACTGCAAGATCTTTGCAGCGGTTTTCTTGGCACTGAAATGGCCTCCACATGCTTGGTCATGACAGAAAGATATCACATCTTTCTGTTCAGTGTTGGGGACACATCTCCTAATGATTTGGTCCGGGCAGTACTTAAACAAATATGGGTCATCCCAAAGGAAATGTTTAACTTCAGCCAAGAACTTATAGCGGTCTTGTCTCGACCAACGTGAGGGCATCCTACCTGCAGCAAGGTAGTTAACGATGTCGGCAAACCAAGGAAGGTTACACAGACATCAATTGTCATCAGGAATGATTCTCTATTAGCATGGACTCATCAATAGACTCAATGGTTAATCTAGACAAATGATCAGCAACCACATTCTCACAACCTTTCTTATCACGGATTTCGAGATCGAATTCCTGTAATAAGAGTATCCATCGAATAAGGCGAGCTTTAGCATCCTTCTTGGAAAGAAGATACTTCAAAGCCGCATGGTCAGTGTATATGATGATCTTAGATCCTATGAGATAAGATCTAAACTTGTCTAATGCGAAAACGACAGCAAGCAATTCCTTCTCGGTAGTTGTGTAATTGAGTTGAGTATCATTAAGGGTTTTGCTAGCGTAGTATATCACGTATGGTAGTCTATCAACACGCTGTCCTAAAACAGCACCAACAGCATAATCAGAGGCATCACACATGAGTTCAAACGGTAGTTCCCAGTTGGGTGGTCGGACTATAGGAGCGGCGGTGAGAAGAGTTTTTAATTCCTCCCAAGCTTTCACACAAGCATCATCGAAATTGAAGGTAACATCTTTGGCGAGTAGACTACACAGAGGTCTTGAGATTTTGCTAAAGTCTTTGATGAATCGCCGGTAAAAACCAGCATGACCTAAAAATGATCGAATTTCCCTCACAGAGCGGGGTTTTGGTAAATGTCGGATGAGGTCTACTTTAGCTTTATCTACTTCAATGCCTTTTCCGAGATGATGTGTCCTAGAACTATTCCTGAATTCACCATAAAATGGCACTTTTCCCAATTTAGAACAAGGTTCCTTTTCTTACATCTGGACAGCACAAGGGTAAGATGTCTTAAACATTTATCAAACGAAGAACCGAACACGGAGAAATCATCCATGAAGATCTCGAGAAAACTATCTATCATGTCAGAAAAAATGCTCATCATGCATCGCTGAAAAGTAGCAGGTGCATTACACAACCCAAAGGGCATGCGTCTATAAGCAAATGTCCCAAAGGGACACGTGAACGTAGTTTTTTCCTGATCTTCTGGTGCAATGTGAATTTGGTTATAACCGGAAAAGCCATCTAGAAAACAGTAGTGACTGTGTCCAGACACACGTTCTAGCATTTGGTCTATGAAAGGGAGCGGGAAGTGATCCTTCCTAGTTACTGTGTTCAACTTTCTGTAGTCGATACATACTCGCCATCCTGTGGTTGTACGTGAAGGGACTAACTCATTCTTGTCGTTCTGAACTACAGTAATGCCTGACTTCTTAGGCACAACTTGAATGGGACTAACCCATTTACTATCTGGTATTGGGTATATGATACCCGCATCAAGTAGTTTCAGGATTTCTCCTTTGACTACATCTCTCATGTTAGGATTAAGTCTCCTTTGCATTTCCCTAGATGGTTTGGCATTCTCTTCGAGATTAATGTGGTGCATGCAAATGGTGGGGCTTATTCCTTTGAGGTCTGAGATGGTCCATCCTAAGGCCTCTTTGTGTTCCTTAAGTACTTCTAAAAGCTTACTTTCCTGTTCCGTGTCTAAACATGATGAAATAATGACAGGTAAAGTATCAGAAGAACCTAGGAATGCGTACTTCAACGTACTAGGCAATGTTTTCAATTCAAGCTTGGGTGGCTCAACAATGGATGGAACAAGCTTGGAATCAGAGAGTAAGGGTGGTTCCACTTCATATCTTCAGTGACGTCCATTTGAGGTACAGATTCGAGCAGAGATAGGACGTCACTACAGTATGCATCATCATAGGAATCAGTTAAAGTTCTCCATACATGCTTGAAAGGGGTCGACGGATAGAATGTTAGTCAACGAATCTTGTATTAATCCTTCAATCATATTAACTTCATGCACATCATCATCATCAAGATTCACAGGTTGTTGACTAATATCGAACACATTCAATCTACCGTCATGTTGCCAAAAGACAGTTTCAACACTCCATTACGACAATTAATGATCGTTGGACGTAGCCAAGAAAGGACGTCCTAAGATGACAGGAATGTGACAGTCTGGGTTTTGTACAGGTTGAGTGTCTAAGACAATGAAGTCTACGGGAAAATAGAATTTGTCAACCTTGATCAAAACGTCTTCGACCACTCCACGAGGAATCTTGACAGATCGGTCTGCCAGTTGTAGAGTGATAGATGTTGGTTCAACTCCCCAAGACCTAACTGCTCATAAACAGAATATGGCAGAAGGTTAACACTTGCACCTAGGTCTAATAATGCTTTATCGACCGTGTGTTCTCCTATAGTGCAAGAAATTGTTGGACATCCTGGATCCCTAAACTTGGGTGGAGTTTTGTTCAAATGATGGAACTCACCTGTTCAGCTAAGAAAGCACGTTTGTGCACATTAAGCTTGCGCTTTTGAGTACACAAGTCTTTGAGGAATTTATATGCCGGGATTTGCTATTGCTTCAAGAAAAGGAATGTTGATGTTGACTCTCTTGAACAGATCTAACATCTCATTATAATGGGTACTTTTCTGTTGATAGATCAATCTTTGAGGAAATGGGGCAACAGGAGAATGAGTTGGCAAAGGGACATTCACAGCAGTAGAATTGTCAGGCTTTCCAACTTGCTCAGATTCTTTGGTTTTCTGGGGTTGTGGAGACAGCGTGGAATTTGTATCAGATTCATTAGGTTCGCCCACGTTGTTCTCGATGACTTTACCACTTCGGAGGGTGGTAATGGCATGGACTTGATCGGGTGAGGTTTCATTGCAAGATGATGTGCCTGCTTGAAATATCCTCTTTGGATTTTGTTGGGGTTGGCTAGGAAGTGTACCCTTTTCTCTCTCGCTCATGGAATCGCACATTTGACTCATCTTTTGATCAAGATTTTTCTGACCTTGCACCAGACTCTGGATCATCTCCTCTAGGGTGGATAATCTCTTGTCGGTATTGTGTTGAGGATATGATTGTTGTTGAGGGTTCCTAGGATATTGATAACCTTGATTGTTCTGAGATCCCTGATTGTTTTGATAGCTCTGATTGGGTTGAGATGGTCCTCCCTGAGTGGGTCCTTTGGACCATGAAAAGTTAGGGTGGTTTCTCCATCCTGGATTGTAGGTCTGTGAATAGGGGTTATGCTCTTGTTTTTGAAACATGGCATGTGCCTGTTCAAGCCTAGATTCCTGGACTGCAAGCAAATCAGGGCAATTTTGGAATTGATGGTTGGGATCGTTACAAGCGGCACATACAGACGAAGCGACATGTTCTCGGAGAGTAGTGGTGGAAGGTTTTGAATTTTTATGTAGTTCTAACTCTTCTAATCTCCTAACTATTGATGCCATGTTTGCTCTTCCCTCGAAATCTGCTTCAATCCTAAAAGCCTTAGCTTCGGATGTAGTCTTTCTGGGTTCACGGATGGATTCCCACTGTTGCGTCTTTTCAGCTACTTCAATCAAGAAGTCCCAAGACGCATCAGCAGTTTTGTCTACGAATAGACCATTACACATCGACTCAACCGTTGTTCGGGTGGACACATCTAGACCTTCATACAAAATTTGCACAAGTCTCCATTTTTCAAAACCATGATGGGGACATTGGAGCAATAATTCATTGAATCTCTCCAGGTATCTAGCTAAGGTCTCACCCTCTAATTGCACAAAGCTATTCAGACTTTGACGAATTGTCGCAGTCTTGTGATTCGGGAAAAACTTTTTGAAAAACTCCTTTATGAGGTCATCCCATGTCATGATGGATTGAGGCTGTAAAGCATAAAGCCAGGCCTTTGCCTTATCTTTCAGGGAGAAAGGAAAGAGCCTTAACTTTAGGGTTTCGTCGGACATTTGAGTGAAACGCAGAGTTCCACAAATTTCCTCGAATTCTCTCACGTGGTGGTACGGGTTTTCATTCTCAACACCTCTAAAAATAGGAAGCATCTGTATTGTGCTTGATTTCAGCTCATAATGGCCATTAGCCTCGGGTAGCACAATACAAGAAGGTTGACTGGCTCTAGTTGGGTACATATAATCCTTGAGGGTACGGGGTTCTCCCATTGTTTCGTTTGATCTGGGCTGTCTACCTCAGAACTCAGATTTCGATAGGTTCTTCTTGATTAATTCTAACAAGTCTGTTTGTTTGGTCTCTATAGGTCACAATCATGTCCTTGTAGGTACCTACAACTAAACATGTTGGTCAGACAGAGCAATCGGAAACAATTTGGCCCACAAGGGTTACGAAGATTTGGTTTTGAATGGGTGTTGGACTAACAAGGGATTTTGGTTTTTTTGGTTTAAATTGGGCTTTGGAAAAATTTTGAACTAAACCTAGCATAAATTAGCACAACCCATAAAAGAAAATAAAAACAATAATAATAATTAAGACAAGCCCATAAAAGAAAATGAAAAAAAAAGAAAAAAATAAAGAAAAATAAAGACAAAAATAATTACAGTCCCAAAGAAAAAGAAAAAGAAAATAAAGGAAAAATAAAAATTATTACAATCCCAACTAAATAATTAAATTAATTATTACAAGCCCGAATTTGAATTTAAATGAGGCCCAAGTGGGTTAACTCATGGGTTAGGCTTACTTGATTTTTGGAGGGAAGCCCAAAAATAGGCTTTTGGTCCCCTTTTAGTTGCACAGCCCAGTTGGGCTTTAGGATCGTCCTAAGCAGCTTACGCTCAAGCCCAGCAACAACAGGTGGAACAGAGCCCAGCAGCAGCAGCAACGAAGCCCATATCAAAGAAGGCAGAGCCCAGCAGCACTTGGCAAGCCCAGTTCAGTTGAAGTTGGTGAAGCCCAGTTCAGAGAAGTACAAGCCCACCAGTAGAAGGCAGAGCCCAGCAGCTTCAGTTGGCAGCCCAGTTGCTTTGGCTTGGCAGCAGCAGGCTTGGTTCACCAGCTCCAGCAACAGCAGCAGCAGCAGCAACTCAGTACAGCAACAACAACAACAAAAATACAACACAGCTCCAGCAACAGAAGCTGCACCAGGGTCAGGCAGCTTCTCCTAGCACCAGCTCCAACAACACCTGCAAGTGAACAAGATTGCAATGATCTCAGACAACTTCAAGCACAGCAAGGCCACAACAGCTTCAAGCACAACAAGGCCACAGAACAGCAATGAAAACTTCAAAAATATGGCAGCCAGCTCCCCGGCAGCGGCGCCAAAAACTTGGTGTGAAAATGGGGTTGCACACAAAACTTGCAAGTATACAAGGCCAAGCTTTATAGTATAGGGATGAGTAGGGGTTAGTCCACAGGGAGTGGGAGCATACAAGAAGTTTTCCTAAGCTATCAATAGGCACAAAGCACTATGGCAGTGAGCAAAGCAAGGTAATGTGGCAGATGCAAAGAACTAAAACAGTTAACAAAGCAAAGCAGTTAACACACAATGGCAGCACATCAAAGATTAAATGGCAGAGGATATAAAATAACAATAGCAGGGAACCAAGGCTGTAAGCCAAGGGCAGGGGGAGTTTGTGCACTGATTTCAGTGCACAACAGCTTCAAAATGCAAGAAAAACAGGCAAAACAGGCAAGGAGATAAACTGAACAGGAAGCAAAACAGAACTGAATTTAAGTGACTGTAAAGGATTTGTGGTTAAGCCAAGGCTTAGGATCCACCTTGTGTCCTAATCAAACAACATATTTCTAGGTTGAGTTGAATATCCTATGCATACATCTAGAATGGGAGGAAAACTAATTTGCTCACTAGTTTGCCCCTAGCATTGACTGTCTTTTGACAGAACAATCAATCACAGGCACTATGAGCATCAATCTCTTCCCATTGCTCAAGCAAAACAGGGCATGGAGTTAACTATCCTAGCAACTTGTCATTTGACAGTGCATAAGGCTTCAACTGAGCCTCAGCCTAATGCAGTTTAGCTCATGCTAAACATGTGTATAACAACATCATTCATCAAATAAGCTAAATTAAAATACAACATGAACACAGGTTGCACACAATCAACTGTAGCTAAAATGGAATTTGGAAAATGAAAATAGATTGCAAATATTGTTCACTGGCTAGCCCAGAGATGATTCAAAGTTGTTACAGTTCTTCAATTTATACCCAAAAGAAAAATTAGGGTTACACAAAAAGTAGCAGTAGACAATTTTTTTGGGTTACTCAACTTACCCATGCCCTGAATTTGTCTCCTCTGTCGAACCCATCTCTCTTCTGCTATTGTCTGCTGGCTCAACTCCTCGATTTGGGTCTCCTCTTCAACTATGATGAAACCCTAGTTTCATCTCTCTCTTGATTGTAGCACCTAAGGTGTGTGGGTGCTAAGAACGAGAAAGAGAGGCAACTAGGGAATGGGTTTATGGGATTTTTGGTGATGGACAGGGTATGGAGATGGTGGCGCAGAGGGTGAAGGGATGGAGTTGCAGACTGTTGTCGGGGGAAGAAGAAATAAATTTGGGGAAGAGAAGATTGATGGGAAGAAGGGAAGGGAGTGTTTGGGTGAAGGGTATAGGTTCCGATGCTAGGGTGTGAGGCGGGTGTATCAAAGGTTGATGCTCAGCGAAGCGAAAGCGTAGGATGAAAAGGTAACGGAATGATCCAACGACGCGATAGAAGCGACCGTTGGATGATGAGATGCGACAAAACTGACGGCTTCAGATGGAGTTAGGTACTATAGTGTTTGACGGGAGCTTCGGAGTTTGATACACAATGATGAGGCGACCGTTGGATGATGAGATGGATCCAATCTGACGGCTCTCATGGAAATGGGTATGGATAAAGGAAATGGATTTGGGTAAGGGTTTTGGGCCTTGGGTATGCCAAGCCCATATCTTCTTTAAAAACAATTCTTCCTCTTCAAGCCCACTTCTAGTTGATCCGGCGCTTGCAAACATCATTCTTCGCTTCCTCCTAGCGAGAGTCTTTGCCGTTCCTTTGCTCTTTTCGCTCCGCGAGTTAACCAGGCTTTATTTAGTACCTAAAAATGCAAAATTAATTAAGAAAAGTATTTATTCTTGAAAACAACGAAAATACAGAATATGGGATAAAATGTAGAATTAATGCACAAAAGATGAGTTAAATGCCAAGAAAAATATATAGAAATATGCACTTTTTAGCACTCATCATTCCTCTAATTCTGATTTTTGGAAAGAGAAATTCGTCTAAGGATTACCCCCTATGTTTGTTGAAAGGGTTAGAAATAGACTAAAATCAAAAAATATTCAACAACGTATTGAGTATGGCGAATATACTTTTGGCCAACTATCTTCCGAAATTGTATGTGAAGGTCTAGCTTTATGCTCAGACATAAAGCTACATAGAAAAATACAAAAGAATAAATTATCTAACAAGCAAGAGTTAGGTGATTTTTGTGAGCAATTTGGATACACTAATACACCATCCGCGTTATTATCTAGGAAGAAAGGTACTCGACCACCTTCCCATAACAATCCTAAGACTACTAGATATCCTAATAGGTATCCATTGAAATCTAAACGACCCAATTTTAGGAAAAACAACAATAAGACACAACAATTAAATAAAAAGACTAATAAGTCACTTCCGGTCTGTTACAAGTGTGGAAAAATTGCGCATTATAGTAATAAGTGTCGTACAAAACAAAAAATAAATGAGCTTAATCTAGACGAAGGTCTCAAACGTCAATTAGAAGAAGTCCTCTTAATGGACTCCGATCTATCTGAAGAGGATGAATCATCCTCCTCAGAGAATGATCAGGTACAATTTCAGGATTGGAGGATGATGAATGTACATATGGTTGTTCTTGTAAAAATTGTTTTCATAAACAAATATCTAGTCTAGGAATTAATGTCCTCACCAATGAAGAAAATTTTATATTAGAGTTAATTGATAAAATTGAAAATCCAGAATCAAAGCGAATAGCTTTAGAAAAATATATTGAAGTAGCTAAAAGAGCACCAAAACAAGAGAAAATCGAAACTTCTTACAAACCTTATAGTTTTAAGGAAATAATGGCAAGAGTAGAAAATCATCACATTAAAAAAGAACCACCAGTCAATGATCTTAGGGCAGAAGTTAATCAGGTTAAAGAAGAATTAAGAAGTCTTAAGCAAAGAGTCCAGATATTGGAACTTCATAAACCAGTAGACTGTGAGTATGACTCACAAGAAGAAAACTCTTTTGATGAAATTTTACAAAACTACCAGGCTCATATTACTACACATATAGATAAACCAGAATCACCTACTAATAACCAGGATATCGAAAACATGCAATTTATTAATATAATAGATACAGTAATCACTCAAAAGTGGTACACCTTAGTCACCCTAATCATACGAAAAGAATACCGTTTTGAAACTATGGCACTCATAGATTCGGGTGCAGATCTAAACTGCTTAAATGAAGGATTAGTTCCCACAAAGTATTTTAGCAAAACAACCCAAGTTCTTAATACTGCAGATGGAAACAAATTGATAATTAATTACAAGTTATCTGATGCTGCGGTGTGTAATAGTGGTATTTGTCTAGCGACACCATTTATCATGGTAAAGAATTTATCTCAATCCTGCATATTAGGGACTCCATTCTTGAATATGTTATACCCGTTAAGTATTAACAATACGGGAATTGAAGCCCTCATTCAGGGACATAAAATATTATTTGAATTTGTCTCTGAACCTAGGCAAAAATTTATTAACCAGGTTCAAGAAAAAATCAAGCACAAAGAAAATTTTTTGTTCTTCTTAAAAGAGGAGATTCATTATAAGAAAATAGAAGATAAACTAAATTGCCCAAAACTCCAAAAACAAATCAATGATTTTAATGATCTTCTAGTGAAAGAAGTTTGTGCTGAAATCCCAAATGCATTCTGGGAAAGAAAACAACATATAGTAGAATTACCTATGAACCAGATTTTTCTGAAAAAAATGATTCCAACAAAAGCCAGACCAATTCAAATGAACAATAAATTATTAGAAATATGTAAATCTGAAATTCAAGATTTACTAGATAAAGGTTTGATTAGAAAAAGTTATTCTCCTTGGAGTTGTCCTGCATTTTATGTAGAAAAAGCAGCTGAATTAGAAAGAGGAGTTCCGAGATTAGTCATCAACTATAAGCCTTTGAATAAAGCATTAAGATGGATTAGGTATCCAATTCCTAATAAAAAAGATCTTTTAGATAGATTACATAATGCTGTCATATTTTCAAAATTTGACTTAAAGTCATGATATTGGCAAATTCAAATCGCAGAAAAAGACAAGTGTAAAACTGCATTTACGGTTCCCTTTGGACATTATGAATGAAATGTTATGCCATTTGGTTTAAAAAATGCTCCATCAGAATTTCAACATATTATGAATAACATATTTAATTCTTATTCAACTTTTACAATTGTATACATTGATGATGTATTAATATATTCTGAATCAATTGAGCAACATTTTAAACACTTATCAATATTCCTCAAAATAGTAAAACAGGCCGGATTAGTGGTATCTGCAAAAAAGATGAAAATATTTCAAACCCAGGTTAGATTCCTTGGTCACAATATTAATAAAGGTACTATAATACCTATAGAACGGGCTATATCCTTTGCTGATAAATTTCCTGATGAAATCAAGGATAAAAAACAATTACAAAGATTCTTAGGAAGCTTAAATTATATAGCAGATTTTTATAAGGATTTAGCTAAGGATAGCAAACCTCTATATGCAAGATTACGGAAAAACCTTGCTAATTGGAGCAGTGAGCATACAACTGCTGTTATAAAAATCAAAGCTAAAGCTAAAGAATTGCCATGCCTAACTATAGCGAATCCAACAGCCTACAAAATAGTTGAGACTGATGCTTCAGATGTCGGATATGGAGGAATCCTTAAACAAAGGATTCATAATAAAGAGCAATTAGTAAGATATACCTCAGGTGTATGGAAATCGGCACAAAAAAATTACTCAACCATTAAAAAAGAAATATTGGCAATAATTCATTGTGTTACTAAATTTGAAAGTGATTTGTTAAACCAGGAATTTCTTATTAGAGTGGATTGTCAGGCAGCTAAGGAAGTATTGGTAAAGGATGTTAAAAATTTAGCCTCTCGGCAAATTTTTGCAAGATGGCAAGCCATTTTATCAGCGTTTGATTTCAAAATTGAATATATAAAAGGTGAAACTAATTCTCTACCTGATTTCTTGACTCGTGAATTTTTGCAGGGGAAGCATGGACTGCCAGATAACTAGGGGAAATGATCCTCAATTTTCTTACCCATCTCCTAATAAAAGGAACAAAAGTAATCCTATTAGGATTAAAGGAAACCCAAATAAGGGAAAACAATATTCTTCTTCAGAAGAAAAGTCGGCATTTATAATGTCCACATCAATACCGCTTTTAGCGGTTGAAACAGAACATGCTAACAGAGATCCTGCAGAAGTTGCAAGCATGTACTTAAAAGAGCATATTTTACCACATTATGGTAAAACTAGAGAGTTTTATGAAACAATACTCATAGAGACAGGATCTATCCTTTTAACACATAACACGCCCAACAGTAATGGTAATGGTCCTCCTGCGTTCTCCAAGCTTGTTATTCTTAAGGTATTATCATACCGAGATTGGGGAATGAACCCTCATGGGTTAAAAAAAATTCAATGATCACCCCCATATCAAACCGAGATTATATTCTTATACTGATTATATTAAAGCATGGACACATATTTTTTGCTATCAAACTCAGAGATTCTCTCATTCCTGGTATATTGGTTTTAAACTCAATACAATCAAAGAGCTACCAAATTGGTTCAGAGCATGGCTAAGTAGCTGGGGGCCATGCCCGGAGATTTTACCTGCATATATTGTAGATATGTTAAATATGTTTATCAAGGCTAATAGCCAATCTTATGATATAAGAAGATTAATGCAGTGGTTCTTTATACTGTATGAAATCCCATGGATTCTAAGATGGAATTATTCGATTCCACAAGATAATGATCCTGATTGGGATTATATCCCTTATTTAGAAAGGCAATTATATATCAAATGGTGGGATAGATATAATGCAGCACATCTACAACCATCTACATTTAACATGCATTTTGTTGCAGCTCAGCTTATGGTATCGGCATCAACCACCTCAATGCCGATGGAATTTTCAACCCACATACTCGCACTAAAGAATAGGCACAGGGACTTGTCAAAGGAATAATTTAAGAAGCAGATTTTGGAGGCACTTGATAACGAAGATTTGGGTTCCCAACCGTCCTCGTCAAAAACCTTTGAGGAAGAAGAGATAAAATCGGAAAATACAGAAGACCTAAATGCAAATGGTGATGATTTCTTTGGAATGATTTAAGGTTTATATGGTTCGAAGAAGATAGAAAAATTCTAATTATTTTCCGGCAAAAAAAAATAAAATAAAATTGGTCAACTTTTCATCAAAAGGAAGCAGGATCGACTCCACTATTCATCAAGGACACGTATTTGCTTCAAAATAGTAAAAGTGAAAAGGTTTAATATTTTCCAAAAAAGAAAAAAGGTAAATCTTATCTAAGATTTCCACCTTAGATATGTCTTCCACTTGTCTACCACTTATAGGTTGTTGTGATTATAGATAGGATTCTCAAAAAAGAAAATCTTATCTCTTTTGTTTCTTGCAAACTTTCCCCTATATAAATACCCGTTAAGGGAAAGGGAAAGGGCAGGTTTTTAGTTCTCAAGAGTCATTGTCTATAAGTTTGAGAGTGAAAGTTTCTGAGTGTTTCCTGCTTTGAGAGTGATAGTTTGTGAGTGTTTTCATGTTCTAAGTGTGATTTTGAAGTTGTTTGGTGTGCTATCTATTAAGGAATAAAAGACTACTTTGTAAGTATCTCTACCCGTTATCTATGTTTTAAGTTTCTTTTAATTATGAAGATTCCTTTTAATTTCCTATTAATCATCATTATTTCTATTTATTAGTTTTAATAATATATTCTATTTTGAAGTTTTATATATATATATATTCTGTTTCAATATAAAGATTATATATATATATATAGTGATAAGTGCTTTATATTGGTATATTGAATTACGAAGTATAATGCTTAACATTTGAATTACGTAATTCCGACATCGACGTAATCTTTGTAACTCGTTACTAGAGTGTGTAGTGAACATAGGATTGAATTCATACCTAGAAAACTATATCTAATTTCATGATTTTAAGGAAGTAGATGTACAAACTTGTTTCATTTTCGAAAGGAAATCAAAAGGATTAATGGTCCGGTTTTCATTGAAGATCTTAAGGTTGGACCGATCCTAACCTATATAGAGAATCAAGGTAGAACCGATCCTAGTATTTGTTGGGAGTAAAGGTAGAACCGATCCATACCTATATTTGGAGTCAAGGTAGAACCAATCCTAACTTTCTTTAAGAGTCATGGTAGAACCAGTCTCAATAGGAAAAACCGATTTCTCTAAGTCACATACACTTTAGGGTTTGTGTGATTTGGAAATTAGGTTTGCAGAATTACGACATAATGAGTAATTTGAACAAGTGCTGAAATATTATTTCTTGATTGTTCAAAGATATTTCTTGATACTCAAGCTGAGATCCCAACCCAAAATAGTAGATAATTTTTTGAGATTTTTGAAATTAATATGTTTTGTTTTGCCAGCAATCAAAACATATCTCTGAAAAGATATATTAGTTAAGTGCTAGCTAATATTGGGTTGTCCATGAAGATTTTGGTTACACAGTCGGATATTGGTTGGAATTCATAAAAGTCGAATTTAGGTGCTTTATTGTATGTCTGAAGAATATATTCGGTTATGGAAATTCCTTGGTGTCCAAACAACCTTTGTGTATAAATAATAAAGCTTGTTCTTCTTACAAACTGATCCTGAGCCATCCTATATCTCTCCAAGAACCATACCTCTACCCATATGATAATATTTCTGTCTACTTCCATGGCCTCTACTTCAAACTTCAACTCAAAACGAAAACTATATGTCCATGCCTGGAGATCTTTTCCCAAAGGTCTTTCTAAACCCTGACAACATCCATATCAAAAAAGACTTAGGCTGGAAGTGGTGCTTTCATTGGAAAACTATATAGCAATATCTGTTTTGAAACATCTATAGTCAGCAACTTCATTAATCCAAGCTAGGAAATACACAGCAGAATTGAGGTTGATATATGTAACAGAAGAAGAACTTTTAACACCCTCAGACTCACTAGTGATGAAGACTACAACACTATCATAAGAGAAGGTACTAGAGGTGTCTTTATAAGCTTATGGTTCTTGTTGGAGTTTCTACTGGTGGTCCAGAGATGATAGATGCAGAACTTTTCATAAAGGTTGAAATATGGATGTTAATTATAAGAATGCCCACTCACATCATTTCAGATATTAGAGGCATTCTCAAGCCTGCTGGAGCGTATCAAGACCTTCGAAAAAACCCTATGGTTGATACAGATATGAGAACAATATGAAGGTCAAAATGAATATTGATGTCACCAGGCCTTTGAAATTTGAAATTTTAGCTTTTGAAACTACAACTGTATCCCACTGGATTTAATTTTCTTATGCTCACAATGGCATCAAGTTTTAAAGAGTTTTCAGAATCCTTGACCACCCTAATCATCTATGTGCGATTCCTGCAAACCTAACCCATCCAACTTATACCCTAACTTCATCCCCAACATCTTCTCCTACACCCAGACAGAAAGTCATTCTCAATGGTGGAGCTATCATCCGCAATAATTGCTCTAATAAATATGCTTTAATGGAGGTTGAAGCTACGATGAAACATGCTAAAAATATTGAGCTGAAAAATACAATTGCAAATCTTGGTGCCTCCTCCAACAATCCTATCATATTTGGAGATAATCACTAACATGCTTTTGGGAGTGGAGGATTTATTCAGAATTCTGATGTAATTGCTTGCCAGATCACAAACAATAAGCTAACTCTTGCTAAAAAAATCCTCAATACCTAGAAGAAGAAACCCACAAACCTAAAGTTTGGTGCCAGAGCCCATGGGAAAGATAATACTAAAAGCTCCAATGTGGTATCTCTATATATCCATTATTTTCCCTGTCACCAATCCCCTAATACCTTTACCTTTTGAATCCATCACATCCCTAGCTCAAATCAAAGCAAAAATGGATGTTGACCTTAAAAATAAAAAGAGGGATGCTTGAGAAGAAAAGAAAAGGCACACCAGTTCAAAGATAACATCGACAATCAAGCCCTGCTGACCAACACCACCCTGGAACCAGAAAGAAAGAATCCAAGTAACCCCCAAAATCCTGGAAAAAAACACAAAAGATTATGCTGCTGCAAACAAAAGATTTCACTTGGTTGAGTACATTGGCTTGGCTATGATAGTACCATGCAAAGCACTCCATTTGACAATGGGGTAACTTCCCTATGCTCCATAACTTTTTTTTATTTCTCTTATTTTCCTCTATCTTTTCATAGATTAATTTCAAAACATAATTAATACACACCTAATACATTATTGTTTAAGTTTCCCAGACATGCTTCCACCAATTTGAATCGCATGTTAAAAAACCTACTTTCAGATATCCTATTATCTCATACTTCTGGCAATTTTTACTGTTGTGGCATGGATTATTAATGCTTGGCACAAAATATACTAAGAGGTATCTAAATGAAATCCTTAACAAACTAAACCATGACATTTTATTTCTCTCTAAAAAAAAAACTTAGGAAAAATTATGAGGGAGGTAATTGTGCAAAATTATTGATTGGTGGAACTAGGAGGTGCTAATGGCACCTGCTGGTGGGATATCCTTAATATGAAAAAAAAAAATCTCCATTGAGGTTATTGATTACTCCTTGAGCCATATTAATGCTATAGTCAATACTTCCCATAGTCCTCATTGGCTCTTCACTGGTTATTATAATAGTTCTTATGAGCTTTCTAAGAAAATGGACTCTTGGAAAATGATTGGGAATACCGCTATCTCCAACCAGCTTCCTTGACCTTTGGATATTTTAACATTATACTACATGACTCTGAAAAGTACAGTTCCTATCCAATAAACATTGTCGGGGCAAATTACTTTAACAACAAAATTATTGATCTGGATGTCACTGGTATTGGTTGCACTGGTTGCCCATTTACTTGGTCAAACAAAAGATCTGGTCCATCTCTTACTGATCAAAGACTTCTCCGGGGTCTAGCCTCTGAAAGATGGTTGTTGCTTTTCCCTAATATCATCATATCAAACATGTTGGCTATTAGATATGATCACCACCCTATCATGTTAAACTTAAACCCTCATTGAAAGAGTGGAAGCATTCCTTTCAAAAAATTTGGGCATTGGATTAAACATGAATATTGCAGGAAAATCATTAAAGAATGCTGGAATAAATAATTATCAGGGCCAACTGTTTTGCTAATAGCCAGAAAACTGAAGGATATCAAGCTTTTTATCGAAGTATGAACAATGAGGTCTATGGAAACATCAAAACCAACATTGAAGACATAAAAAATCATATGGACTGGCTCTACAAGAACTACTTCAGACATGAAATAGGCCAAGTTATCAACAATGCTAGGAAAAAGGTCAATGATTGGTATGACATAAAGAATTTTATGGAATACTAAAACTAGAGAACAAACCATAAAGCTATGGAATAAAAACACAAAGCTCTTTCACAGGTCTACTAAATGCAAAATTAGGAGGAACAAAATTGATACCATACAAAACGGGCATGTAGTTTGGATTACTGAGGCTAAATAAGTTAAGAATCTTTTATTTAAGGTTTTAATTTTATTTTATGAAAATGAGAATTAGTAATGTGCATTTACTAGTTGGAGATTTTCCAAAGATATTTTCGGTCAATATTTTGGACAGAGCATTTCCAGGAATTATGGAAACCGAATTTGGAATTTATTGCATATCTTGAGAATATTTTCGGTTTTGGAAATTCCTTGATGTCCAAACTTCCTTGATCTATAAATATGAAAGTTTTCATTTCGATCAAACTAATCCTTCGTGACAGCAAACTTCCTCGGTTGTATTGTTACTGGTGAAGCCGCCTATTCGGAGAGGAGAGTAACCTAATTAGGAGAAATCTCTTACGACCGCTCAGTTTAAAGTCTTCTTTGGGATTGAGAAGCTCGATTAGTACCGTTGGTGGGAAACTAGATAATTGCGGTTTATCTTGTGTTTTCGATTGATTTGATTGACTAATGGTTGAAATTTGATTGCACCTAGTTTGTTTATTCTTGAGAATCTTCTCTTCTGATATAAGATTCACTCAAACTAGATCGAAGTTTCGACATGGATTTTTAGACTGTTTGTAGATTGAAAGACGTATTGTGATAATCCATTGTTAACAGACTCCTTTCTGTGCGTGATTGATCACAAGAGATTCAAGTTTTTATGTGCAGGTGTTTATTAAAGATTTAAGAAGATTTGAAGACAAAGAAGATATTGAATATTTCTGATTTGGGGTTCATAATCTTTGGTGTGCACAATACTTGTTTCGCTATAGAGGATCCAACTATAATCGGTTTATCCTTGTGGTAGATTAGATTGGTTAGTTGTGTATATCGGCATCAATACAATTCTTTGTGATTAAAAGTATTGATTGCAAAATAATAACAATTACTTCGGTAGTTAATCATAAAATAGATCTAAGAACCTGACGAAGGAGTTTATTGAGATAAACAGAAGAGCCTTTGTCGAGCTCACACCACATGGTTGAAAAAAGTTGCTACCAAACCGATTTGTTGTTCCTTTACTGTTTGGAATACGAACCAAATGAATTGTTCCAAGTATGTGACTTATTCATAAGTTGGAGGCGTGGAAATACAGACAGAACTAGGTGAACTATAGTTTTAGTTGCTTGGTCTCAACTATACGAAGTTGGTTTGATTTTGTATAGCGGCTTAATCCTGAGAGTATTCAATTCTGCACAAGGTCCCGAGGTTTTTCTGCATTTGCGGTTTCCTCGTTAACAAAATCTTGCTATGTATTTTACTTTTCTATTTCCGCAATTATAATTGTTTTTATTATAATTAGAAGTAAAATACACAAACTTTAATTCCTATTTACTTTATAAGTAATCCTATTGTGTTTGGTTAAGTCTGAACCTTTTATCAAGTAAACATACTTCGTTGTTGTATTGTCTCGATCTCGTATCCATAGACGATCACACGAAGTGTGAACCGATTAGTTGTATTTTCTCGACTCAGTCCATAGACAATCACTTTCGGAGAAAGGACTTATAGGTGGAAAAGTTTTAGCTTGAGGTATTTTTGGGTACCCTTGCCTTTTCACCAGTAATTGGAAGGCTATCTGGGATATGGATTCCAGTTTTTCAAATTTTCCTATAAAAATGTGCCCATGGAATACTCCCTACTAATGCTAAAATCTACAACATTCTTCACTATATTGATCCCATGTGCAAGTTGTGCAATAATAGAGAGGAAACCATGACACATTCATTCTTAAATTTCCCTATTGCTACCTCTTTCTGCCATCAACTATTAGGACCAAGTCATGCAAATTTTAATCTTACCACAATTTTTCTTGATTGGCTCAATTCTTGGTTCACCTCAGAGAACCCCAATCCTCTCTACAACAGTTACATTTTTTCCACTACTTGCTGGTACATCTGGAAGGCCAGGTGTGACTTTACAATCAATCACTCTGAGCCTAATGCGAGACATACTATTCAGAGCATCAAAAAACATATATGCTCTCATAACATAATACATCATCCACGGGACCACATTCTCAATCATGTCTCTTTCATCCTGAGGACAATATTGTTGTGGATACTGATTTATATTCTCCCATCTCTACTGAGCATAGAGCTGGCTTTGGAGTTTTCATAAATATATACACTCTTCAAGATCCAGAGACCCTATATTATTACACTGCTGTGATTGATACTGAATTTGCAGAAATCACAATTGAAACCAGAAGACATTCAAGACACTTTGGAGGCGGAGTAGCAACAAAAGGAGATGATCTAGCCGTCCACTAGGCAAAGGAAATGCAACGCACCAATATTGAAGTTCAGACCGAAACAATGGAGATTCTAGTTCGCTTTACCATGCTTTACCACAATGCCGTAAGAGGAAGGTTTCATCTTAGCTACCATGAAAGAATTAGAAAAGACAATGACGAAGAAAATGGCATAACCAAAATCATTTCTTTTGTTCCAGTAGGTCTTAAAACTATTCATAGAACTCAGAATTTAGATTCTTTCAATTTAGTTATGGTATGTAAAAACTCTAAACATAGGAGTAGTGGAAGGATTT
Source organism: Papaver somniferum (assembly GCF_003573695.1). Lineage (NCBI taxonomy): Eukaryota > Viridiplantae > Streptophyta > Magnoliopsida > Ranunculales > Papaveraceae > Papaver > Papaver somniferum. Next base: position 23,543,730 of record NC_039368.1, on the reverse strand, counting down.
ATGTCTATAACTTTGTTATGTACTTTTCTCGGGCTTTCCTAAGTTTTGCTATGAAAAAATAAAAAAAATATATATAAGAAGAGCACCACAACAAAATATTAACTTCTAGTTCATGGTTGTTTCGACTCTCAAAAAAAAACTTGATCAAATCTTTTAAGTTAGTGTCCATCTAAGATTATCTATGAGACCCTCTATAATAAACAACCATTTAGAAAAATAACAGAGTATGATTAAGAAACAAAATCACTATTGCACTTGATAAGAAAATGTAAAACCTAATCACACTAAATGGTTCCACAGGAAAAGGAACTCCAAAGTGTTGGTCAATTAATAACTTCGTAACTTTTACTGTTTTTGTTTGTCGTTTCAAAGCCCTTCCATCAGGAGTTTAACCAATTTCTTTTCTTGCGTAGTCATATAAATCATCCTATAAATAAATTATTAATTGTACGTAATTAGGTCTATGACCCCTTAAGGATGCATTTAGACAAAATCACATTTATCCATTACATTTTCTTTATCTGCTTGCGGTGGTGTGTAATAACGGACTCTTACACATTTCTTAACTTACTAGGCATTCGTTTAGCTGTTTAATTAAACTAATGAGAACTAATTAATAAAGTTTAGTCTTTGATTGGTAAGAGCAACTGCAGTGGTACGAGTATAACCAAAGACCAAAGAGGGAAAAAAAGATCAAATTTTGGGTTTAGTATGGTGTGTGACGCTACGGTGGAAAGATTAAATTTGGTCAGACGTACATTATACGTTCGCCTGGTGTGGGGCGTAGACTATACCAACGCCTGATTGGGACGTGCACTAAAAAAAAAAAATGAAAGAAGTGGGACGGAGGTATAATGCCCGCCCCACTAAAATGATTTTGGAAACAAAGAATGGGGCGGGGGTATAATGCCCGCCCCATACAAAATAATTAAAAAAAAAAAATGGGGCGTAGACTTTACGTACGCCCCATGTGAAGCGTAAACTATACCAACGCCTGGTGTGGGACGTAGACTATACCAACGCCTGATGTGGGACGTGCACTATATGTCCGCCTGGTGGTGGGGCGTGAAGTATATCAACGCTCGACTATATCTGGGTTTAGTCTTGGTCCCAGACCAAATATACTCTGGGTTTTAGTCGTTGATCAAAATTTGATCGATAGTACGTTCCACTACGTCTGTTCAAAAGACCAAATATTTGGGTTTACTCTCCCACTGTGGACGCTCTAAGAGCGACTGCAATGGTACGACTAAACTCAAAGATCAAAGACTAAAAAAAAAAGACTAAATATGAGTTTAATTTGTATTGTGACGTTACGGGGAGAAGACCAAATTTGGTCGCGCGTAAAACAGTTTTACGCATGAAGACGGGCGGAAGTATTAGTTACGTTTCATTTCTGGGCGGAATTATAAATTACGTTTCAAACGGGCGTAAATATAAATCACGTTTGTTATCAAGCGTAAATAAAAATTACGTTTGGTAAGGGGCGGAATCTTAAATTCCGCCCGTTGATCAGACGGATTCCAAATGACCGCTCGAAGAAACGTAAATCTAAATTCCGTCCGAGTTAAACACGGTCACACAGCACGTGTGAGATCAGACGGGCGGAATTTTGGTGTCCGCGTGATGAGTTTTACGGACGGACATGTTCTGTCCGCTGATGAATTTGTCAGGCGTAAAAAATTATTACGCCTGAGACGGGCGTAACCAAAATTTCCGTTTCATTAGGGTTTAGGGTTATGGCGAGGTTTCCTGTCCGTCCGATCAAATCGGGCGTAATCTTAATGAACCGCACCTTCCACCAATACCGCCTCTCCTTCCCAACCACAACCCATCTCTTCTACACGAGGCTTCTTCTTCTCAGTTCATTTTCTTTCTTCCACAGTTCATACACAGTTCATATTCTTGTTTGCTTCACGGCTCCTCTTCAGTTCATATTCTTGTTTGCTTCACGGCTCCTCTTCAGTTCATATTCTTGTTTGCTTCACGGCTCCTCTTCAGTTCATTTTTTCTTCCTGATACTATTTTTTTCTTGGCGAATACAAATGAATGATATGAAAATGTGAAAGGAATTCATGTGGTATATATAGGTATAAAATAAACCCGTTATTAACATTCAATTTCAAACGTTCGAAAGATATAAATATCTTACCAACGGTCAAAAATCTGCTACGCAATCCAACGCCAACGTTCGAAAAATTTATCATTCTAACGTTCAAAAATTTCATTTCATGTTTCATAATTTTTCTCAGGCGTAAAAAAAAGTCCGTTTGGGAGGGGCGGAATTTTGGTGTCCGCCCCAGACAGGCGGAAATTTCGTGTCCGCCCCGTACTGGCGGAAATCTGGTGTCCGCCCCAGACAGGCGGAAATTTGGTGTCCGCCTGGCAACGTGCGGAATTCTTCTGTCCGTCTCATCAGGCGTAAATTTATGTTACGCCCGCAACAAACGTAAATTTAAATTCCGCCCCACCAACATACGTAAATTTGGTTTACGCCCGTTAACAAGCGTAAATTTATGTTACGCCCAGCATCAAACGTAATTTAAGTTTACGCCCGACTATATCAGAATTTGGGATTTGGTCGCGACCATATTTGGTCTGGAATTTGGTCTTTGGTCCAAATTTGATCTTTACTCCGTCCCACTGTGTTAGGATCTCATCCCATAAATTTGGTTATACTCGCCCACTGTGGATGCTCTAAGTAACTAATTCATGACCTAATTGTGTTTAGATTAGTCTCGTTGGTCACTACATGTTGGACGTAACAATACAAACAAACAAGTCGCCCCACTTTGACCCTGACAACGATCATGATCGCAGCACCATTTTGGATGGTTCAGTTCAAAGTGTGTCTCGGAATCTTTACCGTTATCACCAAAAATTCCAACATTACAAATACAAAGAAAACATAGACTTAATTACTTGATTGGCTATTAACCTGTTAACTATATAAAAGACTATGATAATACCTTTGGCCAGTGACGGAGCTGTTAAGAGACAAACGGGGGCTCTAGACCCCACTAGTTTTTGAAATTTAGTTAGAGAAGCCTAGGTAATTTAGTGATATTTGATAGTTGTGGGGCAAAGATAATTAGAAATGTTGAATTTTTTTTTGGGTCACTTATTAGATTTCTTTTGTCTTTTATGATAGCGGTAGAGAAATATCTCTCGTCGTTACCCATTCACTCTCACAAGTTCACTCGACCTGGCGACAATATCACTTCTCAGTTATCAGTGAACCAAGATGAAGGAGAAGAATAGGCTCAATAATACTAGATGGTCCAAACAAAGATGGTCCAAACAAAGAAAAACATAGTTTATCCGCAGGTTTACTTATTGTTGACATTGGCGTTGATTTTACCGGTTACTACTGCGTCTGTAGAAAGACTTTTTTCTGCTACAAAGATAATCAAGACTATGTTGCGTAATAGAATGGGTGATGAGTGGTTGAACGACTGCTTACTTGCGTATGTTGAAAAAATAATTATGGATAGCATTGTCGATGACATTATAATGAAACATTTTCAGATAATGAAGCCACGCAAGGGACGGTTGTAGATTGACACTTGTGTGTATAAAGCGAAGTGGAGAAAACATGACACACTATAGATTAACATCAGGTTTACTTATATGAATGACTTTTTTGCTCCATAGTTTTGGGATGACTATGGGTTTTTTTTTGTCGTTAATGTAATTACGAAGTCTTTCTCATGACTCAGCTGTAATATACCCTCTTTTTGTTAATATATATTTATATAAAGGTTTTTTTTGGAAATGGGTTAGATTGTCGCTCACTGTCAGATGTTGAGTATAATTCATGTTTTCTTATATCATTCCTGCTATGGTGGTTGCGAAAACTTCATCATGTTCTGCGAAAATGGTAAGCTTTTATGTTTTTTTATATTGGTAAGCTTTACACTTCACTATATTGCATTATAATTTTACACTTCTTTTAATTACAATGATGTGTCAATATATTGGTATATGAGCTGAACTTTACTTTAGTTTGTTTTTTGTTCGCAGGAGGTGACGAGAGGCTGGATTTCAAAACACTCCAAGTGCTGACACTAACATTGGAGTAGTTTTTGTGTCCACGGGTAAATACTCTAAATGATCTACGCATGGTTCAAAAAAAAATTTCCGATGAATGTTGTCACTGCCTCTGACCAAATGATAAACTTTTTTAAATCTGGGATTTTCTTTACCCCTCACATACCTAACAGCCTTGGTAGAGATATTATCAATATTCTTCAAGTAAAAAAAATTAGGCTTGATAACAAATATTTAGGAGGTCCTCTGTTTACTCATAAGTCTAAAATTAAGTGTTTTGATAATCTTTCTGATAAAATTGGGGGTAGGATAAAGGGATGGAAAAGCGATTCCATAAGGCTGTCCTAGAGTCTTTACCTGTCTACACTATATCTACGTTCATCCTCCCTAAAGCCATCATCAAAAGAGTTACTAGTACCATCAGAGATTTCTGGTGGGGTAAGCTTGAGCCTAGGAAAGGGTCTTATATCAAGGACTTGGGTGGTCTTTGGAAAAGTAAAGAAAAAGGCGGTAATGGTCTAAAAAAAATGGATTTAATGAATCTCTCCCTAATAGCTAAGAATGGCTGGACGCTTTTCCACCAACCAAATTCCATCTTCTCTAAAACCATGAAAGGGAGGTACTTCACTAAAACTAACCCCTTTCATGCCACTTATAATGAGGGTACTTCCTGCGCTTGGAAGGGTGTCTATAAAGGCATTCAGATCATCAAAAACTTTAGTATCTGGCAAATAGGTAGTGGGAAAAATGTTCATATTTGGAAGGACAAATGGATACCAGATGAGAATGGTAATCCTATATGCCTCGATGATACATGGGATGTGTCCAATTAAAATATGGTCAGTGAGTTGATGAATCAAACTGGATGGAATCTAGATTTATTAACTCTTCTCTTTGAATGGGAAACTATCACTAAAATCCTTACCATCACGCCTAACACTGAGAGTGATGACACTCTAAGATGGCTTGATGACCCTCGGGGGAAATTCACAAGTAAATCTCTGTATGATCTGTTGGATAAGAAACATCTGCAACTTAAAGACAATCTATCTTGCAAAATTTGGAGTCTAAATGCTATCCCTAGAATCCAATTCTTCATTTGGAAAATGAAAAACGATCTTCTTCCTTTTAGAGGTTACCTTGCTAGATATATTAGCTACATTGATCCTGTTTGCACTTTGTGTAATAACTCATCTGAAACAGAGGAACATTCTCTTATGCATTGTAACTTTACTAGAGGTGTCTGGTCTCTTTGCTCGCTCAATATGGACAACTCCTGCAATGGCTTTACCAATATGACTGACTGGTTTCAAAGTTGGTTCAATAGTGGCAATCCCCAAACTCCATGGGGATGATGGGCTCGTCTCTGCGGCACCATATGCTGGTTTATTTGGAAAACCCGTTGTGATAGAGTGTTTTGAAATGTTAAACCGTGCCCTAGGTTCACAAGTAACCAAATAATTGAGCACCTGACTACTGCTATGAGAGTGCAACACATAGATAGAACTAATATCCCTGACAGAAGGACTGTAGCTATGGAAACTTCTCTACCTCTGATTGTTTCCTTTGTTTTCACCTCAGCTTTTGACAAAATAACAGGTCTAACAAGAATTGGTTTTTGCATTCTAGGTCCCTCTGGATAAACAATTGGAAGGAGAACTAGAAGTATCAGAGCACATAGAAGAGAAGAAGCTGAATGCATCGCAGCCCAAGACGCTCTAGAATGGGCAGAAAATCTACAATGCAAGAAGCTAAACCTTTTGGGTTGTAACCAGAACACAATGAAAGATCTTCAAGGAAGGACAAGAACTAGCTGGAAAACAAATGCTAGAATGGATAGTTTAATTTTAAGTTTGAAATCTTTTGAAACAATACTTTGTAAGTCCGTTAAATATGGCGAATTTCCTGATCTCCAAAAGCGAGCTAGAGCTGGAGGAAGATCTCAAAGTCCTTAAATATGGGAGGCTCCTTCCCTTGTTACTATTTGTCAGTAACTCAACTTTCTTATTTATAAAAAAAAAATTACTTGATTGGCAAACGAACATCATTCCTGTAAATACAGACAGTTTGTCCCAAGTTAATTCTCGTTGGTGTGAATACCCTAGATGGCAGGATCACTTAATTAGATAGTTTTTTTTTCTTTTGAAAATTACTTATATTGAAAAGAAAAAAAACGAGTTACACACAATTTTCCAAAATGTTGGTTTTCTTTATTTCATCTAACTGAATTGAGATATTGGTGTCTACCAACATATTGTTAACCCTATCTTGAAAACTAGAAATTACAACTGAATTTGAAAAACTTAAATCCGATAATAAAGCAGATCCTAAGAAGCGAGGCATAATCTAACTCAATTAGATAGTTAGATTCGTATTATGTATAAATTTTGTATCTAATGAATGGAGAGTCCATTTTGAAATCGTCCTCCCTGCACCAGACTATTCTAACCTTGCAAGCCGATTATAAGGTTACTTGGTAAAAGCCATAACATGATATCGGAACTAGGACACAATGATGTCTGAACCTTTTTTAGGCTCATGAAAGGAATTTACGCATTCAGCTTTGCTTCTTGTAAATCTAGAACTTGGAACGTTTGGCCCTGTCTTGCCGTTGGGATGGGGAGGAATAGTCAACCCTTAAACCATAACAGCTCGTTCAGTTCGAGATTTTCAAATCCCAGGATTTGGATTATGGGGTTATCCAATTCCTAGAATTGAATTCCAGTGAATCAATTCGTTAATCATAAAAACTATGTGCGGTTGGATTAATCGGATTATACTATAATCCAAACCTATAATATTACTCAAGTACCCGATACACTCCTACAATATGTATGAATAATGAATCCAAGTCATAAACACCTTGTACACTTCAGATTAGGACAAGAAACAAAGCAAAACTGAACCAAAAATAGATCCAGAGATGAATAGGAAGTTCTAGTAATCAAACCAACCTATTTATGAAGATGTCGTTGGAAAATCGAGTAATTCTCTCATTTTTCTTCTTTTTTTCTCTCAATCAATTTCGAGAAGACGAAAAACGATAGAAACTAAACTCTAGACCTGCGTTTTGATTTTGAGGGACAGTTTAGGATTTTGACTCATATATAAGAGACACGTTAGTAATTTTGATTCAGTTCCCGTGTATTCCCACGGAATTGGATTCCATTGCATTCGTGAAGCGCTGGAATTGAAAAATGAATTTGGACGGAATCGGATTGCTTAGGAATTCAATTCCAACTTTTTCAGTCTGTTCGGTTTGTTTATAATTGGTGCAATTCCCTCGGAATCCAATTCCGTGACTCCCAAAAACTCGAACCGAACACGCTGTAAGCTAAAAGAAACTCCAAATCTAATTCAATTCTGCAAACAAAGTTTGTAAATTTAGAAAAATGGAGCAAAACCGCAAAACTTTGACCAACCTTACGTTCATGCTTAGGACAGGTGGTACTAGAAACTGGAATAGCAGCTTATCTTCTCTATTTTAATCATGATACCTCCACTGCTATCCTTAATATGCATATTCCTCCCACTGGTGAAGGTTATTTGATTTGGAAACCTGACAGAAAGGGTAATTTCACTGTTAAGAGTGCTTACAATACTCTTTGTGCTAGTTATGTTAATAATGCTACTGCAGGAGACATCATTCCTAAAGAGGTTTGGAAACATCTATGGAAATTTAAAGTACCTCATAGAGTACAACTTTTTGTCTGGAAAGTTTAAAAAACATTGTTCCTGTTAGAGTTAAGCTTGCTAGTTATAGCCCTGATATTGAACCACATTGTAAGTTCTGTAATCACAACCTTGAAATTGTTAATCATTTGTTGGTTGTGTTTGAATGTGAGTATGCTAGATCCATCTGGAATGCATTAGATGTAGATATCATTTCTGATACTCAACCATAACTCCTTTCAATCTTGGGTAGCTTCTTGGTTCATTGCAGATGGAGAATTACACTATGGTAACTATAATGAGGATTATGTGATTAAATTAATGTGCATTATATGGTATATTTGGAAGGACAGGTGCAATCTAATCTTTCAGGATATTACTCCTAATAAAAGTAGTATTATATACATGATACAAAATTTAATTCAGCTTTGTAACCATGTTGTTACTCCCATTTCTGTACAGGATCAGTGTAGTTCTATCATCAAGGAATGAATCCCTCCTGAGGAAGGATTTCTTAAGATAAATATAGATGCCTCTTACATTTCTGGAACTAAAAAAGGCAGCATTGGACTAATTGTACGTGACCATGCAGGAAATGCAGCAGGAGTGAAAGGCATCCAACTGGAGGAGGAAGTGGAAGCAGATGTGGGAGCTGAACATTTTGAGTGCAAAGCTCTAGTCAAGGCAGTGTGGATTGGATGAGAAACATGGCTATGACAAAGTTATCTTTGAAATGGATTGTGCAAATGTGGTAAACTTTATTAACAACGGAGAATCACAAGTGCACTGGTTTAATAGACACTTCATTTCGCTATCAAGAACAAGTTTTCAAATAATTCTTTTCGATTTTGCAAGTTAGTTAATAGGCTAGGTAACAGTTAGTTAATAGGCTTGAAGGGAATTACTGATCTTGCCCAAAAGATGGTCCAAACAAAGAAAAACATAGTTTATCCGCAGGTTTACTTATTGTTGACATTGGCGTTGATTTTACCGGTTACTACTGCGTCTGTAGAAAGACTTTTTTCTGCTACAAAGATAATCAAGACTATGTTGCGTAATAGAATAGGTGATGAGTGGTTGAACGACTGCTTACTTGCGTATGTTGAAAAAATAATTATGGATAGCATTGTCGATGACATTATAATGAAACATTTTCAGATAATGAAGCCACGCAAGGGACGGTTGTAGATTGACACTTGTGTTATAAAGCGAAGTGGAGAAAACATGACACACTATAGATTAACATCAGGTTTACTTATATGAATGACTTTTTTGCTCCATAGTTTTGGGATGACTATGGGTTTTTTTTTGTCGTTAATGTAATTACGAAGTCTTTCTCATGTCATGACTCAGCTGTAATATACCCTCTTTTTGTTAATATATATTTATATAAAGGTTTTTTTTGGAAATGGGTTAGATTGTCGCTCACTGTCAGATGTTGAGTATAATTCATGTTTTCTTATATCATTCCTGCTATGGTGGTTGCGAAAACTTCATCATGTTCTGCGAAAATGGTAAGCTTTTATGTTTTTTTATATTGGTAAGCTTTACACTTCACTATATTGCATTATAATTTTACACTTCTTTTAATTACAATGATGTGTCAATATATTGGTATATGAGCTGAACTTTACTTTAGTTTGTTTTTTGTTCGCAGGAGGTGACGAGAGGCTGGATTTCAAAACACTCCAAGTGCTGACACTAACATTGGAGTAGTTTTTGTGTCCACGGGTAAATACTCTAAATGATCTACGCATGGTTCAAAAAAAAATTTCCGATGAATGTTGTCACTGCCTCTGACCAAATGATAAACTTTTTTAAATCTGGGATTTTCTTTACCCCTCACATACCTAACAGCCTTGGTAGAGATATTATCAATATTCTTCAAGTAAAAAAAATTAGGCTTGATAACAAATATTTAGGAGGTCCTCTGTTTACTCATAAGTCTAAAATTAAGTGTTTTGATAATCTTTCTGATAAAATTGGGGGTAGGATAAAGGGATGGAAAAGCGATTCCATAAGGCTGTCCTAGAGTCTTTACCTGTCTACACTATATCTACGTTCATCCTCCCTAAAGCCATCATCAAAAGAGTTACTAGTACCATCAGAGATTTCTGGTGGGGTAAGCTTGAGCCTAGGAAAGGGTCTTATATCAAGGACTTGGGTGGTCTTTGGAAAAGTAAAGAAAAAGGCGGTAATGGTCTAAAAAAATGGATTTAATGAATCTCTCCCTAATAGCTAAGAATGGCTGGACGCTTTTCCACCAACCAAATTCCATCTTCTCTAAAACCATGAAAGGGAGGTACTTCACTAAAACTAACCCCTTTCATGCCACTTATAATGAGGGTACTTCCTGCGCTTGGAAGGGTGTCTATAAAGGCATTCAGATCATCAAAAACTTTAGTATCTGGCAAATAGGTAGTGGGAAAAATGTTCATATTTGGAAGGACAAATGGATACCAGATGAGAATGGTAATCCTATATGCCTCGATGATACATGGGATGTGTCCAATTAAAATATGGTCAGTGAGTTGATGAATCAAACTGGATGGAATCTAGATTTATTAACTCTTCTCTTTGAATGGGAAACTATCACTAAAATCCTTACCATCACGCCTAACACTGAGAGTGATGACACTCTAAGATGGCTTGATGACCCTCGGGGGAAATTCACAAGTAAATCTCTGTATGATCTGTTGGATAAGAAACATCTGCAACTTAAAGACAATCTATCTTGCAAAATTTGGAGTCTAAATGCTATCCCTAGAATCCAATTCTTCATTTGGAAAATGAAAAACGATCTTCTTCCTTTTAGAGGTTACCTTGCTAGATATATTAGCTACATTGATCCTGTTTGCACTTTGTGTAATAACTCATCTGAAACAGGAGAACATTCTCTTATGCATTGTAACTTTACTAGAGGTGTCTGGTCTCTTTGCTCGCTCAATATGGACAACTCCTGCAATGGCTTTACCAATATGACTGACTGGTTTCAAAGTTGGTTCAATAGTGGCAATCCCCAAACTCCATGGGGATGATGGGCTCGTCTCTGCGGCACCATATGCTGGTTTATTTGGAAAACCCGTTGTGATAGAGTGTTTTGAAATGTTAAACCGTGCCCTAGGTTCACAAGTAACCAAATAATTGAGCACCTGACTACTGCTATGAGAGTGCAACACATAGATAGAACTAATATCCCTGACAGAAGGACTGTAGCTATGGAAACTTCTCTACCTCTGATTGTTTCCTTTGTTTTCACCTCAGCTTTTGACAAAATAACAGGTCTAACAAGAATTGGTTTTTGCATTCTAGGTCCCTCTGGATAAACAATTGGAAGGAGAACTAGAAGTATCAGAGCACATAGAAGAGAAGAAGCTGAATGCATCGCAGCCCAAGACGCTCTAGAATGGGCAGAAAATCTACAATGCAAGAAGCTAAACCTTTTGGGTTGTAACCAGAACACAATGAAAGATCTTCAAGGAAGGACAAGAAGAACTAGCTGGAAAACAAATGCTAGAATGGATAGTTTAATTTTAAGTTTGAAATCTTTTGAAACAAACTTTGTAAGTCCGTTAAATATGGCGAATTTCCTGATCTCCAAAAGCGAGCTAGAGCTGGAGGAAGATCTCAAAGTCCTTAAATATGGGAGGCTCCTTCCCTTGTTACTATTTGTCAGTAACTCAACTTTCTTATTTATAAAAAAAAAATTACTTGATTGGCAAACGAACATCATTCCTGTAAATACAGACAGTTTGTCCCAAGTTAATTCTCGTTGGTGTGAATACCCTAGATGGCAGGATCACTTAATTAGATAGTTTTTTTTTTTTTTGAAAATTACTTTATTGAAAAGAAAAAAAACGAGTTACACACAATTTTCCAAAATGTTGGTTTTCTTTATTTCATCTAACTGAATTGAGATATTGGTGTCTACCAACATATTGTTAACCCTATCTTGAAAACTAGAAATTACAACTGAATTTGAAAAACTTAAATCCGATAATAAAGCAGATCCTAAGAAGCGAGGCATAATCTAACTCAATTAGATAGTTAGATTCGTATTATGTATAAATTTTGTATCTAATGAATGGAGAGTCCATTTTGAAATCGTCCTCCCTGCACCAGACTATTCTAACCTTGCAAGCCGATTATAAGGTTACTTGGTAAAAGCCATAACATGATATCGGAACTAGGACACAATGATGTCTGAACCTTTTTTAGGCTCATGAAAGGAATTTACGCATTCAGCTTTGCTTCTTGTAAATCTAGAACTTGGAACGTTTGGCCCTGTCTTGCCGTTGGGATGGGGAGGAATAGTCAACCCTTAAACCATAACAGCTCGTTCAGTTCGAGATTTTCAAATCCCAGGATTTGGATTATGGGGTTATCCAATTCCTAGAATTGAATTCCAGTGAATCAATTCGTTAATCATAAAAACTATGTGCGGTTGGATTAATCGGATTATACTATATCCAAACCTATAATATTACTCAAGTACCCGTATACACTCCTACAATATGTATGAATAATGAATCCAAGTCATAAACACCTTGTACACTTCAGATTAGGACAAGAAACAAAGCAAAACTGAACCAAAAATAGATCCAGAGATGAATAGGAAGTTCTAGTAATCAAACCAACCTATTTATGAAGATGTCGTTGGAAAATCGAGTAATCTCTCTCATTTTTCTTCTTTTTTCTCTCAATCAATTTCGAGAAGACGAAAAACGATAAAGAAACTAAAACTCTAGACCTGCGTTTTGATTTTGAGGGACAGTTTAGGATTTTGACTCATATATAAGAGACACGTTAGTAATTTTGATTCAGTTCCCGTGTATTCCCACGGAATTGGATTCCATTGCATTCGTGAAGCGCTGGAATTGAAATAATGAATTTGGACGGAATCGGATTGCTTAGGAATTCAATTCCAACTTTTTCAGTCTGTTCGGTTTGTTTATAATTGGTGCAATTCCCTCGGAATCCAATTCCGTGACTCCCAAAAACTCGAACCGAACACGCTGTAAGCTAAAAGAAACTCCAAATCTAATTCAATTCTGCAAACAAAGTTTGTAAATTTAGAAAAATGGAGCAAAACCGCAAAACTTTGACACAACCTTACGTTCATGCTTAGGACAGGTGGTACTAGAAACTGGAATGAGCAGCTTATCTTCTCTATTTTTAATCATGATACCTCCACTGCTATCCTTAATATGCATATTCCTCCCACTGGTGAAGGTTATTTGATTTGGAAACCTGACAGAAAGGGTAATTTCACTGTTAAGAGTGCTTACAATACTCTTTGTGCTAGTTATGTTAATAATGCTACTGCAGGAGACATCATTCCTAAAGAGGTTTGGAAACATCTATGGAAATTTAAAGTACCTCATAGAGTACAACTTTTTGTCTGGAAAGTTTAAAAAACATTGTTCCTGTTAGAGTTAAGCTTGCTAGTTATAGCCCTGATATTGAACCACATTGTAAGTTCTGTAATCACAACCTTGAAATTGTTAATCATTTGTTGGTTGAATGTGAGTATGCTAGATCCATCTGGAATGCATTAGATGTAGATATCATTTCTGATACTCAACACCATAACTCCTTTCAATCTTGGGTAGCTTCTTGGTTCATTGCAGATGGAGAATTACACTATGGTAACTATAATGAGGATTATGTGATTAAATTAATGTGCATTATATGGTATATTTGGAAGGACAGGTGCAATCTAATCTTTCAGGATATTACTCCTAATAAAAGTAGTATTATATACATGATACAAAATTTAATTCAGCTTTGTAACCATGTTGTTACTCCCATTTCTGTACAGGATCAGTGTAGTTCTATCATCAAGGAATGAATCCCTCCTGAGGAAGGATTTCTTAAGATAAATATAGATGCCTCTTACATTTCTGGAACTAAAAAAGGCAGCATTGGACTAATTGTACGTGACCATGCAGGAAATGCAGCAGGAGTGAAAGGCATCCAACTGGAGGAGGAAGTGGAAGCAGATGTGGGAGCTGAACATTTTGAGTGCAAAGCTCTAGTCAAGGCAGTGGATTGGATGGAGAAACATGGCTATGACAAAGTTATCTTTGAAATGGATTGTGCAAATGTGGTAAACTTTATTAACAACGGAGAATCACAAGTGCACTGGTTTAATAGACACTTCATTTCGCTATCAAGAACAAGTTTTCAAATAATTCTTTTCGATTTTGCAAGTTAGTTAATAGGCTAGGTAACAGTTAGTTAATAGGCTTGAAGGGAATTACTGATCTTGCCCAAAAGATGGTCCAAACAAAGAAAAACATAGTTTATCCGCAGGTTTACTTATTGTTGACATTGGCGTTGATTTACCGGTACTACTGCGTCTGTAGAAAGACTTTTTTCTGCTACAAAGATAATCAAGACTATGTTGCGTAATAGAATAGGTGATGAGTGGTTGAACGACTGCTTACTTGCGTATGTTGAAAAAATAATTATGGATAGCATTGTCGATGACATTATAATGAAACATTTTCAGATAATGAAGCCACGCAAGGGACGGTTGTAGATTGACACTTGTGTGTATAAAGCGAAGTGGAGAAAACATGACACACTATAGATTAACATCAGGTTTACTTATATGAATGACTTTTTGCTCCATAGTTTTGGGATGACTATGGGTTTTTTTTTGTCGTTAATGTAATTACGAAGTCTTTCTCATGACTCAGCTGTAATATACCCTCTTTTTGTTAATATATATTTATATAAAGGTTTTTTTTGGAAATGGGTTAGATTGTCGCTCACTGTCAGATGTTGAGTATAATTCATGTTTTCTTATATCATTCCTGCTATGGTGGTTGCGAAAACTTCATCATGTTCTGCGAAAATGGTAAGCTTTTATGTTTTTTTATATTGGTAAGCTTTACACTTCACTATATTGCATTATAATTTTACACTTCTTTTAATTACAATGATGTGTCAATATATTGGTATATGAGCTGAACTTTACTTTAGTTTGTTTTTTGTTCGCAGGAGGTGACGAGAGGCTGGATTTCAAAACACTCCAAGTGCTGACACTAACATTGGAGTAGTTTTTGTGTCCACGGGTAAATACTCTAAATGATCTACGCATGGTTCAAAAAAAAATTTCCGATGAATGTTGTCACTGCCTCTGACCAAATGATAAACTTTTTTAAATCTGGGATTTTCTTTACCCCTCACATACCTAACAGCCTTGGTAGAGATATTATCAATATTCTTCAAGTAAAAAAAATTAGGCTTGATAACAAATATTTAGGAGGTCCTCTGTTTACTCATAAGTCTAAAATTAAGTGTTTTGATAATCTTTCTGATAAAATTGGGGGTAGGATAAAGGGATGGAAAAGCGATTCCATAAGGCTGTCCTAGAGTCTTTACCTGTCTACACTATATCTACGTTCATCCTCCCTAAAGCCATCATCAAAAGAGTTACTAGTACCATCAGAGATTTCTGGTGGGGTAAGCTTGAGCCTAGGAAAGGGTCTTATATCAAGGACTTGGGTGGTCTTTGGAAAAGTAAAGAAAAAGGCGGTAATGGTCTAAAAAAAATGGATTTAATGAATCTCTCCCTAATAGCTAAGAATGGCTGGACGCTTTTCCACCAACCAAATTCCATCTTCTCTAAAACCATGAAAGGGAGGTACTTCACTAAAACTAACCCCTTTCATGCCACTTATAATGAGGGTACTTCCTGCGCTTGGAAGGGTGTCTATAAAGGCATTCAGATCATCAAAAACTTTAGTATCTGGCAAATAGGTAGTGGGAAAAATGTTCATATTTGGAAGGACAAATGGATACCAGATGAGAATGGTAATCCTATATGCCTCGATGATACATGGGATGTGTCCAATTAAAATATGGTCAGTGAGTTGATGAATCAAACTGGATGGAATCTAGATTTATTAACTCTTCTCTTTGAATGGGAAACTATCACTAAAATCCTTACCATCACGCCTAACACTGAGAGTGATGACACTCTAAGATGGCTTGATGACCCTCGGGGGAAATTCACAAGTAAATCTCTGTATGATCTGTTGGATAAGAAACATCTGCAACTTAAAGACAATCTATCTTGCAAAATTTGGAGTCTAAATGCTATCCCTAGAATCCAATTCTTCATTTGGAAAATGAAAAACGATCTTCTTCCTTTTAGAGGTTACCTTGCTAGATATATTAGCTACATTGATCCTGTTTGCACTTTGTGTAATAACTCATCTGAAACAGGAGAACATTCTCTTATGCATTGTAACTTTACTAGAGGTGTCTGGTCTCTTTGCTCGCTCAATATGGACAACTCCTGCAATGGCTTTACCAATATGACTGACTGGTTTCAAAGTTGGTTCAATAGTGGCAATCCCCAAACTCCATGGGGATGATGGGCTCGTCTCTGCGGCACCATATGCTGGTTTATTTGGAAAACCCGTTGTGATAGAGTGTTTTGAAATGTTAAACCGTGCCCTAGGTTCACAAGTAACCAAATAATTGAGCACCTGACTACTGCTATGAGAGTGCAACACATAGATAGAACTAATATCCCTGACAGAAGGACTGTAGCTATGGAAACTTCTCTACCTCTGATTGTTTCCTTTGTTTTCACCTCAGCTTTTGACAAAATAACAGGTCTAACAAGAATTGGTTTTTGCATTCTAGGTCCCTCTGGATAAACAATTGGAAGGAGAACTAGAAGTATCAGAGCACATAGAAGAGAAGAAGCTGAATGCATCGCAGCCCAAGACGCTCTAGAATGGGCAGAAAATCTACAATGCAAGAAGCTAAACCTTTTGGGTTGTAACCAGAACACAATGAAAGATCTTCAAGGAAGGACAAGAAGAACTAGCTGGAAAACAAATGCTAGAATGGATAGTTTAATTTTAAGTTTGAAATCTTTTGAAACAATACTTTGTAAGTCCGTTAAATATGGCGAATTTCCTGATCTCCAAAAGCGAGCTAGAGCTGGAGGAAGATCTCAAAGTCCTTAAATATGGGAGGCTCCTTCCCTTGTTACTATTTGTCAGTAACTCAACTTTCTTATTTATAAAAAAAAAATTACTTGATTGGCAAACGAACATCATTCCTGTAAATACAGACAGTTTGTCCCAAGTTAATTCTCGTTGGTGTGAATACCCTAGATGGCAGGATCACTTAATTAGATAGTTTTTTTTTCTTTTGAAAATTACTTATATTGAAAAGAAAAAAAACGAGTTACACACAATTTTCCAAAATGTTGGTTTTCTTTATTTCATCTAACTGAATTGAGATATTGGTGTCTACCAACATATTGTTAACCCTATCTTGAAAACTAGAAATTACAACTGAATTTGAAAAACTTAAATCCGATAATAAAGCAGATCCTAAGAAGCGAGGCATAATCTAACTCAATTAGATAGTTAGATTCGTATTATGTATAAATTTTGTATCTAATGAATGGAGAGTCCATTTTGAAATCGTCCTCCCTGCACCAGACTATTCTAACCTTGCAAGCCGATTATAAGGTTACTTGGTAAAAGCCATAACATGATATCGGAACTAGGACACAATGATGTCTGAACCTTTTTTAGGCTCATGAAAGGAATTTACGCATTCAGCTTTGCTTCTTGTAAATCTAGAACTTGGAACGTTTGGCCCTGTCTTGCCGTTGGGATGGGGAGGAATAGTCAACCCTTAAACCATAACAGCTCGTTCAGTTCGAGATTTTCAAATCCCAGGATTTGGATTATGGGGTTATCCAATTCCTAGAATTGAATTCCAGTGAATCAATTCGTTAATCATAAAAACTATGTGCGGTTGGATTAATCGGATTATACTATAATCCAAACCTATAATATTACTCAAGTACCCATATACACTCCTACAATATGTATGAATAATGAATCCAAGTCATAAACACCTTGTACACTTCAGATTAGGACAAGAAACAAAGCAAAACTGAACCAAAAATAGATCCAGAGATGAATAGGAAGTTCTAGTAATCAAACCAACCTATTTATGAAGATGTCGTTGGAAAATCGAGTAATCTCTCTCATTTTTCTTCTTTTTTTCTCTCAATCAATTTCGAGAAGACGAAAAACGATAAAGAAACTAAAACTCTAGACCTGCGTTTTGATTTTGAGGGACAGTTTAGGATTTTGACTCATATATAAGAGACACGTTAGTAATTTTGATTCAGTTCCCGTGTATTCCCACGGAATTGGATTCCATTGCATTCGTGAAGCGCTGGAATTGAAATAATGAATTTGGACGGAATCGGATTGCTTAGGAATTCAATTCCAACTTTTTCAGTCTGTTCGGTTTGTTTATAATTGGTGCAATTCCCTCGGAATCCAATTCCGTGACTCCCAAAAACTCGAACCGAACACGCTGTAAGCTAAAAGAAACTCCAAATCTAATTCAATTCTGCAAACAAAGTTTGTAAATTTAGAAAAATGGAGCAAAACCGCAAAACTTTGACACAACCTTACGTTCATGCTTAGGACAGGTGGTACTAGAAACTGGAATGAGCAGCTTATCTTCTCTATTTTTAATCATGATACCTCCACTGCTATCCTTAATATGCATATTCCTCCCACTGGTGAAGGTTATTTGATTTGGAAACCTGACAGAAAGGGTAATTTCACTGTTAAGAGTGCTTACAATACTCTTTGTGCTAGTTATGTTAATAATGCTACTGCAGGAGACATCATTCCTAAAGAGGTTTGGAAACATCTATGGAAATTTAAAGTACCTCATAGAGTACAACTTTTTGTCTGGAAAGTTTAAAAAACATTGTTCCTGTTAGAGTTAAGCTTGCTAGTTATAGCCCTGATATTGAACCACATTGTAAGTTCTGTAATCACAACCTTGAAATTGTTAATCATTTGTTGGTTGAATGTGAGTATGCTAGATCCATCTGGAATGCATTAGATGTAGATATCATTTCTGATACTCAACACCATAACTCCTTTCAATCTTGGGTAGCTTCTTGGTTCATTGCAGATGGAGAATTACACTATGGTAACTATAATGAGGATTATGTGATTAAATTAATGTGCATTATATGGTATATTTGGAAGGACAGGTGCAATCTAATCTTTCAGGATATTACTCCTAATAAAAGTAGTATTATATACATGATACAAAATTTAATTCAGCTTTGTAACCATGTTGTTACTCCCATTTCTGTACAGGATCAGTGTAGTTCTATCATCAAGGAATGAATCCCTCCTGAGGAAGGATTTCTTAAGATAAATATAGATGCCTCTTACATTTCTGGAACTAAAAAAGGCAGCATTGGACTAATTGTACGTGACCATGCAGGAAATGCAGCAGGAGTGAAAGGCATCCAACTGGAGGAGGAAGTGGAAGCAGATGTGGGAGCTGAACATTTTGAGTGCAAAGCTCTAGTCAAGGCAGTGGATTGGATGGAGAAACATGGCTATGACAAAGTTATCTTTGAAATGGATTGTGCAAATGTGGTAAACTTTATTAACAACGGAGAATCACAAGTGCACTGGTTTAATAGACACTTCATTTCGCTATCAAGAACAAGTTTTCAAATAATTCTTTTCGATTTTGCAAGTTAGTTAATAGGCTAGGTAACAGTTAGTTAATAGGCTTGAAGGGAATTACTGATCTTGCCCAAAAGATGGTCCAAACAAAGAAAAACATAGTTTATCCGCAGGTTTACTTATTGTTGACATTGGCGTTGATTTTACCGGTTACTACTGCGTCTGTAGAAAGACTTTTTTCTGCTACAAAGATAATCAAGACTATGTTGCGTAATAGAATAGGTGATGAGTGGTTGAACGACTGCTTACTTGCGTATGTTGAAAAAATAATTATGGATAGCATTGTCGATGACATTATAATGAAACATTTTCAGATAATGAAGCCACGCAAGGGACGGTTGTAGATTGACACTTGTGTGTATAAAGCGAAGTGGAGAAAACATGACACACTATAGATTAACATCAGGTTTACTTATATGAATGACTTTTTTGCTCCATAGTTTTGGGATGACTATGGGTTTTTTTTTTGTCGTTAATGTAATTACGAAGTCTTTCTCATGACTCAGCTGTAATATACCCTCTTTTTGTTAATATATATTTATATAAAGGTTTTTTTTGGAAATGGGTTAGATTGTCGCTCACTGTCAGATGTTGAGTATAATTCATGTTTTCTTATATCATTCCTGCTATGGTGGTTGCGAAAACTTCATCATGTTCTGCGAAAATGGTAAGCTTTTATGTTTTTTTATATTGGTAAGCTTTACACTTCACTATATTGCATTATAATTTTACACTTCTTTTAATTACAATGATGTGTCAATATATTGGTATATGAGCTGAACTTTACTTTAGTTTGTTTTTTGTTCGCAGGAGGTGACGAGAGGCTGGATTTCAAAACACTCCAAGTGCTGACACTAACATTGGAGTAGTTTTTGTGTCCACGGGTAAATACTCTAAATGATCTACGCATGGTTCAAAAAAAAATTTCCGATGAATGTTGTCACTGCCTCTGACCAAATGATAAACTTTTTTAAATCTGGGATTTTCTTTACCCCTCACATACCTAACAGCCTTGGTAGAGATATTATCAATATTCTTCAAGTAAAAAAAATTAGGCTTGATAACAAATATTTAGGAGGTCCTCTGTTTACTCATAAGTCTAAAATTAAGTGTTTTGATAATCTTTCTGATAAAATTGGGGGTAGGATAAAGGGATGGAAAAGCGATTCCATAAGGCTGTCCTAGAGTCTTTACCTGTCTACACTATATCTACGTTCATCCTCCCTAAAGCCATCATCAAAAGAGTTACTAGTACCATCAGAGATTTCTGGTGGGGTAAGCTTGAGCCTAGGAAAGGGTCTTATATCAAGGACTTGGGTGGTCTTTGGAAAAGTAAAGAAAAAGGCGGTAATGGTCTAAAAAAAATGGATTTAATGAATCTCTCCCTAATAGCTAAGAATGGCTGGACGCTTTTCCACCAACCAAATTCCATCTTCTCTAAAACCATGAAAGGGAGGTACTTCACTAAAACTAACCCCTTTCATGCCACTTATAATGAGGGTACTTCCTGCGCTTGGAAGGGTGTCTATAAAGGCATTCAGATCATCAAAAACTTTAGTATCTGGCAAATAGGTAGTGGGAAAAATGTTCATATTTGGAAGGACAAATGGATACCAGATGAGAATGGTAATCCTATATGCCTCTATGATACATGGGATGTGTCCAATTAAAATATGGTCAGTGAGTTGATGAATCAAACTGGATGGAATCTAGATTTATTAACTCTTCTCTTTGAATGGGAAACTATCACTAAAATCCTTACCATCACGCCTAACACTGAGAGTGATGACACTCTAAGATGGCTTGATGACCCTCGGGGGAAATTCACAAGTAAATCTCTGTATGATCTGTTGGATAAGAAACATCTGCAACTTAAAGACAATCTATCTTGCAAAATTTGGAGTCTAAATGCTATCCCTAGAATCCAATTCTTCATTTGGAAAATGAAAAACGATCTTCTTCCTTTTAGAGGTTACCTTGCTAGATATATTAGCTACATTGATCCTGTTTGCACTTTGTGTAATAACTCATCTGAAACAGGAGAACATTCTCTTATGCATTGTAACTTTACTAGAGGTGTCTGGTCTCTTTGCTCGCTCAATATGGACAACTCCTGCAATGGCTTTACCAATATGACTGACTGGTTTCAAAGTTGGTTCAATAGTGGCAATCCCCAAACTCCATGGGGATGATGGGCTCGTCTCTGCGGCACCATATGCTGGTTTATTTGGAAAACCCGTTGTGATAGAGTGTTTTGAAATGTTAAACCGTGCCCTAGGTTCACAAGTAACCAAATAATTGAGCACCTGACTACTGCTATGAGAGTGCAACACATAGATAGAACTAATATCCCTGACAGAAGGACTGTAGCTATGGAAACTTCTCTACCTCTGATTGTTTCCTTTGTTTTCACCTCAGCTTTTGACAAAATAACAGGTCTAACAAGAATTGGTTTTTGCATTCTAGGTCCCTCTGGATAAACAATTGGAAGGAGAACTAGAAGTATCAGAGCACATAGAAGAGAAGAAGCTGAATGCATCGCAGCCCAAGACGCTCTAGAATGGGCAGAAAATCTACAATGCAAGAAGCTAAACCTTTTGGGTTGTAACCAGAACACAATGAAAGATCTTCAAGGAAGGACAAGAAGAACTAGCTGGAAAACAAATGCTAGAATGGATAGTTTAATTTTAAGTTTGAAATCTTTTGAAACAATACTTTGTAAGTCCGTTAAATATGGCGAATTTCCTGATCTCCAAAAGCGAGCTAGAGCTGGAGGAAGATCTCAAAGTCCTTAAATATGGGAGGCTCCTTCCCTTGTTACTATTTGTCAGTAACTCAACTTTCTTATTTATAAAAAAAAAATTACTTGATTGGCAAACGAACATCATTCCTGTAAATACAGACAGTTTGTCCCAAGTTAATTCTCGTTGGTGTGAATACCCTAGATGGCAGGATCACTTAATTAGATAGTTTTTTTTTCTTTTGAAAATTACTTATATTGAAAAGAAAAAAAACGAGTTACACACAATTTTCCAAAATGTTGGTTTTCTTTATTTCATCTAACTGAATTGAGATATTGGTGTCTACCAACATATTGTTAACCCTATCTTGAAAACTAGAAATTACAACTGAATTTGAAAAACTTAAATCCGATAATAAAGCAGATCCTAAGAAGCGAGGCATAATCTAACTCAATTAGATAGTTAGATTCGTATTATGTATAAATTTTGTATCTAATGAATGGAGAGTCCATTTTGAAATCGTCCTCCCTGCACCAGACTATTCTAACCTTGCAAGCCGATTATAAGGTTACTTGGTAAAAGCCATAACATGATATCGGAACTAGGACACAATGATGTCTGAACCTTTTTTAGGCTCATGAAAGGAATTTACGCATTCAGCTTTGCTTCTTGTAAATCTAGAACTTGGAACGTTTGGCCCTGTCTTGCCGTTGGGATGGGGAGGAATAGTCAACCCTTAAACCATAACAGCTCGTTCAGTTCGAGATTTTCAAATCCCAGGATTTGGATTATGGGGTTATCCAATTCCTAGAATTGAATTCCAGTGAATCAATTCGTTAATCATAAAAACTATGTGCGGTTGGATTAATCGGATTATACTATAATCCAAACCTATAATATTACTCAAGTACCCGTATACACTCCTACAATATGTATGAATAATGAATCCAAGTCATAAACACCTTGTACACTTCAGATTAGGACAAGAAACAAAGCAAAACTGAACCAAAAATAGATCCAGAGATGAATAGGAAGTTCTAGTAATCAAACCAACCTATTTATGAAGATGTCGTTGGAAAATCGAGTAATCTCTCTCATTTTTCTTCTTTTTTTCTCTCAATCAATTTCGAGAAGACGAAAAACGATAAAGAAACTAAAACTCTAGACCTGCGTTTTGATTTTGAGGGACAGTTTAGGATTTTGACTCATATATAAGAGACACGTTAGTAATTTTGATTCA
The DNA here is from genome assembly GCF_003573695.1 of Papaver somniferum. Taxonomy (NCBI): domain Eukaryota; kingdom Viridiplantae; phylum Streptophyta; class Magnoliopsida; order Ranunculales; family Papaveraceae; genus Papaver; species Papaver somniferum. The sequence continues at coordinate 23,520,469 of NC_039368.1, read as the reverse complement.
GTTCCCGTGTATTCCCACGGAATTGGATTCCATTGCATTCGTGAAGCGCTGGAATTGAAATAATGAATTTGGACGGAATCGGATTGCTTAGGAATTCAATTCCAACTTTTTCAGTCTGTTCGGTTTGTTTATAATTGGTGCAATTCCCTCGGAATCCAATTCCGTGACTCCCAAAAACTCGAACCGAACACGCTGTAAGCTAAAAGAAACTCCAAATCTAATTCAATTCTGCAAACAAAGTTTGTAAATTTAGAAAAATGGAGCAAAACCGCAAAACTTTGACACAACCTTACGTTCATGCTTAGGACAGGTGGTACTAGAAACTGGAATGAGCAGCTTATCTTCTCTATTTTTAATCATGATACCTCCACTGCTATCCTTAATATGCATATTCCTCCCACTGGTGAAGGTTATTTGATTTGGAAACCTGACAGAAAGGGTAATTTCACTGTTAAGAGTGCTTACAATACTCTTTGTGCTAGTTATGTTAATAATGCTACTGCAGGAGACATCATTCCTAAAGAGGTTTGGAAACATCTATGGAAATTTAAAGTACCTCATAGAGTACAACTTTTTGTCTGGAAAGTTTAAAAAACATTGTTCCTGTTAGAGTTAAGCTTGCTAGTTATAGCCCTGATATTGAACCACATTGTAAGTTCTGTAATCACAACCTTGAAATTGTTAATCATTTGTTGGTTGAATGTGAGTATGCTAGATCCATCTGGAATGCATTAGATGTAGATATCATTTCTGATACTCAACACCATAACTCCTTTCAATCTTGGGTAGCTTCTTGGTTCATTGCAGATGGAGAATTACACTATGGTAACTATAATGAGGATTATGTGATTAAATTAATGTGCATTATATGGTATATTTGGAAGGACAGGTGCAATCTAATCTTTCAGGATATTACTCCTAATAAAAGTAGTATTATATACATGATACAAAATTTAATTCAGCTTTGTAACCATGTTGTTACTCCCATTTCTGTACAGGATCAGTGTAGTTCTATCATCAAGGAATGAATCCCTCCTGAGGAAGGATTTCTTAAGATAAATATAGATGCCTCTTACATTTCTGGAACTAAAAAAGGCAGCATTGGACTAATTGTACGTGACCATGCAGGAAATGCAGCAGGAGTGAAAGGCATCCAACTGGAGGAGGAAGTGGAAGCAGATGTGGGAGCTGAACATTTTGAGTGCAAAGCTCTAGTCAAGGCAGTGGATTGGATGGAGAAACATGGCTATGACAAAGTTATCTTTGAAATGGATTGTGCAAATGTGGTAAACTTTATTAACAACGGAGAATCACAAGTGCACTGGTTTAATAGACACTTCATTTCGCTATCAAGAACAAGTTTTCAAATAATTCTTTTCGATTTTGCAAGTTAGTTAATAGGCTAGGTAACAGTTTAGCTCATGAGCTAGCAAGAAAAGCTAGACTTGAAACTCAAAAAATTTCTTATATTTCAAACTTTTTTCCCGATATCTCTAAACTCATCGAGGATGATTATGTTTTCTACAATAGCTAATCAATAAAAAGCCACTCTTTAGTATTTTTTCTTTAAAAAAAAACAAAAAAAAAACGTACATTTATGCTTCATGCATCTAAAACCGCCCCATGTGCATGAAAGCCTTTACCAAGATTCATTCTTTTTAAATAAGCTAAATGGTGATTTTATCTCGCAATGATTTACTATTTAAGCTGTTGGTTACTTGAAAGAACCAAAAGATTTCCAGATTAGGGGTGCACATACCCTACCCATACCCGCCAACCCTACCCTATCCTCCAGTAAACGGGTAGGGTGGCGGGTATAGGTCATATCCTACCCACCCTACCTAGGAATGCACATACCCTATCCATACCCGCCAACCCTATCCTACCCGCCAGTTTTTTAACCGTATCCTACCCTATCCATTATTTGGCGGGTAGGGTTGCGGGTAAACATTTTCTTAACCGCCAGTAAACGGATAGGGTGGCGGGTATAGGTCATATCCTACCCACCCTACCCGTTGTGCAGCCCTATTCCAGATCCATCAGCACAAAATTCCAGGCCAGGAATAATTTGGGCGTGTGGCTCGAGCGCACGTAAAACCCGACGTGCCATGTCCTTTAAGACTTTTTGCTCAGTCTCAATCTAAATTTCTAATGTATATAAAATTATACTAGAAAGGAAAAAAGATAATGGATAATTAGCAACAATCAAGGAAGAGGAAGTCATATTCTCATATACATCAGAATGAACTTGTTAATTGGGTGAGAAACTAACACAATAGATGATGTTAGTTACCTACTTTTTGTCCTAGATTAAACTCAATACTTTAGTGACATTTTTTAGGTAATTTTAATTAGCTCCAGTGTTTATCCAAAAATGTGACTTCATCCATGATCATGTGAATTTGTATAAATTAATCCCCACATAAACACCATTAACGCCAGTAGAGTGATTAGTGATTTAATTGTCGCACTAAACTATGGTCTAATTGGGTAGTCAAATAATGTGACCTTTGGAACCATGTAATAGTTCTACTTCTAATCCATTAACCCAAAAGTGTACCGGTATGTCAGTTTTACCCAAAAAGAAACATAAAGTGTTAATCTTAATTAGTTTTTATTTATTTTCGTGGGGTGAAAAAGGCACAAAATGTTAAATCCTAGTAGCTAATGGAACCTCTTACGGCTGCTTCCGTCCACCCACCAGCATTCGTGCAATGCCTTTTTTCCACTCGCACACTGCAGGTCGCTCTCTGCGGAGAATGTGACGTCGCGGATGCAGATTGGGCCGCTTGGTGCGGTATTATGCGTTATTATTGACGAGCCTTTAGCTCATGCAATTAACGCTTATGCTAATTTTTTGAAATATTTGAAAGTTGAAAGGGCGAGGCCAAAAGATTTTGCCAGTTGTTTAAATGTAAGGAAATTGCGTACGATTCATATCTAAGACTACGATTCAGTCATTTGTATGGAATTGCTTACCCTGGTGTTTTTGGAATACGGCCGAACAACTTTAAAATTTTAAAGGCAAATTTGCGATGCTGTAGTGCTGGCCCTTATACTCAGTGTTAAAGCCCTTCAAATTTTGAGGAGTGTACTTTCACAACTTGGTGGTTAGGTGGGAGATGAATAAACCACCTCATGCGCACCTGTTTGAACTACCTCATGCCGTCATGCGCACCTGATTTTAGGCTTCTTGCAAGTTGCAAATCTTGGGAGCTTTTTATGTCGAACTCGAACTAAATTAGTGGAATCAAATGAACTTATATCTGATTTGAAATGATCTTGATGAGTCGTCACATGATATACGAGAAATCCTACCATAAAAACTAAGCAAATTAAAAGAATTGATAAAGACAAGTGGCTTCTATTCTCAATCTAATTACGAGTCTTCAAGAAACAAGATCATCTCTAATAATACACAATACTAGTATATCAAACTGAATTAGTGTACAAAATTTCCACGAAAATACCATTAGTTTACCTCCCATAGACAAACATTATCAAGTAGTTTACATATGTAGACATTAGACAGGACTAGATTTATTAATGTATACACACGTACATCATCATTTGAGATGAAAAGACTGATACGAAATTAGATAATCCCAAATTTCTAATAAAACATCATCATTTGTGATGAAAGGACCAATTCGAAACCAGATAATCCTATAAATTTTCTAACAGATATTAGTTCATATTTTATATATAGTCTTATGCATGCATGTATGAAACCAATTTAGTTCCAAAGGGTTGTCCTATGTAGAAGAAGAGGAATGATATCATTTTGTCTGCATGGCTAGGTTTTTTGGTGTTTTTTTTAAGTAGTGATGATGATGTTCGATGAAAATGCTAATCCAAAGAATCATTCACCTCTCCAAAAATATACAAAAATATGACTAAAATGATGATTTTCCTGATTTCTTAGACCAATTACTGTACGTGTCTTTTAATTAGTGACAAAACAAATCATAGTTCTAGGTAAAGGAGAGGCAAACGTAAAGAGAAGGGCCATTTAGCAAGAAACAAAAAGCAAGGAAAGGGGTCACCCAAACTACAAGAGGTGTCGGTTGTCACTTGAGTTCTCTCTAATTTGATATTACATGGTTCTTTTCTTTTTTGGTGTTGCATGAACCTAACTCATCTCAGCAGCTGAATCTTTCAAAACACTGACAATAGCTATTGTAATTCAAATTTTTGTACTCATTGATAATGTACATGCATATGCAAATAAGAATTGAACGCCCAAAAATGCATAGAGGAAGAGAATATCTAAATGTACGTACGCATTTTTAAACAGCCCGATTCTTTTGTAACTGATGTGAAATCTAACGATTTAAAAATGCATTCATTGTGTTTTTGTACACTCAGAATAACATGATAACATGACTATGGATGTAAGTCATTATCATAAAAAATTAGGTAAGAGACCAAATGATGTAAACCGAACCCCCTTCTCTAATACACCCCTCCTTATCTAATCCATATTCCAGAGGATGATAGGAATAGGATCAATCCCAATCCAAGTCCCATATATAGAATGATAATAGCCTGATAGCATATGTACAGTTATGGATATAAACCAAAAACACTTCGCATAACGACCGTCCCCTGTTGTGGAAACCTAGCTAAAAGTAACAAAATACAAGTACACAACACATGTCATTGACTCATTGACAGCAATCAAATTTATGTATTTCTGGGAAAACTAGTAGTACCCCATCAACTGGTTTAAACTTTAAACTCCATTAATTAATTCTCTCTTTTTTTCATCCGTGACTAAGTTTGTCTCTTTACACGTCCTTCCACCATGATATCACTACAAAAATGCATCACAAGTACCTTACCATTTCTCGTCTATATATGGCTTCATTGCATCAGTTTTTCTTCTTAACTTCACCATCTTCAAAAAATTAAGAAAAATATCTTCAGTCTCAAATATCTTCCTCAAAAACAAGAACGTCTTTCTGTTTTGATACAATATGTCGAAAATACATCCGAACTACGAAAACCCATTGAAGGAGATCATTTATTCTGATGATAAACAAGCTGATAGTCCAATAAATTTGACGGTGTGGAAGAAATCGAGCATGTCGTTTCAAGGTATGGATGGGTTTACGGTATTTAATCAACAAGGAAAATTAGTGTATCGAGTCGATAATTACTCAAGGAAAAACCGGTGTTTGATCGGTGGACTTGTTCTTATGGATGGTATTGGAAGAGCCCTCATGACTCTTAGACCTCGGGTATGTGTTATAAATTACGTTGATCAATCTATAATCTGATTAGTTATTGCGATCTTTTCTTGAATTATCATAGTTATTAACATTTCTCTTCTCAACTTGGATGAATCAGTTGTTAAGCATGCAATATCAATGGAATGGGTACGAAGGAGGAGAAGATACATGTAAAAATGCTCCCAACACGCCAATATTTTCAATGAGAAGAAGATCCATTCGCCGGAAAAGCAATGAAGAAGCTGAAATCTTCTTTAGTAATACCGACTCTGTCAAGTCTATATTGCCGGATTTGCGAATCGAAGGTTCATTTAGAAAGCGAAAGTGCAGTATCGTCACCCACGACGGCAAGAAAGTAGCGGAAATGTCAAGGAAGAAAGTAAATAACACGACAGTTGTTTTAAATGATGATGTTTTCAGTCTTGTTGTTGAACCCGGTTTTAATTGTGATATAGTTATGGCTTTTGTGGTTATCATGGATCGTATATGCCAAAAACCATTCATGCCCGTCTTATGCAGCAGCAGTTCTTGAAAGAAACCTTAGAGTCCACAGTTGATTATCGTCGGAGAAAAATACAGGAGGGAAGGATAATCAGTGGGTGGGTTTCACGTTCACAATTTTCTTTTCCGGTTTTGTATAGTCTAGTGGGAGGGAATAGGACAATAATGATGAGTATACGTTATTGGATCCTCAGAGAGAATGTAAATATTTAAAAATATATATACACACTTTTGATCAATGGATGTCTCTTTATCCGGATGAGATTCAAGTTCGCTTTACTAATTAAGATTTCTCATTGGTAAGAGTTCGGCTAGAGCCAACACATATTGACTGGCGTTGAAACCGACCAGTGAATAGTAATAAGGAGAGTTTGATTTTACACGAAATTAGTTAAAAAGACCAAAACCAATAATTCATGGGTGAAACAGACTGATAAGTTTTGATATTATTTATATGGATAGGAATCAAAAAGATACTATTCAAATATCCTGTTTGGTTATTTCACCCAGATTTTTATTTATTAATTAACTGGAATGGACCAATATATCCTTGTCTTCTTTAATTTTGGGTGAATAACCTTCTCCCACCACCACTACCAACTTAACAAAACCAGAGTTTGACTTGTAGAAACGTTGGATTGAAATTATGATTTTAATTTTGTGAAATAACTTGTGGATCAAATTATGACTTCATTAATATTTGGAAATGATGAATCTGGGTATGTTAAGAAATCAACTATGTCGTTTTTGTTTTGATCTGATGGGTTTGCAAGCTATTTGATTTCAAAATTGTTTAGAAGAGAATGCTGTTAAAACTTGGAGATGAATTTTAATGTTAGGCTATCAGTGTTGGTTAATTTTATTGTGTATGGGGTGTTATATACATTGAAGACAACTGATTTAGTCAATGAGTTTTTACTTGCACAGAAATTGTTTGGTCGAAGGTCTGAAAGGCATATACATTGGAATCTGGTCATCGTTTATGCTATTTGATCATTTCTGGAACATATGACTGGTTTTTTCTTACTTTTTCATGTTATTTAATGGATGATGAAGAACTGTCGCTGCCATGAAGATAGAGATGAATTGGAAGAGAGGAAATGGACCAAGCGCTTATTGATTCAATGTAAGATGTGGTTGTTGATGTGAGCTAATGGGTATTGTGGTTGACCTCACCAATGCCTGAACATGAATGAAATTGATTATGACTGAATAAGTTGGTGATTGTGATTGTTTGTGTTAGATATGAATTAAAATAATTGCAGGGAAGGTGTTCTGTTGAGCATAAAAATCTGCAGAGAAGTTGTCTCACCATCGCTAGAGTAGCACCCTTCTAGTGATTGAGAAAATTCCTGAATTAATAGGGAAAATGTAGTTGAGTGCACCATATGTTGTGGCTAATTATGTATGTGGTGTTTGAACAACTAAAAAGGTTTAGACCTTGGGATTGCGAGGTATTTTGACAGCAAAATAAGTTGGGTATGTGAGGTTTTGGTCGAGTTCAAGAAGAAAAACAATATGGACAGTTGCAGCTTCTCGACTGCACCATAACCATGGTTGAATGGTTGAGTATGAAGTGTATTTGGCATTCGCATGGGAATTTTTTTGAAGTTTATTAGTACATTAATTTGTATGTCAATATTGCAACTAGTATTTATTTTGACACATTCAAAAGAGTGTATCTTAATGAGTTTTATTAGTTGCTTAAATATAGATGCCTTTCAATTTTTCTGGTAAAAGCTTGAATGAATTCAGGGTATAAGAAAGATTAGACTTGGATGAAACCAGTTTCATCCTGCATGTTTTGAAAAAACAGATTTTTTGGCCAGGGTGAAACTGATTTCATCTTGTATATTCTCAAGAAAAAAAAACATATTCATCATGCAAAAACTCACAAAAACATGTTTTTGCCAGGATGAAACCAGTTTCATCATGTACATTCTGCAAAAAAAAGAAAAAAAATCTGCTAGGATGTACCTAGTTTCATCCTGCATATTCTAAAACAAGAATACAAAAATTACTGACGACTCAAAGTACATGCCGTAAAAAAATTTCATATTTAATTGACTTGCAATTAAGATATATGGATTCATATACCTATGCAAAGAAAGTTTTACAAACAAAAAAGTTAAGCTTAAACTACATCAATAGGCTTTTGTAACGACCTATTTGCTAATTAACCTAATGCCATCACAATTTTAGTTATCATTCAATTTCCAGCAACTGAATATGTTATAAACTTCATGTAGTTTATTTTTTCTCCAACTTTTTTCATCCATTTTTCCAACCACGTTCACATCATGCATACTCCTTGTGCTTGATTCACTATCAACGTTCACGTCATTCCTATTATTGGCTCTTAATTCAGCACTCCTCTTGTTATTGCGTCCTGCAAAAATTATATAGAAACTAGTTACATCCTTTTTTTAAATCTATATGAAAACAAGTTACAACCTATATTGAAGCTAGATGAAAACCAATTTCCGCATGTCAGCTTTGGAGACACTATATGAATCACACTACCCGATTACGTAATGCAAAAACAAACAAGCACATAAGATAGGTTTATGCCCCTGCATCCACATACACTATAATATCTCGTCACATTCTAAGGCCATAAAAACTCAGTAACATTCCAAGTACAAGCAAGTTGCTACTTGCTAGTCTTAGTGATATATGAATGACCTAATTGTAGAGATGTTATATGGATCACATTTAGCTAACTAGGTAATGCTATATGGATTACATTTAGCTGTAGAGTGTATACATATATATATATATATACATATCATCCAAAGAAACTCACTCAGGCATTCTTCTAAACATGCTATGAAAAAGTTTTACCATCAACATATTTTTGGCCAGGGTGAAACTAGTTTCGTCCTGCATATTCTAAAAAATACAGATTTTTTGGCCAGGGTGAAACTGGTTTCATCCTTCATCTTATGACAAAAAATAGATTTCTGGCCAGGGTGAAACTGATTTCATTCTTCATATTATGACAAAAAAAACATATCCAACACGCACATTCTGATGAAAATAATTTTGGACATGATGAAACCAGTTTCATCTTCTACCTATTTTGACATCCTTACAAACATAGCATGGCTTCGATAATGGAGAATTTCTTAGCCCATACAATACATATAACCAGATGCAAACAAGTTTCATTCAACATATGTAACTATTAAGTTCATTACTTGTTCATCCCGATGCAATGAAGATGAAACCGGTTTAAGTAGCATGACCAACATTAATTAAATTCATTACAATCAATTAATTTCAACCTAAGTAAAGTTAAATTAAAATCACCAGATACTGCAACATATCATTCACACCAATTTGTGCTAAAATAAAGAAAATCAATCCATTCATTTCTGAAATTGAATTAAAAAACAAAATTAGGGTTTCCAAACCTGCGTGTTTTAGTATAATCATGAGTGATTTTCTGAAATTGGCTGATTCAAACCCTAATTAGGCATCTGCTAATGTTGATATCGATGATGGTGGAGACGATATAGAAGGATAATGATGGTGCAAACGGTGTGGAAACATAATGGCGGTAGTTACTGTGTTGATGATGGAGAAAGGTGACGATGAAGAACAAGAGATGGTGGTGATTTTTTTGGATCTGTTTTTATTTGATGATTTTGAAGATGACGGAAGAAACTAGAAGATATGTCAGTATAATGGAAAGAGTATTTGAGTCACTTTCGATCTTAATTTGTTGTTGTCCATCTCACCCAACCCATATTGTTACACGTCCATCTGAACCAGATATTAAATCTTTTTAACCAAATGATCCATTTTCTGTTGATTTTACTGTTTTCAAAAAGTAAGAATATAAAAATGACCATCTTTTGGCTTTGTAAGTTTGTAACGTTTCCGATGAGCCTACTTCCAAAATATGATGCAGTAATTCTACGGTACACCACTTGAGGAAAACTGTGAACTGCCTGTTGAAATTAATTTGAACGGTTTGTGAAATCGGTTTGCGCTATTGCTGCTTGAAAATGGAGCAAGGGACTGAGGGTTCTCTATACGTCAAGATTGATAATAGGGGTATTGATTTTGCTTGGGGGTGTACCTGAACACTAATAAGACAAAATAATATTTGCCCTGGGGTTGGTACACCCCTTAGCAGCCTTGCTATATGTGATGGCCAAGTTTTAAAATATAGATAAATGGGTTCACTCATTATCTTGGTTATTGTGTCGGTAAAGATGGGGAATGACTTATGTTAAAAGCCGTAGCTGGCAAGTTATGATTCATCCATTGATGGACAACGTGTTAATCAGCCTCACGTTATAGCCACCAGGCAGACATGTGGAGCCATTTGGCAGGCCATCTCTTCAGTGCCTTGATTACCTTCATACATGGCTATTAAGCAAACATGTGGACTCACTTGGCTGGCCACCACTGCATATCAAAAACAGTGGGTCTACGGTAAATCCAACAAGAGTGTATGTGGACAACAAGAAGAAGCCATGGAACATTTATTATTTGAATGTAGCAATGCAAGAGCAGTCTGGAGACTGGAGAGGACTTAATATTGGTATTAATTCTTTGAAGGTAAATTGCAGAAGTATTTTCGATTGGATTCTTAACTGGTTCAGTAACTATAACAATAATACCGATGAAAAATGGCTCTACAGTGTAATGATACATAGGTTCATGGGTCATGTGAAAAGATAGATGCGACGTAGTTTTTCAGGGAGTCACTCTAAACCACCTTTCTATTGTGTAAATAAATTACCAGTCGGTATCCCGTTTGCATGAAACATATAGTACCAACTTATACATGAGTGTTAACAGATTCTCTAGATGGATACTTCCATTAGAAGGTATACATAAATTGAATGTAGATGCATCATTTCATTCCGATACTAACCAATTGGGCACTGATATTGTCCTACGTGATTCATACAGGTGACTGTCAAGGGATCAGAGGAATATACACTAACGGAGTACTGAGTGCAGAAGAAGGAGAATGTTGTGTTGTGGGTGAAGCTTTGCGGTGGGAAAAAATCAAGCAACTCACAAAAACTCAAGTGAAAGCGGTTGCTAATAATGTCATTCAGTCCATAACTTGTGATACTCTACTCATTTAGTGGGAGAATAGAAACATTATTAAGGAAATCAAACAATTAACTTTGAACTTTATGTATTGTAGTTTTTCTTTTATTAGTAGATAGGATAATCAAGTTGCAGACCATATCTCTAAAACAGTTAGAGAGTCTACTAATGCGGTAGAAGTTGATAACAATTTTTCAGCTGCTATTTGTGGTCTTTTAGCAAAAGACACAAACTTTTTATCCTCTTGAAATCAATAAAACTCTTGCTTTATCAAAAGAAAAATATTATTTCGGTTTTTGAAAAAAGAGAAAATTATCATCACTTTTACATTTTAATCTAAAAATAAGCCAATTGAAAACATCTTTTTTTAGGAAACAGAGGGAGATTATGAAACTATAAACACATCGCTTAATAAATAGATTTTTCTTTCTTTTCTTTGAAAATAAATGACTACTATGCACACAAAAAAAAACACGATATTATAAAGCACTGAAAAAGAAAAGAAAAAAAATACAACTAAAAGGACAACAAAAAACCTAAAACGAAGGAAACAACTCATTTATGAAAATGAAAATACCTGTCAAAAGGTTATTTTAATAAAGTAACGTAATCAGGTCTAGCCCGCTACATGTCTTTGAAGCAAATTTGAATCCCTTTACACAAAAATGTTGGAAAAAAAGTTTCTCTCCTTGAAACCATGTTTGAACTGTAAAACTTGAAGTTTATTCACAATGCATCTCTGTCTAGCCTGCACGGACCATGGAAAATCTCCGGATTTTAAAATCTTGGTAACTGCAACTGAATCTGACTGAATCATAAGATAACAAACCAATTTGAACAACACATTCAATAGATTTTAAGGTAACCAATATCTCAGTAACAAAGTTAGTTGCATGCCCCAGACCACCAGAATCCGCATGAACAAAATTTCTTCGAAAATCCCTGCACAAGAAGCCATATCCTGTCATTCATGGATTACCTTCACAACAAAGGAAATAAACAAGAGAAGCAATCAACTTTAAGAAACATTCCACAATATTTTTAGCCTTCATTTTGCTTTATTGTATTCTAAAATGAATAATGATTTCAATTTTTTTATCATATCCATAATTCCACATGCATCTTAATGTTCTTATTCTTCTTTTCTAAACTTTTTTTTGTTTGATGGTTTGAAACAGTGGTCTTGGGATACATTCCTTAACTCCTTATAAGGAGTTATTCCAGGCAATTACAGGGTTCGAACCCCTACCTCCCCAGTGGGAGGGAGCATGCCAACCATCAGACCACTTGATGGTTGACTTTCCTTCCGAAACTAACTGCGCAACTCTTCTCTTTATTCTGTCAAAAGAAGTTAAATATTATCAAACAAAACTTTATCCCTGAAAAACCAAATTTTCACTAGTAAAATAAAAGCAACTACTCTCCAAACTTGTTTGATAATAGATCTTTGAAGTTACATATTTCGCAGTAATAAAAATATTTGGAAATGTGGCTTATCAAAATACTGATAATTCCGGAGAATATGACTAAAGTCGCAAAACCAAATAATATGATAAGTTTATTGATTTTCGCCATAGAAATAGCACTTAGAAGCCATATTTATACCATTTTTTTAGGTTGTCAATATTTGTGGCACAAACACTTCTGGAAATTTTCCAAGCATAACTAGATATAGATGGATGAATTCATTTTTTTCTAAAACTGTTTAAATCAATTAACAAGAGGATCTTTTATTCTAACTTTATTCAAAGCATCTATCGTAGTAATGTTACCAGAAATATTCTCATTCCAGATTCTTTTATCTTTTCCTCCAAATATAGTAGGAAAATCAACAACATTTATCGATAGCTTTGTGGAGTTGGGAATAACCCAAGTATCATTAGGAATCAGCTCCTTGACCTTCAACCCTGAATACTGATTAGGGAAGTAGTATAGCATCCTAAAGATCAATAAGGGTGGAATGCAACAAATTTATTAAACCCACACATAAATAGACCCACCATCACCAACAATACACCTAAAATCTTTTCTCAAATCTTCTAAAACCCAACATTAGCCCAGGCTGATAGTAAATTCTTATAATTGATAATCCATAGGAATGTTAATAGGTCCGGGTCCCAGGTACCACTAGACCCGGAACTGGATCCTATTTATAAAAGTCGGATCCAGTTCTTAAATTTGTGGACTCATAACCAAACTCGTTAAAAATTTTGGGTACCCGTTGGATATTAAGAAAACTATAAAAAAGGAATAATTTAAAGTACTTAATATTTTATCTTTTTGGCTTAAATATTAATTATTGTTTTCTAAAAATTATTATTATTTTTTTATTAATGTATTAAATAAAGATTAAATGTAAGAAATAAATGAAAAAAAATCAAAGCCAAAACTAGCGAAAGTTTTCTAATTTTTCTAAAAAGATGAATAAAAGTATGAATAATCGGGTACCCGACGGGTTACCCGTTTGGACCTCTAAGATACGGGTCAAAATTGTTGATGGATTTAACTTTAGACCCAGGAATCGGACCCAAATCTACCAGGAGGACCAACACCGTTCCTGCTAATT